>NW_015091064.1:9436699-9762848 GCF_001431845.1 Calidris pugnax
GGGAGGGTGGAGAGGGGGATCCGCAGGCGCGTAAGCACAGCCTCCCTGTGCCTGCGCAAGGAGCAAGGGCATGGCACGGCCCCCTGTCCCCTCTGCGTGGCGGGCTGGTCACCCAGCAGAGCCAGACCTCCGCCAGCAGCTTTTGCGGACTGGAAAAGAAAATCCAGAGCACGGAACACAGCGATAGGGGATTTGTCTTCTTCAAGAATCACAATGGATTTTGCAAGCAACTAATTAAGTGCAAGATCTTCCTTCTCTCTCTCCCCCTTCCCCCCCTCCCTCCCCTGCCCTCCATACACACCCCTTGTTTGCAAAGTGGTGTGAAGTCGGTTGTGTAAATGATTCCACTTTAACTTCCAGCCCCTTTTAGATCACCAATAATGCCGAGTTGGTGCTGCTCACACTGCTGCAGTGAGAGTCAGCATTTCCATTATAATTTCCTATTTTCAGGAGTTTTTACAGTGGTCATAAAAATTCAATCCAGGCTCAAACTTGGCATCCCGGGGCTCCTCCCAGGAGTCATTTCTTTTTGTTGTATTTGAAAGAGGAAACCATTTATCTGTTTTTACATTACAAGAGAGCAACAAAAGGAAGCGAAAGCAGGGTTCGGAGAACATTTTTGTATTTTATATTGCTTGCTTTTCCTCAGCTTTACAGTATCTGCCATAGATGTTAAAGGAGTACAGTACACAATAATTAATAACACATGAAAAACCATCAGGTTATAGAGAAGCCAGAGTCTGCAATCAGAACTGGTCATATAAAATACCCTTTATCATTCTAAACCCCTTTGCTTTTCTAAACTGATAATTTGCTAGCGATGCATCCAAAACGTAATTTGATGCTGGGGGTCACTTTGATTTAAAATGAACCGATCATTTTTGAAATCTGAGAAAGTTTATATATGTGCTCATATTTAAGAAGAATTTCCTAAAAGTACAGATGTTTTCACTGCAGATTTGAGGGGTCTATCCTCCAGCCCCCTTTGTGCAAGTATATCTATAACAGTCAAATAATCTTTGGATTTAGGTGTCCCTAAGTATTCATTTATATGATGGATTGTAATGGCTATATGGTTCCCTTGAAACCATTATATTCTATCAGGTCAAAACCAGCTTCTTAAAAAAGTTCATTTAATACAAGGGTGGCTGGAATGATTTGTGTACGTTGCATTTGCTCACATACAATTCCCATATCTGCTGGAAACTGAGTAAGGATTTAATGACCCCACAGGAACGGAAGGTTTTGGTGACATGAGCTCGGAACGGGCCTATGAGACAAAGACTAGTGTGAATTGGGACACTCAAGTGGAATGCCAGCAAAGCCTGGACATCACATCATTTTGCTGTGTGTTATGCCTATGCCACATGTTTTACAGAGAAGTCCTTTCTCTACTGTTACAAAATACATGTTTCTACTAGCCTAGAAACTTAATGGGGGTATCCTCCAATTCATCCAGCTCAGGTCTGGCTACAAAAAAGGATCACAAGGAATGAGATCTGACAGAGCTGAAAGAAATATTTCTAGGTGGTAAAAAAAAAGGTAAGTATGGAATTAGAGGTACGTATGTGCACATAAATATATGTGCATGTAGAAAAATACACTTGTATGTATATATAGACATAGGGAGAGATTAAGACAGACAGCCTTACAGTATGCATAATAGAATTAGGACTACAAATATATTGATTCAAGGAATGTCAGCCACCTTTATCTTTTGAAATTTTTGGAATAACATGTATTTGATAAGGTTTGTATTTACTATAGCTAACAGTTAAAGGAGGACTCCATAACTTTTAGGGAATGAGGGGAACATTTGCTTGCCATGATCTGTCAAAGGCAGGACTGCAATCAGGATTCCACAAGATTTATCTTCCCTTGAGAGGTTTCATTACAGTGACATCGGGCGAGCAACCTCCAGTGAATCCAGCACTTCCTGAAGCAAAGGAAACTCATTCTCTGACTTTACATATACCCGTAATTTGGTCCAGATATGTTACTCTTCCAATTAAACTGTTGCACCTAATTTCTGAGTGTTGACTCCCAGATTCTTCAGAGAGTGGGAGTAAAGTCAACCCATATTGAGATTTGATTCACATTTACAAGAAACCTTTCTTTTTTTTGATTGACCCTATGCTGGCACAAACACAGAGTCAGTGGTCCCTATTTTAGGCATCTCAGTTCATTGCCTGAACCTAAGTGGGGTAGATATAAGTCTTCTTTGCTTCCACATTTTTATCAGGCTTTATCTTCAGAAGTTAACAAAGTACATATCTGCAGTAGTTGATAAGATGATACATGACAAGAATCTTGTTACACCTGAAAAATAAAACCGTTTTTGTGCAAGAAGTGATTGGAAAAGCTTTTCCTAGGACTTACCACAGCAACACTTCATGGCAGCCACTCAGCATCTCCTTTGGCCTTAGCAGGACTGGAGATAGTAATATAAACAGAGATCCAGGTTTTATATCCTAATTATTTGGGGTCTCATTCTGGCTTTGTTCACTGAATAGACCCTGGGGTAAGTAATGAAACAAGGCTCAAAGATAATTCAGTTGCCAATACTTGCATCTCCTCACCCTGCTAGACTGGGCACCGGAGCCCAAAGGCATGTTCAGTCCATGTGCAGAAGCATGAGGGGAGATTCGACCAGCATCTGTCCCACGGAACTCCTACCCTCTTCCCAGTGCCGTGGCCCTTGAGGCATTTCATTTCCATGTCTTTGCTGCACCAAGTGCTCAGCCGGTTCAGAACAGAAAGCAGAGTGAAGAGGAGCTGAAGGTTGTGAAGATCCTGTGCAAAACCCACTCTGCAGCCTTGGACAGGCTCCCGCAGCAGCTCTGCTGGGTCAGGCCTGTTGACTCAGTCCACAGCTCAGAAATGTGGGTGGTATTTTAAATATCCTGTGCCTGGGCCTTGGAAAGCCTTCAGGGGAGGTCAGAGCCTGGCCCGGTAGTTAACGGGGGTCAACTTTAAAAACAGGTTTGGGACATTCATTATTTCAGTGAATATTTGGGGCTGCCACTCTTTCAGCTCCTGCAGAGCGACGGGGGAATCCACCACAGGACTAAAGGCCCGTGCGCCGGGGTCACCTTCCCTGCTGCACACAAATGTGCTGTCAATAGCTGGTGACCCCGCCACCGCTTCCCCTTCAGTTGGCTGCAGCTCCACAGCTCACTGACCAGCGCTGCTGGCAGAGGCTATGGCCAACCCTCCACGGGGGACAAGGACATTTTTAATTCAGTGACATCAGTCCCCAGTCCTCTAAATCACCTCCACGCCCCCTCTCTTCTATAATACGACGATTGCCAGCGGCTAGTTGATCCCTGGCTGACATGACCGTATGACTTTGAAGCAGTTGTGGAGTTCCAGTTTTCTCCCACAGATATCTGGATGAGTTTTTACGATTGACTTCAGTGACAGGAATATCTCACAACTGCAGTACTCTATCAATGCGGAGTCGATTACTTGGCTTTTACTTGGTGGAAAGGTGTTGTTTTAGCACAAAGTATTATTGTTACTAATACAGAACTAGTCTCTGGCTAAATTACATAGAAATACCGATCTGGCAAGGAATTTATTATTATTTTATTATTTAGAACTTTCCTAAAATGAGGTTTACTGAGCATAATATGTAAGAAATCAGAATTTTAGTTGTATAATCACTCACAATGCCTTTCCTGTTTTTAGCAGTTTCTAAATATATACCAGCACTGTAGAAAAAACGACATGCCTTTTGTTTTTCTCTTTTTTTTTTTCTTTTTTTTTTTTTTTAGTGTTAGCATTCAAAAAGGATATAAATTCCCACTGAAACTACATGGAAATAAAACCGAGGGATCAACTAAAAGTCACAAAAGCAAAGGAAGTTAAGAACCAAGTCGGAAAGACAATTTTCTATCATACCCAGCTCCGCTGAAGTGTTAGAGATAAAGGTCATCTAACGGGGGGGGGGTTGTGCCGTCAGGTGATCCTAAGTACCAAATACGCTGTAATACCTCGGCCCAAGGGGAAGGTTAAATATTGAGAGTTTCAACCCTAACCGAGAACTTCCTGCTACTTGTGGTTTGGGGTCAGACCCTTAAGGTTATTTTGAGATAGGCTTTTGTATGTAAAACTGCAGGAATAATAGAGTCAGGGCATTATTGAACAGAAGGGACCATAAAAATCTTTTCTTCAAAGTGCAATCCTGAAGAAAACTCGCCACCTGCTGGCCAAAACCCTCCTACTGCTGCGCTCTTCTAACCAGCATTTGTTAAAGTCATTATTTATCAGTTTACAGCCGCTGAAATCGTCCACGGTTCACGCTCTCTCCAGTTAAAGCGTAGATTTTGGGAGGTTTAGCCTTAAAGGAAAAAACAATTTTCATCTGAAAATTTTTGTGTGACACTGTTTTGCACTGATGTTTGAGAATAATACTGATCAAATGTTTCAACGTGAATAATAGTCTCTCACGGCTTCAATGTTTTTGCATGGGTGAGTTTTATTAAATGCTCTTGTAAAATGTATATATCCTCTTTCTTTCCCTTATGATTGTACCAGGAATCTTTGTGGTTTCCTTTGTGATATTTGTGTTTCCACGGAGTCTTTTATTTGCTGTTACTACTTTTATTTACTGTTACTAAATAGTAACTGGAGATTTTGACATCTCATTAGAAATAGTTCTCATTCCTATAATGGGAAAGGGAACACCTCTCAGTGCTAAATCTCACCATCTTATGACTTACCTTTTTTTCACGTAGACATTTTGGTAAGTAATGCTAGACTATTTAGTAGGCATAACAGAGATTTTTTGGTCAAATCAGGAAATGATGTTACCTTTCTTTCTTAGTGTTTGCACTACAGTCAGTTAAGCCAGATGAAAGATCCGAATCCACCTTGGGTAGACCATTACACAATAACCCAAAACACAATGTGTACCTTCTTCAGAGCTAGTATAGGGTTTACCTTTTCTTGGTGAGGACTGTGAAAGCACAAGCCACAGAAAAAGGTTTCACAACGAGCAGGTTCTGGACTCAGCAACGGAGAAGACAATGAAGGCTGGGTTCATCCAGATTCAGTGATCAAGGGTCCCATGAAAGGGGACAGCACTCAGAGTAAGGTCTGTCCATTCAGAATCCATCCGTCAATTCAGCCACCAAAGCAGAGAAGGAAAGGAAATCATGGATTATTCTCCAAAATGGAAGAGAGTGATAGAGAAATATGAGAGACTCCTTACTTCCAATTTGCATTACATTTGAATTTCAATTCAATGCTCTACATCACAGTACAGAATTTAAAAAAAAAATCCTTGTAGGAAGCAGGAATAGTGGAAGAATTAAAAAGAAGGATGTATATATCATAATATGTAAGCATAATACTGAGAAGCCAAAATGGAAATATTGGCTAGAAGAGCCAAAAGAATTAAAAGATGTTTCTGTGAGTTCATTTAGAAAACAATGGGAAAGTAGTTCAACAAAAATATGAACTACAAATTAACAATTTCTGCTCAGTTCGTGGTAATAAGGATGATCAGAGAACACCAGCAGAACAAACAAATGCAATTGAAGCAACAGAGGAGAGGATGTCACCAGTGTAATCATGAAAGTGAGCACTAAAGCCATGCTTCTCTACCCGAGAAAGGGGCAAAAGGGTCTATGAATGAGAAGTCTACAGCTTCCACCAAACTCATCTATAGCTTTGTTCAAATTGCTTGATCAGTTCTCTGCTCTGATGTACTCATCTGTAGAAGGCAGGTAAAAACTGCCAGGGATTATGTGAAGAAAAATATTAGATATCATATTTCATGGGGAGGGGAATAGCTGCCGGCAGTCTGCACTTTCTTCGACTTGGCCTTGTCTCAGCTACCGTTATATTCTGCCCGGGTTTAGTCACAACGCAATTTGGGGAGCATTTGTCTGGAGCTGTCAGTTTGCCAAAATTACTTCCTAAATTGTACGTGTTTCCACAAAACCCTGCTCAGATACAGCAGCGGTAAGCTGCTAAACTCCTGGCATCTCTTTTGGGGCAGATTTAGGGCAGGACCAGAGACACGGACTTCTGACTTCAAGCATAAATGAATGAAGGAAAAGAGCTGAGGAAAAGCAGAGGTTTCATGTCAAACTGAATATAGTAATCTGTCTTTTGGGCAGGTTGCAGTGGTGCCCAGAGAACAAGGGCTGCTGGCGGTGCTAGCTGGCTGTGATTTTAATGTCCTTCCACATTTGATCCAGCAGAGCCCTGATTTAAAGAGTATCAGAGTTCGGATGAGAAGATAGGACACAGAAATCAGCTGTTGTGGCACAAACTAGGTTGTCCTATGCTGACCAGTTGCTCTGTAGCAATTACACAAATGCTTTAACTTCTTATATAGAAAAAAATTAACTTTGATTTCTAACTCTCAAGCTTTTACTTGCAGGATACCCATATATCTCATGGAGCACAAGCAGAGCAATATGCTGAAGCAGAGCTACAGAAGAGCAGAAACAGCAGCTACTGTAAGCTCATATCCTGGAGGTAACCTATTCATATTTTCATTCCATCTATATACAAATGTTAGAGAAAGAAAACTAAGAATAAAAAGTGCTAGGGCATTTGTGGTCGGTCAAGCAAACTTTAGATAAATTCTGACAGATTAAGACGGAAGATCTGAGTAAGGACGTCCCATATCTCAGCTGAGTATACCCAAAATTAGGCTGGGACTCTTCTAAATAACTTCCCCTTCTCTTTCTGACTCTGATGGAAAAAAAATCCTAACTTAACCAGCTGAAGACATTACATATGTCTAAGAGCTAGGAGTTGAGCCTCAAAATTGAACCTTACCTCTTCACTAGCAGCTGTTCTCTGGTCAGACATCAGGACCCTCAGCTGGTTACTGTTCTGTGATCATGCCCTCCCAAAAATGGGCAAAACTGGAATCAGGTAATACTGCCTTTCTCACCTGTGGATAGTTATCCAAGATAGAGGTCTATACTTGCATTTCTTGATCTTTGGAAGTTGCAGAGGCTGCCTTTTGAATCATGACTCTTAGCATAATCCTTAGGGAAAGAAAAGAACTTAGAAGTACAACTGAGACCTATAGTTATGGGAATGAACTAAGGCTAGAAACTGAACTTGAATGATTTTTCTGGGTGAAGGCAGTTTGGTCTTCTGCTCTCTGGTTATCTGGTTTTCTGTTGTCTTCTCATTAATTTCTTATGCATCATTGTAAAGCTACTAAGAATTCTTTTTGGGTTTTGTTTGTTTATTTATCCCTATTAGAAAGCCATTTCAGACTCTTAACATCCCACATCGTATATCTCATGGGCAATTTATTATACCCATGCGTTCTTGTGCTAATTTAAACTATTTCTCTTCCTTGGTATTCCTCTCCCTTGGCTTTTGTATTCTAAGGTAAATAAACCCTGTTCATGTTCAGCTTCCTCTTGATGAACCTTCTCTGCACCTGTTTCATTTTGAATTCGTACATAGGCAAATAATAGAGATGAGGTCTTAGTGGTGACTTCTATAGCAATTAAGTGCCAAAGGTACTTGGTACCCAAGACAGGGCATGCAGTGTTTTCATGTGCAGTCACACTCAGCCATACAAATAGGCTTAAGTAACATACACCATCTGAAATCTAGTCCCATTTGGAATAAGACTGTGCTCCTTACAAACCAGAAAGTTGTACGATTCAGTAGTTTTTTCCATTTCAGTTGACCTAAACAATGTTCTTGGTTACAAATCTGCTTTCTGAACAGATACATCCTGTCAGTGCACACCACAGTACTTGAAGCCTTGCTGCATACAGGCCAGCTGAGTCTCTTTCCTCTTAACATAGATCTTTTTGAGGCTGTCTCATCTCTTTCTGCTTGGCTCAAGGGAGAGGGTGTACTGAGGAAAGAGAATATGGAAAAGGTTATGATTTTCAAAGATGAGATGCTTATTGTGGCTCACTGTACCCAAGCTCCATTTCTTCCACTGAAATCCAGACAGTCCTGTCCACTGCGCTGGGACTGGTCATGTTTCTTTCTGGGGGCCAAATAATGTCTACCTTGAACAGCATAAAGCTAATTCAAACCAAGAGGACAACTGCACCTGCTTCCTCTCAGCCAACAGGGCAGCTGAGCATCCAGATGTTTGTAGCTGCGGTTGAGTTTAGATATTTTCCATCCACTTTTCACAGGAACTAACAGTATTGCATTCCAGTGACCATACAATCCTGGCTTCCTGTCTTACAGGACTATAGTATCATTTTCACCTTTTTTGTCATTGTCAAAGATCTTCCAATTATGATTCTCTTTTCTGCAGTGAAGGGGTTTGTATCTGTACTTTTTGGTTCTTACTTGCATTCTTTGGACTTTTAAAGCCAGTGTTTAAGTCAATTATTTCTAGAATTAGCTGAACTATTGTATTGTGAAATACAGAGGAGGTGCTGGGGAATACTGACTGAGTTTAACTTTTCAGATCAGATGAAACTCTTAATTGCCACACTTCATGACATTTTACTTATGCATCCTGAATTGAAGCTCTTCCTAACTTGGTTTTATTTTAAATGATTTGATGGATGACATACTAAAATTTTTGTCTGGCAATGGATGACTTGCAAGCTGTTTGCAATGGAGACTGCTTTGTGTTTTCACGTTTATTAACTTTCTGATAATATATTCTTGTCCTTCTTTGACTCAATACATTGTGTTAGAGCTGTCAGCATAGTCATGTAAGTTGTAGACACTTTTACTGTGGAAAAAACAGAAATCTGCATTCCCCAGATTTCCATGAAAACAGAATTTCACTCTCCAAAACATTCTTACAGAGTAATATGGCAAAAAATGAGTAAGAATCTTTAGCTGAATCATTCTTCTCAGATAATTATTTTTTACATCATTTGTACAGCCTGACTTTGACTATCAGGCTGAAGAATCACCTCAAAGCAACTTTCTGCAAAAGAGTTTTCCTTCTCTATGGCTTTATAAGAGTAGTCATAATTGAATTGCATTGGAATTGGACTCCATGTGCAATGGACTCTGCAGATGCACAGTGAGCTTTTAGAACTGACCTATGTACAGAACTTGGTATGGTACAAACAAACAGATGATACAGAGAAATTAAGCAAGTTATTTTTTTTTAAGTTTATATTTGCTTGTTTGTTTTGTGTTGGGTTTTTTTTGTGTTGCCAAGAGAGTGATCGCTGGGAATCACTAGCAATTATAGCTGAAAAGATTCAATTTTCTGAGGAGGAGGTGCAAAAAACAACAGGGAAGAGCACCATCTTATTCAGTTTTAGAAATCTGCAGTGAAAAAGTTTGCTTCTGGAGGAGGCTGTCTTGGAATCAGTGCGAAGAAGTAAGCAATTGCAGAATGCTATTCATCTAACCTATTTTATACCCTGCTCCTTTAGCATTGGATGCATGCAAATACACTCCTGCAAATACACTCCTTCATATTTGGCACAGAATCATTTTCTCATTGCGGCCTTCAGGCTTTCAGGATACAAGGTGGTAAAAAAGATAGCCCTATCCTCCCCTCATTCGATCTATGGTTTCTCTGCTGATGCTTCCAGAAAACCTTGCCAAGTAATACCAGTGGGTAGGGTGTAACCTTTGCAATGTACTACACTGTCTGGTAAGACTTGGCCTCAACCCAACAGATCTGTTGATTTCATGTTTAGTTAAGTGAAGGTGACATTGCGACTTGATGACCTCTGTTAACCATATTTTTCCAAATAACAGATGAAAATGCTTGAGCTTTTTAAGTTTTATTAAAGATTAATCATTTGAATGGAATCAGTTTTGGCAAGGATCACAACCAACATTCATTCATCATGAAAAGAGAACTAATAGGTATATGGACAGAAGGTGCAGAATTCATTCTTGAAAGGGGTATATGTTGGGGATGGGAAGAAAAATGGCTTTGGCTAACCTTCTTTACCAGCTCTCATAACCAAGAAGAAAAGATGTCCAAGTCCAGTTTCCTTCCTGTGACATCTGTTCATTGATTGTGCAGTTGCCTTTAAAGCAGGTACAGATTTCCTGGAGGGATGTAGTTAGAGGCTTTCTTGATATGAGATGTTAATCCCTGTCTCCCATCCTCTGCTGTAGAATTAGGTGTTTCTCACATTACCAAAGAGGTGGGAACATGACTTTTGCCACCACCACAGCACAGGAGAGGAAACAAGGTGTCAGAGGGAGAGGGAATCTATTCCTGTGTTCATGGCAGGTGAGAGCAGCCTCAATGGACAGACTGGTTGTAGCCATGCTGAGGTTTGGAGTTTGATCCTTGGGCTACACTGCTCTCTCTAGCCCTACATTGACTGTACATATCTCCCAGCATAAAAGTCACCATCCTGGTCCCGTGCTGTTGACTTAGAGGCTCTGTTTAGTCCCATTTAAGGTCAAAGGACAATATTTCTTACAAAAAAGGACCAAAAGGAGAAACTTCACAGTTCTCAGAGAATGGTCCCAATACATGGATTCATGATCAAGCATCATTTGTGGATGCACAGAGAAAAACTTGGGGACTTGTGTGTGTGTATGTGTGCACATGTGTGCATGTGTGTGTACAAAAGAATAACACACTTTGCTTTCTTCTGTTGACAGTCTAATACTATAGGTATCAGGGTTGGGAGCAGAAGGTTCAAAATTCTTCAGCCTGGGGTGGGACTGAACCAGTATCACAGCTACAAGCAATATAATAAAAGATGTTTGTCTAGTTCCCATCTATTCTTTAAGAAAAGTGGCTGTGCACTGAGCCTAAGTATGCTCAGATTATCTCCCCTTTCGAGTCCTAGACATTATGTCTATAGATCAACAGTGCTTAGGCTGGACTCAACACTCAGATGTCTTGGTCATCACTCCAAAGTCAAAACATTGATTTTTACATGCTTTTGGGAATTAATAGAGCTGGGAATCTCTAGTTGGGACTTAAGTGGACAAAGTCAGTCTGAATCTCAGTCTTTACTTGCTGCACGAACAGGGAGGAAAAGCTTTTCCATCTTCAATTCTAGGGCTGTTCAGACTTCTGTTAGTTTTGTTCTTTGTTCCGCTCTTTTTGCTCTTTGCACTGACTGACGCACTCGCTATCCCACAATAGCTATTTTGTTTCTCATCATTTGCCTTCAGTGGGTTATCTTTGGCAGAGGTTTTCACCTAAGGCAGTGAAGAAACCATGGACATGCTGAGGAAACTGTCTGTGATGGGAGCAGAGTCAAAGGCAATTAAAGGGGGAGTTTGTGCAGAGATTCCATAGCCAAGCTTTGACAGTAAAAATGTTTACACGGTGAATTCTCTCAATCAGACAGGGGAGTAGCTCCCCACACAACTGTGCACGTGCTAGAGAGAAAGTTTTTGTATGTATGCTTAAGGCTGTTTGGACAGAAATTAGCATACCCAACAGGGGTGAGGAGTTTGGGGACAAATTGTGGTCCTTTTCTCTTGTACCCTGGTTGGACAGGACCTGGGATAGAGGGTGGTCCATACACATATATTGTATTATGGCTGAGGAGTGTATAAACACAGCATAGCCAAAATCTGTGATCTAAGAAGACAGGTTCAGTGAAAAACTCTTCACCTGCCAGCACTGAAGTTTATAGGTTTCTTTTTCTTGGGTCAGTGGCTTTATTAAGACCTGAAATACTGCAGGGTGAGTATTCTTTAAGGTACTGCCAGCTGCTGGGGATAAGCTTATTTGTAACATACAGATTTTCCAGTAAGAGGGGAAATTCAAAGAGAAACTAGGAGGAAAAAAAGTGATGAATAATCCAGAAAAACAATTAGATGTCTAACTGCTACTTTAGACACTTAAATCCAGCTGTAAGTCCAAGGCTTCTGCTTGACTGAATCCTGGAAACATCCAGATTTTTGTCAGTAAAATGCATTCACACTTGCATACATACAATGTCAGTAGAATGTGTTGTCTGTATGTAGTTTCCTTTAAAAGCCAGACTGTGATATCTGAAAAATTTATTCCAGAGACTTGTCTATCTTCTGAGCTGTTCTCCTAAACCTGTTCACTTGCAGGTTTTTGTGCTGGTTTTTTTTTTTTTATTATTATTATTTTCGAAGGATATGTCTCATATAATAATTCTTCTCCAAGTAAAATCAAATTGAATTAAAGCTGTTTAGACTGGATGGAAAAATTGGACAAAAGCTTAACTTGTGTACTTCCTACACAAACAACATCCTCAGTGCTGGACCATGGTACTGGTGTTATTTGCCTTATCTTACTTTTCCAAAGACTTAGATTTCCCTGGTGCTATCTCCTCTTCTGCTAACACAAATAAGGTTCCCTGCCTTCATTTGTTGAAGCAAGTCTTTCTTGGGTTTGAGGCTTTACCTGTTTAGAAAACATCTTTTTTAAGCAGGGAGGCAGTTATGACTAAACTCACTGGACAAAAACATATATATGAGCATATATAAATATTTTTCTTGTGTCTCTCACTATAGGCTCCTTAGCCTCTGAAATGGGAGTTTTTCTCAAAATGCTCAAAGAAGTCACATTCTCTGTTGACTCCTTCTGTGACATTTTTGGCTTTAACCTTTCTGTCTCTTAGTTTCCTCTGCTGTATAACAAAGGTAATAAAGTTTAAGTTTTTTCCTCTCTAAGATTATTCTACAGTAATTTGCAAAACAATTCTAGTTCCCTCAAGCTACAAATATTTGGCTAAAGGGAATGTGTGATTTTCAGAGATGCTTGCCCAACAATTTCTACATCTTGGACTCCTGTGAGGTGTGTCATGTTAAGCACAGCAACGTGGACACATATTGACAGGCAAAACTTGTAAAAATTGCTGGTCTTGTAATTCTTGCTGGATTTTTGAGAAGAAGATATATCCAAAATCAGTAAAAAGCATAAAGCGAAATGTATATTTCCATAATAATGGAAATCTTCCATTCTTCCAATATAGAAGACTCATTTTTCAATTGACAGATCCTCTGCAAAAAAAATATATTTATCCTTACATACACTATGAATTACACCCTTCCCTTCATAATGTATAAATTACATGTGCTGCCAGTAGTGCTCCAGCAAAGCTCTCATCGGTAAGATATCGATTTAACTGAATACACCCTGTGAGGGAGAAATGTCCATTAATAAGCAACAAGTAAGAATCACTTGTAGAGGAAACGGTTAAAAGAGGCAGAAGTGCTGTAAGACAGAATCAGAGAATGCACATAATCCCAGCTTGATGCAATTACTCTAACATGAATTTAAAATAAAATTAAAGTTAACAGTTTAAACTGATGTTTGAGGGGTTTTAAAAAGATTTAGTTTCCCTTGGAACCACTATGTTATTTGAGCCACTGTAATCTCAGAGCGCAGTGCTCATAACTTCTCTCAAGCACTGTTACTACTAGATTATGCCCACAGGTTACGTTACAAATGTCCAAAAACCTTAAAATTATTAAACCTAGATTAAAGTGTTCAGAGAATATGGTGTTATTTTAGTCTCCTGCCATATCCTACATTTACTATAAAACTGTTATACTGGCATTCTAATAAAATGTCATAAAGCAAGTATGTAAGGAGGTGTTTTGGGTTTGTTGCAGTCCGATGGAAGCCAAGTTAACATGGCAACCAAAATGTGTAACAGAAACACTTAAATGTTTTTCATAAACTGCAAACCTTGTAAGAGTCTAAGAGCACGTTGACTACTGGGCAGTGCATTACTGAAGATTACTGCCATATATTCTTGATGCTTCATCTTAGATCATTTCTATATGACTCAAAACTTAAATATCTGAATTGAATAACCTACTTTCTCTCTGTCACACTCCTACCCACTCGAGCCCACAGGTTGTCCCTTTGACTCCAGCAGCCACAATTAAAGAGGAAGGAATGATTTATTCCTTGAACCTTGGGAGCAAAGTTATTACACTCTGATTGATATATAGAAAGTTTAGAACCAGAAGGGACCTACGAGATCCTCTGGGTAGTCTTATTTTTCTTAAGCTTCCTCACATATTGAAGAACACCTTATCCTGATGCCTACGCAAGGGATATACAACATTAACAGAGTCCATAATGTCTGTAATGCCTCATCTGCTGAATATGCTTGTGTTCTTTTTCCTATCTGTAATGCACTTGTTCTTTGTTCTGGCTCACAGATGTTTCAAAGTTCTTTATTTAACTCAATAAAAAATAGAGTCTCATTATTAAACCTCAGTTGTTGTTCACAAAAATAGAAGGGTTCAATGATGTCTGGACTGTAGCTTAAAATTTTACCTCCTGGCATATTCACGAGGAGAAATAAGACAGTCCGTCTTGACTAGCAGGTCATCTCAACGTTCCCATTTGAGACACCCAAATCAGTACTCTATTCTTGCTATCAAGGAATAAACCAGTTTACTCAGGCTCAGTTCTGAGAGAAAGAAAGTTACTCGATAAAGTTCCTTTTACCTAATGAACTCCAGATGAATCCTTTAAAAATGTTTAGTGGAATTACCTGCGATAGGCCGAGTTTTTTTCTCAGTAGCAAAACCTCCACTGAGATTATGGGTATACTCACATACAGTACACCAATACAGAATATGAAACTATATAGAGGTATGAAGGAAGAGTAAGGGAGGAAGAGAGTTCTGTGAAAGAGAGATGCTAATGCTGTCTGGGGAGGTGTCTTTCATTTATTTACCTCAGCTGATTGGAGACGGAAAAGCAAAAAGCTACTCTACTTCAAGAGACAGTGTGGCCATTTACAGACTAATCAAGAGTTCACACAACAAAAAATAAAAGACATACATCTGACACGAGAATCAGACAATACATTTTGCATTGGTCAGCAAGGTTGGGGCAGTTTGGAGGAAAAAGTGCTAAAGACATTGCATGAGGGATGACACCTTAGTGATTCATAACAGAAAATCTTGAGGAATCAAAGGATTCCTAGTATGTCCAAACAATGATAAGTCTAATAACAATTAATTTTAAAAATAGTTAATTAAAATGATTGAACGATGCAACTCAGAACTGACCATAATTTTCACTGAAGCCGATATGAATTTAATAAAAGAGTTTCTGTTGGAAAAAGCATTTAGTAAAACACAAAAAAATATTTTAAACTTTTTCTTAGTACATATCCCTCCCTAAAAAAAACCCAACACAAGTACTAAACATTTCATTTTCAGAAAATATTTATAATTTGAAAAAAATCAGTTTTTTATTAAGGGTACAGATCTTTCAAAGGTAAAAACAGAGCCATCTTTGATTCATATAAGATGGGAATAATCAGTTATCCATTGTGGCTTGACAGCTTTCATTTTTGACAAGATGAAAAAACAAACTTTTTAAACCAAAACACCTGAAAAACAATTGTTGACACAGTCTCAGTTGTGGCTACAGATCTCAGCAGCACAAATGAAACTGAAGAGGTAAATATAGGCAAATGACTTCAAATTGCCCATTAATCACTCCCTAACTTGAGCAGACTTGTTCTCACTATAGTCGTACAGCTCCTGCTCCCTCACTGCCTATCTCTCTGACGATAGCTGAACTTCACCTGTGCTCAGAAACCTTAAGTGACCCACAGCAAGAAAGATGCAGTTGTTGTGTAAATGCAAAGATAGGACTGAAGTACCATGCTTTGTTCAGAGCTTTTAAAATCTGAATGAATTAAATTCCAATTATTCGCAGCACAGAGCAGAAAGAAAGTATTAAACCAGCATCTGCAAGCCAATCACATCACCAAAATAGAAGTAACCATAATAATACTGCTAGAGGAAACACATTATAAAGGCAAGAGAGGCACTTCTTCCTGTCAAATCTACTGTATTTGGTTCCAATCAAGCAGTGGTGAGGATCATTTGGAGTCCCATCTGTGCCTCACATAGTCTCACAGATATGGAATGTGAAATGTGCCATTAAAGCTTGCAAGTCTTTAACAGAGGACTCAAGTATGCTAGCACTGATGGGTCTGGGACATCCTTTAGATCATCAACGGTTCAAGTGCATTGCATTTGAATGTCTTGTGTGACTAGCTCAGAGACATCACTGTTTCTATTGGTACAGCTGACAGAACTTGTAAGGCTCCTTATTGTCAAAATATCTCCATTACATGAACCATGAACCTTTCTGATATAGCTGGTAGAGCTCACCCTGAGATGTGATGGTGCTTGCAAGGTGTTTTAATAAAAGACCTCACCATTCCCAAGAGAGAAACAGTTATGGGTCAAAGTAATTCCAACATTTTCTAAGTCAAACAATAGCATAAGTGGCATAGTGGGAAACAGCAACAGTTCATGACATGTTGAACATTATAGTTGGGGGCACTTAAAAAATCTGGCCATATGGATAGTAGAGACAGGTGTAGAAATTTTTTAGAGCCTGCTAAAGCTTTAGAGTATATGGGATGTTTTCTTCTAAAAAAAGTCTGAGGGTTAGTATCTGTTCAGTGTTCAGAAGGCAAGAAATTCTTCCAGCACTTGGAAAAGTTGAACTGGATCAAAGGGTGCTGTTAAAGGGTGCTGTTAACAATTAAGTAGATTGTTAATTCCACAATCTACTTAATGTCCCCAGAAAACTCTGTCTTTCCCCTAGAATAACTATGCTGTTCTTGAACCTGAAGACTGAGATCATATACCAGCCTTCATTCCAGTGTGCAAACAACTTTTCATACAATAATATGGTTTCAGTCATATTTTGAAGTAAAAGAAATGTACTTCAGCAAAAGGTGCTTATAGAATCATACAGCTCAAAGACATTTCAGGTATCCATGTAATGCATACCTCTGCCCAAAGTAGAATTGTTTGCCCCAATGGTACCCTCTAAGATGTCCAATACTGGAAACTTCACAATCTTCTCTGGTTAAGAAACACCAAGACATTTATTCTTTTGCTTCCACTGACACAAGACTGTAAGCATTATCATATTTGTTGTTTAATGTGTGAAAAGACAGATGCATCCCAGTCTTTTGTGACCTGCATTTTACTGGAAGGATCAATACAGATCATGTTCCAAGTCTGGAACTTTGGATGCAAGATTTTATTGCTGGCTCGGCATCCCCTCTTCAATGTGACTTTGGGTAACCATCTCTGAAATGTTTATTTCCTCAGAAATATTATGAAAGTAGTACCTTCCCATTCACCAGGAAGTATAAGGAGAAACATCTTCAAGGAGATTGACCCATCATTAGCAAATTTTCAGTAAAGTCCCAAGACCTCGTCTGTATACTCAACCTTCCTATTGCTTATAAGGCCAGGACAGTGCCAGGAATATCAGCCTTTGAGATTTTTTGTTATTTAGGAACATGGTTCTTTGGTCATACAGAAGGCTGTTTTAGGCCAATGACTTAAAGATTCCCAGGCTACTTCCGTACTAGTAAACTAAACTCATGAGGGCTTGAACACAGACATTTTCCCATATGACCATATACGTAACTTAACTGCTGACATGGTCCCTGGCCCGGTTCCGGCCCTTAGTCATGAACACTCTCTCACACAGTGCCCAGGCTCATTGTGAGGGATTTCACCAGTCAGAAGCTGCTCTCAACAGCATGTGTGAGACCAGTAAGTTTTGAGAATTCTGATGTGAACTTTACCAGGACACTTAAATGCTGGAGAATGGGCATTGTGCCATTTTATTTACTAGTAGAGATGTAGTCACAGGTCTGAAGGCCAGGAATAATCCAACTTGACTCAGACTCAGGGACACCAGCAAATTAACCAAGAAAAATCTCTGGACTGCTGTCATATGTTACTCTCTTCCAGCAGTTCTTTAGATTCTGTACTATCCTACGTCAGGAGAGATGGGTACCTCAGAGAGGGATGCCAAACACACGATGTGAACCCTAGCTGGGTTAGCAGCTGTTAACATCAGGTTTAACTTAGATTACCAAATCACATTTCTGAAGTTAAGCAATGTAAATAGCAACTGTAGTTAGAGAAGGGGAAAATCAGAACACAATAATAGGCTTCAGCCCCAGTATTTCTAGCTTTGGTTCAGACTCAGACTGGCATGTTAGTTTTGAATTCTTCCATGAACAGAAATATTTCACAACTGATAAACCTATTATAATGGAGATGCACTGCAGAGGGCCTTCCACATCAAGGTTCTGCCATCACCCTTATTATATCTGAGTGATACCAACTCAGATTCTTCCCTTCATATCAACTTTTAAAACACTGCTTCATGGGGAAAGAAAACCAGTCTCTCAGGTAACCAACTCCCAAACCACTTAGGTCTTTATAGGTTAAAACCAACACCTTGAACTCAGCCCAGAAATTTATTGGCAGCCACTGCAGATTTTGGAGACTGGGTTTTTTTTATGTCCTCTCTGCATGATGCTCCACTTAATAAACAGGTGGTTGAATTGTGCACACTAGATTCAGTTGCCAAATGGCCTCAAGATGTAGCCTCACACGGAGTGCATTAGAGTAATCTAACCTTGTGGTAAGAAAAGTATGGATAACTTGAGCAGGGACCACATGTGACAGGAAAGGTTGTGCTCTCCTTGCCAAACACAGCAGGAAGAAAAAAAACTCTCTTGGCTGGCTGCATCTGCTACCACAGCATCGACAAGCTGCCCAAGATCTTCTGTGTGCTCCAGGACCTGAATGCTCAATGGGAAGCTGGACCTAAGTTCTGAAATAAGGTGCTTGGATTCTGGAGCAGGAGGCTGAAAATTATGTGACAGATTCACTTAAATTGAATAATGGAAGTTTTCATGACTAAATATAAAATGAACAATGTAGCTTGTAATATAGTCCTTGTGTTATTTATTCTGATACTAAATGTAATTTTATGCTGTTCCTACAATTTCCATGTGGAATGTGCTTACTATTTTGAATTCATAAGAGCACAAGTTCATCACTGAAGTGGGAACATGAGATCTGGGAGAACGCGTGTGGGCTGCTCATGACCAGGAGAATGATGGTGTGAAGTGTGGCATTACAGAACTGACAGGCTATTCCTGCTAAATCAGGCAGCAATGAAATATTTAAAAATGTAGACATCTTAATTTTCACTTGAACTGTCCAGAAAAGTCTAAGTGAGGGGATTATGTTGGAAATCAACACTGCATTGGTACATTTCTTCAACATTTTCTCTGCTGCCTGTAAGCTGAAATCAATACTTTAACACGACAACGAAGATGTAGAGTGGTTGGAGAAATTTAAATTTTCCAGCAAACAATCTTAGGTAAAAAATCATGAGGTGTCTAAATCCTAAATTATCATAAAGCTGTGAATCTGTTGTTTGTCAGTATTAAAGAAGGGTAAAAACCTGAAATTAGTGGAGGACTCACTTCACCTTGCTGAACTCTCATTTCTTACAAATTCTACTTCATCTCATTCTGATGTGTGTCAGCTTCTAATAGTAGCTTCCACTGGATTCTGGCCTTAAATGCTTGAGGATGTAAAAATAAATAGATTTTTATCAAAACACAAATATAAACTGTTTCAAACATTGTATTATCATTGCAACTTTTTTAGCTTGTGTCAGTTTTTTCTGGGTTGTACCATTTATTTTCGGGGATACAAACAGTTGTTCAAAACCTTATTGAAAAAAGAGATTCCTCATTCCCAAAATAGAGGAAATATTTGCTAAAGTATCTACATGTATAGAAACATACATTTAATTCACCTGTGTGGTTAAAGTATCCTGATGTCTATGCTCTATCGTCTCTATTACTGTGCTTTGTATAGTGTATACTCTAGAAAATAGACATACAAAATATAGTCCCCACTCTGGTTTCATCAAAGCATACTGAAAAGGAAGGCTACTGTAAAAAAATAATCACATGAAGTCATAATAAATTACTGATAATGTCAATTAACTGATTTTAGCCACAAGGAAATTGAAGAGTAGCTGGTGTGGAGGTCTCTGTTTGCCCAAGAAACTATTTATCCAAGGAATATGTATAGATGCTACTGTTGCATTTCCTCCACTCCTTCTGAGAAAGCTCTCCGTTTGAAAGAAAGATATTTTTGGACTGCTGAAGGACTGTTCAACTCCTGCACCCTACCTTGGTGTGGTTGGGGGCTGACTTTGCATTCAAGAGGACTAACTGCAGGGTACTCTGATAAACCCAGTTTATTCTTTTATTGGTTTAAGCATTGGAGTGAAAACAGGATTTGCATGTCATTTTTATTATAATTTGGTTTCCTGTTCAGGCTAAAATAGCTTTTGAAACTGCATTTTATCCACTCGTGAACTAAAACAACGTCTTGTAAAACTGTGCTGGGTTTACGCTAGTTTCCCTTATTTGAAACATATGCAGAAGCTTATGGTTGTGATCTAGGATTAATACTGTTATAGGCTGGGTTAAATCTAGTTGGAACTGCTGGGTGTGACGGTCACTCTTCATTTAAGATAGTAGAAACAGGCTCATTTTTAATGTGATAGCAGTACTCAAGCTGCAACAAAGGCACACCCAAGGCCACTAAGGAATTTGAACTATCTTGGAGGAAGGCTTTGCTGTATATTTTTTAGAAGGGTATGTGCGTGCATGTATCTGTATGTCAGAGAGAGAGAGAGGGAGAAACGATCAAAGTGCAGAGAAGCTCACATTAAGAAGCCTCTCGTGGTAAAGCTAGGGTGAAAGATCCTTTTCCATTTCTCTCCTGTATTATCTGCTTGCTCCCTCCAAGCAACCCCTCCACTCCTCTGGACTTAATCAGCCATTCGTTTTTGGTATTGAAGCTATTTATGTGGCTGTGTTCTTAAGCATATCTGTATACTAGTTGTTTTAAAGAAAAAAAAATATTTCTTTCTCTCCCTCCCCTCCCCAACCCAAGCAATTTCCCCATTTGAGAGCATTGTTACAGAAACAGTGGCACCGGCACAAAGGGAATTTGCACCAGAGGCAGAGAGGGAGCAGGGGACTGGATCACCTGCCACAGTCAGGAAGGGTTAGATTGAAAACCTTAGCCTAAAGGAATTGTAACTAAAATTACAACTTTGGGGTAAAGCAACCCCTGATTTGAAAAGACTAAGGAGCTATATTGGATGATTCGGTCCTTTTAGCTGCCCTGGTAGCCTCCAGAAGCATCCAGAAGAACAAACCCCTGCATGATGTCTGTTCCTGGAGGCAGCTGAGTCTGGTTTGTTCACACCGTCTATTATATCCTGCTTCCAGTGCACCTGGCTTCCTTCTGCTTTCTCTTCCCACACTAGTGCCTTCCAATACCAATACATCAGAAAGCCTCTCTGCTCCCTTTTCTTCCCTGCCTGCACCAGCTTGGAGCTAGAAACCTTCGCCCTCCCTAAGGACCTCTACCTGATGGGTCTCCCTCTCTGAATGAGACAGTGTAGAAAGGTCCTGGAAACCCTGAGAGGTGGTCTGCAGACAGCTTTGGAGGCCTGGTCACTGACTGCTCTCTGAAATTCTCATGTAGATGAGAGTGTGGATTCCTTCCCTGACTTCCCTCTGGTATTCAGAAAAGACAGATTTCATAGAGAATTGCATCAAAAATACTGAACTGACAGAAGTGGTGGCTTTTCATTCAAGTAACAAGGGGTAACATTTACACCTCACAGGTAATTCCAAACATTAGTTCAGCTCTGCTGTTAGTAAGCACTAGGAGGACCTATGGAGAGTTCCTATTAGGGACAAGGAGAAAACTTGGTGATAGAAGATGTCACCTTTGCTCTAAGCTGTATTGTTCACTTTAAATTTGCTATTGTACTGCTCACAAGAACCCTGTGTGCTCACTGTCAGGTGGATTACAGAACAAGTTTGTTTCAGATGACTATCCATTTAGGCAACTGTCACTCTGGGTTTGCATTGTCTGCAAACATTCTGGAGCAAAATGCTGTCCCAAATAAACGTGCATAACTATAGCCAACTTCAAAACTGGACATCCACCCATACTGTGGGGCAAGTGATTGGGACTATATCTCAGAAAATAACATTAATAGAGTAGAACTATTAGTTTTAGACATTAAACTGCAAGACAAGATGGTATGATTAGCTACATTGACTCAAAAAATGTATAATAAATCTTCCTCAAATTATTTTTACTTCAACTAGAAAAAGCTTATTAGCATAATATAATGTTTTCCAGGGACAGAGGAAATACAAACCAAACCTTTTAAGTCATTTCAGTGATCAATTAACTCACAAAAACCTAAAATTTACACTTTGTTTTGAGGCTGAATTTGATTGTATTCATTTTTCTGTCACCAGTTCTGGTATGTTGAAGAGTCTTTACCTGTTCATTAGCTCACACCAAACCCGATTCTTGTCAACAATCTCGTCCACAGATATTGCAGATAGAATGGGGTCCCCAAGTCTTAGGTGCAAGATATCTTTTGCCATCTTATAATTTCATGTCCGAATTCTACCTCCACAATATGCTACAGGACTTAAGGTCCAACTCAGGGCACAGCATCCCGTTAGCAGTTCCCGTCACCACATCCAGAGACAACGTAGTGTCCTCTGGCTTCTTCCAGCTTCCTTTCCTCATATATAAGAACTGTACCACCCTTTTTGTTTAAGTGCTATATTGGGAATTTGAACTCAGCTGTTTATCCTTTACAGCTCAGAAGCCATTTGCAGAGGTACTTCTTCCCTAGTCTGTAAATACGGTTTGCTTATACTGAAAACTATTTCAGTTGCCTGCAGCTGACCACAGAATCCTAATTATTCAATGTAACTAATTTATTCTCTTTGTTATTAAGCATTCTTTCCAATCTAGATCATCTCTAAATATTAAATATAACAATTATGTGTTTTCCTCTATTTAATCAACAAAACATTAAGTAGCAGACGGCCATGAATTAAAGCTTGTCGGACTTTGTCATAGATGTGTCACAAATGATTCCTGTTCACAATTCCATATGGCTCCTTAACCAGTGCTTCATTTAGTGGAGCAGTACTCTGAATCTACAACATATATGTTTCTTGGTCAAAGTAAAAGAAAATGCCAAGTTGGATACCCTACAGAAATCTATAGTATCAACTTTATTATCCCTGAAGTGTTTAATTTCATCAAAGATATAAAAGTACAGATATAACATTAAAAAACCAGACAAGATCTGTTTTCATTAACTTTTCATTGTGTTATTCATTATATTCTTCTTTAATTCATTATTAAAGAAATTACAAATGACCCAGTACACTATTTTGCCATGGAGTAACACCAAAGCTGACGTTCTTATAGTTAACCTTTCACAATATTACCACAGTTGTAGCTGCCTTCTACACCTCTACAATTTCTTCAGTGTTTCAGACAGCTTATGCACTTACTGTCTTCCCACTTGCAGATGCAGGAATCCTCACCTATTGATTTAACAGCCTCCCACTTTGCTGTAGGACTGGAAATATTTTCAGCACTGTCCTTTATAAGAATGTATCCTCCAGCTCTGTCCTGAATAAAAAGCAGAAATACCCATTGAACACTGCTTCCTTTGTGTCATTAACAGTAGTTGGAATAATGTTTCCAACTACGTAATGACATGGACACTCACAGGTTTTCTTTGGTGCTATTACACTTCTCTGCTTTGGCAAAGTGTTCCTCCTTGCATATTTTTGCTTCTTTCATAATTTTTGCCACAGTTCCTTGTCTAATACTATGCTTTGCTGTAGGTTTTCACTCTATTCTTCTTCCTTCTAGATTAATTTTAATTTTTGTATTTGCCATTGTTTCACCCTCCATTAGATTATTTTACTTTATCACCATAAACATCTTATAATTCTAGGGTTGTGAATCTGGGATAAGTGAGAGAAAAACTTATTTAAACATTTCTTGATTATCTCTTCTTTTTTGAACATTGTTTTCTACAGATGATTTACATTCCTCATTCTTGTCAACTTGTGAAATTAACTCTCCCGGAACACTGGCCACATCCTAAATGAAAGAAGTCATAAATATTTACTTCAAGGCAACTGTTAAATTTCGCCTCTACAGTGGCTTGCTTTGTTTATGGCGAGGTGAGAACTAGGTAATTCCTTTCTGTCAGATGCAAGATTTTTTGAAATGTTACATCTTACTTTCAAAAATTGAGTGTTTTGAACAAACAGTATGAGGTTTCCAATAAAAGTATTAAAGTTCTCCAGGATAATGCAGCTTACTTTTTTTTTTCTGGCACACAATAGATTATGAACAAACCAGTCCTTCAGTTTCCAGTGTGGATTGTGTACTACACACTGATCTTTCTGTAAGATGGACTTAGTAGCGTGTAGGATTATTTTTAAAAGTGGCATAGAAACAGGTGGGTGGAGATCACCACCTCCTTTTCCCATTTGCTCACTAATCCATTTTAAGTACATTATAACCCTAAGGCTGGGTTTTCTGGACATTTCTCCCTTCTTCCGCCAGAAAGTTTTGCCTGGGCAGACTAAGGGGTAATCATACATTTGTCTGGGATTTCCCTACGTCTGGTAGCTCTAACTAGATGGACGTCTCCAACTCAGCTGGTATATATCCAGAAATACACGTGGGGCTGACTAGCTGCCTGGACCTTTATTTATAGGAAGCTTTCAGTTTAATGGCTCCATAGTCACTCTACAACAGTACAGAAGGTCCAGTGCTTCTAGGAAATATCTGTCACTCCCAAGCATCCTGTGTTCACATTGCCCTGAAATATCAAAGTGAGAACATTAGAAAAGGCAATTTTTGATTGGACCAAAGTATCTTCAGCCCAATAGCCTGCCTCTGGCAGTAGGGGAAGTCTAGGCAACACCAAGTGCTCCTTCCCCAGCAAGCCTCCCCCACTTCCAGCCATTAGAGAATTAGGAACTTCTCAAATTAGAAGTAACATCTTTATGTTAAATAGTCCTTGTGGCAATTTTCTTTGGCTCACCAGTTTTTGAACCCCACTTCACTTTTGGCATGTCTAGCATCCTGTGACAATGAGCTCTGTTGTAACATTGTGAGTTGTATGAAAAAGATCTCTTACCTGATGCTTTTATCTGATGCCTCTATTCATGAAATACAATTGAAAGTAATTCTTCTTCCAGAGCACACATCATGTTATGCACTTAAATTTCACATAGACCATGATTTTATCTCCTCTCTCAACTGAGTTTTTTCTAGGTTTGTTTTTCATCATATGGTTACTGTTCCGTGTTTTTGATCACTTCTGTTGTTTTTCACAGAATCACAGAATGATATGGGGATAGAAGAGATCTCTGGAGATCATCTAGTCCAACCCCTCAATTTTCTTTGTATTTTCCTTAGTTTTCCTGTGGATTTTGATGGATGCAGCACCAGACCTAAATACAACTCAAGATGTGATCGCACTGTGCATCTATTGAGTGACATATCAAAGATTAATATTTTATCTTGAGTGTCACATTTTAAATGAATTGTAGTTCAATATCCCTTTTAGTTCTAGACGTGATGTTCTCCTGACTCTCCTGAAGAACATATCCTCTCTATTTTCTTCTTTCCTCCCAGCTCACAGATCCTCTTTGTCCTTGCCATAACCAGCTGTGCTTTTAGCTCTGATAACATCAGAGCTGTGAGAGAGCTAAAAGCATTGGCTGGACTTGGTTGACTCCGGCCAGAGTCATTCACATTAGTTGCCCTTTCTAGGAGCAGGATGCAGAGACACTACGGCTGGTTGTGGAGAGAAGTAGCACAAATCCAGCAGAGCTTTTCTCTCTGGGCTTTGTGCCACAGCTCTTTGTAACGGGATCCCCTTCACTTGGGAGAAACCACTACCCAAGAAGCCTAATTCAGTATAGCTGCTCTGATGTGGCTGTTGCCAAAATATGGCAGTCAGCTTTGCATTCAGGTTTTGAAATATTTTACATTAATTCTCACCCCAGTGATTTTGGCTTGCCCATCATGAAGACCACCATAGAGAAATAGTGATTGGTAATTGAAATATGTGCCTGGAAAGCCTTCCATTATTAACCTCATGTGTTCTGGGCAAATTCCAGGTCAGATAATTACATTCCACCCACCATAAATTCTCCCCGTGATTCCGTGTGGGTATGTGTTAAGGGAAAAAATCAGGCTGCTGATTTAGGTGATTATTTTCTTAAACCTTAACCAAATGGATAAACCAGGTTGGGAAAGCAGTTATGTAGATTATTCACAACTTCCATTACTTGTATGAGGTTATACACATCCCATGCAATTCAGATCAAAGACACTTTTAAAATGGTAAAATTAAACCGGTATTATTTTGGTTACTACTAACTGACAAAACAGTTTCATTCATTCTGCAAGAGAAATTGTATTTCCTCCTCCCTTTCATATTTTTTTCCTGCAGAAAAATATCTCAAACTAACTCTGTCAGTAATAATTTATCCTGTAACATATAGTGGGTTTCCAGTTCTCAGGGACCCGTGCTGACTCCCAATTGGTTCTTAATGCAATTATCATTTATTCTATTTGGATATTAGCATTAAAGAGGTGTATTTTTTTTCATAACAGCTTTGCGTATGTTCTGCATTAACATTCCAGTGCTGCCCAGTAAAAATAGTTGGCCATCTGCCCACTTTTTAAAGTAAATTTTTGGTTTACTATTTTTTAAATTTGGACTTCTAATTATAGTTAGCTCTTCATAAATAGTTTCACAGAGCTGGAGAGAGTGTTAAGCACTGCATTTCTGAACCTTTCGTCCCTAATAAGTAACTGCAATCTGGCTCCGACACACCTCAGCTATCCAAATTCCTCCAAAATCCAATATATTTTTGTAATTTCCCCTTCTTTGTTCTGGAGACTTAGGTTTTCTCCCTGAACTTTCTAAGAGGAAACATCCCTCTTACCTTTGACCCTGGCAGCAAACCATCACCCCTTCTCTTCTCTTGCCTCCCAACAAACCAACTAGTGTCTTCAGATGGACCTGTGGGCCATCAGCTGGAGAGCTGCAGGTACTATGTCATCAGAGAGCTATTCTTTGATGATGTGGTCAGCCTTCCTACGGTTTCTAGTAAGCCAGTCTTGGCAGGTTCATCTTGCCAATGCGCCAGCTCACACAGCTGTAATTATAATTGAATCCACAAAGTTAGATTTAGTCTTCCAAGTCCATATATCAGCCTTAGTTACTGCAGTTTTCTGCTACTTAAGCATATTTAATTTACAAACTACTGTGCACATTATATTTCCAGTGGCTTTTGAGATGTGTGGAAGGGTGTGTGTTCAAATCGGAGATATAAAAACCCAAGTAACCGCACACATAAAAGAGGGGAGAGGAGGGGAAAATACAAAAAGGCAGACAGTATGGCAGGACATAAATGCCTTACGGTATAAAATTTCAAATAAGCACACCACCACTCTCAAGGGCACAGCTAAAACTGGGTGACAGTCCTTGAGAGCATCAAGCCAGATACCTCCCTACAACTTCAGCTCATTTGCCAGGATAAAACCTGATCTTCCTAGGGATGAGAGTGGTGTGAAAGCACAACAGCATGTGGTGGTGAATCAGATGTTGAAGCTTTTCTTTGGGGCACAAATGTTTTTCTGTGACCAGCAGGGAACTCTGAAAAGCCCGCAGTGGTCCAGAAATTGTTTTTTTGCCAATGTAACTCTCTTCAAGGTTTGCATTGAAGAGCCTATTGAACAAGTGTGTTCCTCCTCACTCATAGTCTTCATCAGATCATGAGGGAGCAAGCCTTGCTGCTTGTCTGTAACCTTTTCTCGTAAGTCAGCTGCATGATTTCTCATCAGGTTCTTGTATGACCACTATTATCACAACATACTGTACCCAAATTGACCCTTTATCAGAAATATTTTTTCCAGTATTCAAAACTCAGTAACAGTTTATATCTCTTCATTCCTAAGCTTTTAAAAATGCTACTGAAATTATGCACAGATATAGAGATAGATTTTTACACACTTTTTTGAAATTGTCTGTTGTCTCTGCCATTTCCTCAAAATATGTCTTTTGTCATGATGTGTTCTCCAGAACCCTCTAGAGGAGTGATTTTCCTTTCATAAATGTCTAGAAGATTTTTATCATTTTTCAGAGTAACAGAGACAATCAGTCAAAAAAACAGCTGTCAGAGAAAGTTATTTGGGAGGGGAGAGGACAGAGAAAAGAAAAAAAGATGATGTAGGTATAAATAGCTAGCAAAAATCTTTCATGCACATAATTCAGAATATTTTATTTCAGATATTTTGATATGTTGTCTCATTGCAGCTGATGTTCTTCAAACTCCTATCTACTTCTATATATTGCACACACAGCCTGGATATTATTTCTTACGATGTCTTATGCCTGAGGACTCTGGTAAGACACCTTGTTATAGTTCTTCGTGAAAAATGTAATTTAACTAAGGATTAACTGTAAGCAAGTTTAACAGAGGAAAAGAAGGTATCAAAGGCAATCACACGAGGATTTTGGAATCCCAGGGTTTTTTTACCATTGTTTATGATTTCGTGTTAAAAATACTTTCTGACTACTCCAACTGCTGGTAGCAAGAGTGACAGAAATCTTCAAAACATTTAATAAGGAAACAGGTGAATAGAAAGAGGAGAAGAATATGATTGCACTTTAACAGCAGCTTTACAAATTATAGAAGTCATACTAGAAAACAGATGCAACTCTAGCATTAAATTGTTAGTAAAAAATTTAAAAGAATGATCAAAGCAATTAGTATAAAAAGATCAGAAATGGCATTGCAGAACCTACTTTAGTGCTTTCTGGAAAACTGACAACACATTTCAGATATTTGATCCTTTCTTTTAAAAAAGGTAATAAACCATGAAGATCTTTACTCCTGCCAGTCTACTCCAGTGAGAGAGGATGGCCAGAATGCTCTGTGTGGAAAAAAATAAAATGACAAAAATGTTTTCCTGACTATTAAAATAGGAAATAAATAAACAGCTATAACATAAGACTTTTTACTGGACTGTGAATTAGTAATTTCACAAGGAGTTAGAGTGAGTTTACTTAGAACCATCTACAAGCTTTTGGCATTCCATAAATAAAAATATTTTAATCTGTATACTAACTAATAGATCAGACAGGACCCACAAAATTCCATTTAAAGTTATCTGTAAAGCAATTTCATGACAACCTAGCTGCCTGTCAGAAACTGGTTTAGACAGGAAATTGTAAGCGCTGATACAGATGGGAGAGGAGGAAAGAAAAAGACACTGAGCTGCTTCTCTTTCCTAATTCAGCATCTCAGTATCTTGAAAGCTTTGACATAGGCTCTAAAGACAATTGCTGAATTAGTGTGTCATTACAATATAAATTTATGAGTCTAATAATACATATAGAAGAAACAAACAGTGTTAGGTTCAGGAACTGAGGCACACAGAGGGATGGAGCCTCTGCCCATACATCTGAGAAGAATAATGTGGAGGCATGAAGCTGTTGGGATTTCCTGTCATCCTTTGCTCACACACTCTTAATCTCCTGAACTGTTCGAATTTTGACATAAACCCCGATTCTAGCATGTTCTTTCGATCAGTCTTAAGGACCGTGACACTACCCAAATTTTAAAACAGTAACCTCAGGCACATTTTCCTCTCACATCACTCCCTGCATATTACGCTGCTCCTTGGCACATTCTTCATGCTGCAAATTCACACATGCCTATGCAGAAAAGTCCCACAGCAGTTGGGGGTCTCCTTCAGTGTGAACCACAGCTCCAAAGTGTTCTCTTGACCACCTCAGTCACCTAAAAGAGGCTGGGCTGGGAGTGAGGATCTCAGCCTAAATATTTGGCTTATTAAGTTCACTCAGAAAGCTTAGGATATATGTTTGCAACCACTCAGTCCCAACCATCAGCAAAAGACCATCATTTCATTCTACAGTCCAGCAACATCTTGTGAATATCTCTGTTGACTGGTCCGTTTTTAATAAATTTTCATTATCATTTTTGTGTACAATAAGATTCTCCATTGCTATAATCTTTCCATTCTATATAACGCTTTAGCTTTGCAGATGTTAGTAAATTTACAGTTTTAGAGCAAATACAGACACATTTCATATTGTAAAAGATTTTCACCTTTCCTGCTTTAAACTCTCATTCAACTGTGTCAGATACCAAGCTTTTGTTTTGAAGATTTTTCTCTAACATGCATATGACTTACTCTAGTTTTGTAACAGATGAAGTGCACTTATAAACCTCAATACCTGCGCAACTGTAATGTCTTAGCAATTTCATAATGAAATTCATATGGAATTTAGCAACCCAAGCCAGATTTGTGTCAGAATCTTTAACATGTTCCAGTTGCATGAAATACTAATTAAAGGCACTCATTGTTAACTGATATAAATAGTCCCCACTTAGCCCATTATAGGTATGGGTTGTAAAACAAACAATTATGTGACAGATGATACATGTTAACACAGAGAAATTCTGTAATGACATTTCTGTAACACTGTAACCTCTTCAACCACCATGTGTTCCACATTACAGGCTAAAGGGGGTGCTGATTGCAAAGGTGACGTACTTTCCAGTTTGTGACTTTTCTTCTAAGAATAGAAATGCCTTAGAGCACCTCCAAATGATTTACATTACGAATTTAGTTCAGGCAATGAAATCATTAATGCAAGCTTGATTTTAGCTGCTACATGTGTTTGCTATTCCATGTGCTAGTGCCAAACAGTTGAATATGCCTACCTACCAAGAAGTACCCTACCTAGAAACACTTGGCAACCCAAGCAAACAATTGTTTCCTCTTTACCGTGTCTTTCATCTAATACCCATTTTCTCTTCACTCTGTACTAGGAATGATTCGGACCAAACAGGAAACTGACTTTGGAATGTATATATATTTTTTTTTAAAAAAATATGTCATCAAAACACCAGGCTAATCACAGCATAGAAGAAATCTCCTGGCGCTTGGATAAGATACACAGATTATTCAATTAGTAAAAAATGGTGTCTGCCTTTCCACTAGCCAACATATTCCTGTAACATTAGAAGCAGGTGGCCTCCTTACTCAAAGCACAAACACGCAGAAGTTGCCTAGTGCATTTGCCCTGCCAAAAAATATGTATTTTCGCATCTGTGAATGTACGATCCTGTGTTTAACCCTTGCAAATACAGAGTCTATAAAACAGTAGAAGGGGCGCAGTCGATGAAGAAAAAGTGACCAAGGTCTACAGAGAATACTACGACTTATTTCAGCTATGACTTTCAAAAAGGACTGCCAAAGATGGGTGCAGGGTAAATCTTTTTTTAAAAGAGCAGTACACTCATACTCATGTAAATGTTTGTTTAGGATTCAGAAAACTCCGATTTTGACATCTACTTTAAAAAAATTTTGGCCTTTGTTAGCAAGACAAAACTACTTGTTAGCAGATATCTGTCTCCAAAACGGTCTCTCAGAGATGCATATTTCACCAGAACCAAACCCAACTGAGCTATAACATGTAAAAGACAAAACTAAAATTTTGCTATATTATAATGATTGATTTGCTGCAGAAAGGGAAAAAGTAAAAGCACAAGAGAATGGATGATGCAAAACCTATATGTTAAGGACAATATCCTCGTCTTACATCACAGCTAGAAACTGGCCTGGATGGAAATCCTTGAGCTCATCAGACTTGTCCTTGGAGGCACTTTTTATCTAGGTCTGGATCCAAACTTTTTGGCTTAGAGCAACTTTCTGATAAAAGTGTGGAAAGTCCTTTGTGACACCTCACCCGCACAGTGGATTGAGAGTTTTCCAAGCCCATTGGGCTGTCCTCTCTGACCTTACAGACTCCACCCATTCAATTCAAGCAGAGACCAAAAAATAACATCTGATTTCATGTCCTTCAACTCAAAAATAAGATATGTTTAGGCAAAGCCTGTGAAAGAATGGAAGCATCAGAATGTAAAGTCAATGCATAAAGATGTTACTATCCAGAGCTGTTTAAGCACTCTGGAAAGACTGAATAACACGAATATACCCATGGGCAATTAAAAAAAAGAAAAAAATTAAAAAAAAAGAAGTAACACTGTTAATCTCATTTTAACCCCTGCTTAATCTTGCCAACCTCAAGCAGACCCACCTGAAATTTTACCTAGCAGTCAGTGGTCTTATCCCAGAATACACATTTGTTTCTGGAACATTTGAAGCCATTTGGATAGGACATTTGGATTATATTATTGTCCAAAAATGGGGATGTTCTCACTCTTTGGACTTTTTCCTAACCCTTTTTTTGGTTTTTAGAACACAAAAATGATTTACCCTAGAAATGTCAAACTTGATTCAATGCTTGCTTGGCGAAGAGACATGCCTTTGGAGCCTGTTAGAGGGCTTAGGTGGGTAATTGTAAAGTTATTGTTAGTTTTTTCCACACTCATGGCATACAGTACATGGCCAGCTCATGTTCATAAATACCTGTTGGGTACATGTGTGGCTTATAAAGGTTTGATCCAAAGCCCACAGAAGTCAATGAAAAGATTTCTCTGGCTATGAACGGGCTTGGAGTCAGGCTGTGAATGTAAATGACAGGATGGAAGAGTGGGAGAATCATGTTTCCGGCAACCCTTAGAGTCTTCATGGGCAGACAGAACACAGACAGAATGTGAAGCCACCCATTGTCTGTGGACATCGTGTAATAGAGTGGCCAAAAGACAGAAACGGGAAACAGAGTCTTGAGAAAGAGAAAATCCTAGGGTCACAGCAGGGTTAAAAAAATTGTTTGAATGATAACAGCTACAACTGATTAAATGTACCTCACCTTCTGCATGAATGGAAAAAAAAAAAAGTACATAATCTGTATAAAGTCTTATCTTTGCATGACTAATATATAGGTGTTCAATTGCTTTTGAGCAATATATATGCATATCTCAGGCTGGATCTATCTCGTGTGAGTGTGCATGTTGATGTCGGGACTGTCAGATAATTGCAACACCCAGCTGTGGAAGGAAATGAGCCACAGCAGCAGGTCACCCTCCAGTCCAGCTGCATGCCCTGCCCAGCCTCATCCTGCAATAGAGCACCAGAGCCCTTGGGAGCCCCTGTCATCACTTGCCTGAGAACTATTCCCAGGGCCTCCTTCCTTCAGGCCTCTGAGGCATTCCTGTGCATCTCATGGGTCCTGGCAGTATGAAGACTTTAGTAGGCAGCTGGGAGGGTCAGGAAAGTTGCATGCCCACTGCTGAAAGCACACATTTGCTCTACTCCCAGCAACTAGGTACATGTCTGCAGAATTAGGCTGTGAAAAATCTCCACAGTGAAGATTCTTCACATCCTCTCTGGTTTGTGCAAAGCCAGGAACACTTTTTCACAGAGCCTATCTGTAAAGTCTAGCTCTTTGTGTATCTGCCAAAAAGTCCACATCTTCACTTACTGCTTACCATGTAAAAAAACCACCTCCCACTACATTTGATTTATTTATTTATATACTTATTCTCTCTCCATTTTTGAATAACTCTTTTAAGGTGGCAAGGAACAATGGTTTGCCTGAGCAAGTTTTCATTTTGCTGTGGGTGTGTGAAGTCCAGCAGTAGCTGGTTGGTAGTTTGCCACTCAGAGTTGAAAGTTCAACAACCACCTGTGTCACATCTCTCCCTTTTTTGGATCAAAAGGGTGTTATAGGAAAGGTGTGTTTGCTTTTTCTTTTTTGGTAGGACTAAAAATGGAAGGGAGCATTGCCTGTGAGAAACTTATTTCCTAGTGTAGTGAAGTAGCCAGCTGGCAGCCAGATGGCATCAAGCCATCAGGAGGTCAAAGGCCATTGGACAACTGTGTGGGATTTGTTTCTCACTCAATGTGTTTGGTTTTAAAATCATTTATTTCTGGAGTAAGTCATAGATATGGAAAGGGTTTTACCTAGGGGACAGTTGTTTCCCCATCCAGTTGAAACCACAAACAGACAGAAAGCTGGTCAATGGCCAAAGTGAAAGGCCAAAGGCAAATTGTCCCATATTTATCCTTTACTGGGTCAAAACTCAAAAGCTGGACACTGATGGCAGTTCATAAATATTTCACTGCTCCAATCAACAGATGAGATAGAAGGACATTGCATGTCAAGAAACTTGTTGACTCTTGCAGAGCAGATAGCCAGCTGGCATGAACACTGTTACTGCCCTGTCACAGAGCTGAAAGGCCAGAGACAAATGGTGCCAGATTTGTTCCTGGTTTAGCTAAAATAACACAGGAATCATGTTTATGTTTTGATCTTGCTGTGGCGTTGCCTGTGATCCTCACTGGCCATGTGATCCTGACCTATTAGTAAGAGGAGTCTCTGAACTCTCCAGAGAGAAATTCTGTCTGAAGGTTTACAATTCCTATTTCATTCAAGCTTCCCATTCATCTCATATTTTATCCTCTCTTGTGTTTGCAAGTGTTTTGAGAGTCACCAAGAGATGCTTTTAACATAGTGTATGGGATCTGATCCCATACTCACAGCTCTGGAGAAATGTGGGTCAGGTTCTTTGTAAGTATAGATGCCATTGAGAACAGTGAAAACAAACTTTTGCGTGTCTTGTAGGTAAGGATTGCATCCTGACCAGCTAAGTTTCCATCCTTACACAGGAGCAGTGGGACAGCCTGCTTGTTCTGAAATGGTCAATGAATTTCTGTGGCACCTCCTTGTACTTATCTGGAAGGGTTAACACTTCAAACTTCTGCCCCTTGTTTGGGATGGGAGATAAATGGCCAAGAAAGAATCAGCTATATGCTTTCCATAGAACATGCCAATAGACAACCTTCTGGCTCCTGGTTCTTGGGATGGCTCACTGCCCAACATCCCTAGTGATCCAGAAACACAATGTTTTCACAATACCTGAAGCAGTACAGTTAAATTTAGATTCTGATCAGCCTGGCAGGCTGCCTACATAAAAGTAAAGGGTTACGAGCATGCCAGTTGGTTCCCTGTCACCAGCTCTGGCTTCTGGAAGGCAGATCTCCTTCCAGAGAGCACAAATCCTCTGAGGAGATGGATTGAGTAAGGCTGTGGGTTTTTAGTTACCCATGCAAAGGAGCATGGCAAAACAGATTTCCTTGGCCCCACACATACTTTACAACTCTGTTCCAGGACAATTCAGACAGTGACAGAAGGAACTTCCAAAGGCACTGTGGTAGTCCAGCTTGGTGTAACCTAAGAAGTCATCCTCTTCAACTCTCTGCCCCGAGCTCTCTGCCCAGAGGTTTCCTCCCCAGCAGCAGTGGTGGCAACAGAACCGTTAGAGTGTTTGGTTCCCCAGCAACTGCAGTTGACTGTCTGGTATATCAATTTAAGTCACAGTTGAGTTCTGTTTGTGTTAATGAGCATGATGATCTGTGAACTCTTCTAGCAGAGGAGCTGGCTGCTCTGCTGCTGCTGCTGCTGGGGAAGGAGCAGCAACCAGCAGGGCTGGAGGTGTGCAGGTAGGAGAGGGAAGGTATAAGTTCACCTTAGCCTGACTTGACGGAGGGGATGCAGCTCCCTCAAGCTTCATCAGGGTCCTCCTGACAGCAAATGGAGAGGAAGCAAAAGTAGGCAGGTGTGGGAGTGCGGATTCCCGCTCTTGCTGGCCACAAAGGCTGTGCAGAAGCACAGCTGGGAATAAACTACTTTACTCAAGAAGGTAAAGGAAAGGAGAGAGAAAGAAGATGTCAGGGAGAAAACTTTAATTCCCTTCTGTCACCTCTTGTTCTCGTCTGCTCTCAGCACAGGATACGTTATCACCTTTCCGTTTATTTTACCTTAAATTTCTTTTTTTTTTTTTTTTTCCCTGAAAAAGGGACTATTAATCCCATGAAGGCCATGAAGTTTTGCATTGGCAGTGTAGTCTCCTTCCATCTCACCTTCTCCCCTGGGGCTGCAGGTCCCTTTTCCAGTGACATCCTCAAACCCTCATCGGAGCTTTGAAACGGACAAAGCACTACATCTTCTTTCAATTCTGACCTGCAAAATCCATATCTGATCCAGTGTTGTAAGCGTCCTGAGCTGAAAGTAAAGTGATATCTCCAATTTTTCATACCTTAATGACCTGGAAAATGTGACTTGATTAAACTCCAGGGCCAAGAAAGTAAACATTTATTGAAGACGGCTGTTAATGAGTCTGCTCCATCTGTAATGTCAGATGAGTTTTGAAGCTCAGACTTTCAATAAATATAAAGATTCCAAATACTGATGCATTAATGCGAACTACAGCCCTAAGTTTCCTCTCATGGGACAACTGGAGCCAGGTCCTTGTCTAAACGAAGGACAAGAACAACTACAGAGCACAACAAAACTGGGACACTTTTGTCGTGCACAGTCAAGTTCTTGAATAGCTCAGTCCCTACAGAAAAGTGGGACTCAAATTCTTAAATAGCTCAGTTGCTAATGAAATACAGGACAAGTAAATTGATTCACAGATTGATGTCCCCTCTTCAGAAAAATGTCTTTGTTTCTTGAGTTATTTTGTACTTGATGTTACATTTTTCACCAGAGGAAGGTAGTAAGAGCCTCTTCCTGTGACAGGTACTATGTGTAACTGTGATAAATCAGTAAATATAAGGACTTCTTGAGAAGAGGAAGCAGTACTACTGGAGGCTAAAGTGTCTGGTAGAGATTCAAGTGTTACCACAGGATTTATATTTATGAGTTGCCACAAATTATTCTGAACAAAAAGACTAGACACAATCCCCTCCCTGCTCTCTGAAACTCCATCAGCTTTGGGACTGCACTGAGACATAGACTTGGACTGCAATACAGGAATAAAAGTTGTGGCTTGGACCTATATTTACCCAAGAGAAAGACTGAACCTTGTGTACCTGTGAGTGAATGGTGCATGCATTTTATTCATCTGTGACTTCCTTACACTCTCTGCTATCTCTGCCAGCTTCCTCAGTCTATCCCCTGGCATGAATGTACAGCACACTCTCATGTCACTTACATCACCAAAAGCTGATATTATTTTTTTTTATCAAATATGTGCTAAGTCATTTTTATAAATAGGAGTATGAACTACTGGTTTATAGATAGAAGACTATTCGCTACCTGAACTTTGGTTACTAATCAGTTAAAAATAGATATTTGTTCCTTCTGCATTTACTTAAGTTTTCTCTCTATTAGCTAATGTGTATTGATGGAATCTCATCAGCTTTTTCATGACCATTTTGAGATGTGTTCTTGCCAAAAGTGTTAAACTACAGTCTTGCTCTCCAAACCGATGTACAGCTGAGCTAAAAATGTCATGTGTTGGCTTTAAAACAAAGCAAAAATGAAAATTGAGTTTTGCTGCTGCATTCATTTCAGATCTCAGGATAACTTCCATAAAGGCTATAGGCCAGATTCTTAGCACATTGAGAACTGCATAGGTCCACTGATTCCCATGAAGCTACATTGATTTACAGCAGCTGAGAATCTGGCCTAAAAAGCTTGGGGCTATATATCTATCTTATGTTATGTTAAAGTCCCTTGACCTCTTACTTGATTGCCTTGCTCCACCGAGTGATGCTAGTGTAGATAAATTATACCTCTGCTGGCCACTAAGCTTGCTGTTCTAGCAACATTAATAACCTCAAGGCTTCTAATTTTCTTACCAATGCTTACTAGACCCCCTGTGCAAACCTCTGGGGCTGCTCTGACAATAATCCCAATATATTTTGTTTTGAATGAAAATAAACTTTATTGCAACTTGTGCTGGAGGCAGACCCACGAGCCTGGGCTCTAGAATGCCTAGTAGGCAGCTGTGTAATCATTAGCAATACTATAGGGAACAGCACTAGGATCAGTTCAGAAGGGTTCTTCATCCAGCTGGGACTATAATTTACAATGCCACCATCACTACAATAACAAGGTAGCAGAGGGAAAACATTCTGGAAGGGGTAGCAATGAAATTCAGCCACCACAAGGTGTGGTCTTTGGAGCAAAACGTTTAATTGGTAGAAGGTTGACTAACTGTTCTAGTAACCTCAGACTTTCACCTTTCATTAAATTTAAATCTACAATCAAAATGAGCTTGCAAAAGCATCCAAATAGAAAGGGCTGGTAAGCAATGTCCCATCTTTCCATTCAGAACCAGAAATACTCTGGTGTCCTGTGCTCTTTTTTCATCAGGTTCTTCTTGCCTTTATACCCCGCCATCCTATTTACTTGACCACAATGGACTTGCAGTTCTCCTTCCTGCACAACAAAAGAAGCAGTAGAAGCAGTAGCAACCTGTCAGGTTTTGTTTCTGCTTAGCATCCAGCTTACCCCATGTTTTCCTTTACCTTATTTTTATATAGTACATCTGATTTAGATCTATAAAGTTTTATTGTAGTCATTACAGTCAGATTACACAGGTCACTACTGGTGCCTTTTATCAAAAACTAAATTATGGATTAATTTTCAACCAAAATCACGATGCTGAAGAGGCACAAATTTTAGTTTGGAATCTCATGTGAAATCTTTTGAAAATTGTGAGCCCTCTGTCTTCCTGAAAGTCCTTTGAATGTCTTCATAAGATATGGCATTTTAAGGGGAAAGACTGTAGGTTGCTGCTTTTTATCAAAAGTTAAATCAACATAATTTGCTATTCATATTGTTCATCTTTTCTTTATTGTTGTTGCTTCTTTTTGTTAAAAAACCTCCCTAAGCTTTTTCTAGCAGTTTGTGATCCTCTCTGAACTCTCTTGTGACCCCTGGAGTGGTCACGACCCCATAGTGTGAGGAGCACTGCCAACATCCAGGCAACGCAAAGGCAGAAAAAGTAGGAACAAACACAGATGCAGTCCACGTTTTAAGATTTGTATAAAATGTATTGAAAATGTCACCTAGCTCTACCACCACCACAAATCCTTACTTAGCTGACTAATCGTAGCCGTTTTTAAGATGTTTTCATGGACTGACATTACACAATAGTGAATATCATTGGTTAGAGGCATAGAGAATGACCCTCAGAGCATTGCCACCTCTGACAGCAGAGAGTATTCAGCCTCTGTGATCAGGTTACTAAGAAAAGAGGTCTGGTTATCAGCTCTACTGTCTTGCGAGATCCTCCCCTTCAAAAGTTTAGTTCAGCACTTCAGCAGGTGGTTACAAAAAATTCTGGACAGGTCTCTGCTTTGCAGGAGGTGAAGAGTATCTGCTCTGATAGTAAAATTGTCAGGTAGTGTACTGCTGGAATCCTTGTGCAATAATTGAGAACCCCAATGAAAGTAACTAATTTTTCTCTAGTGCCAGAAATGTGAGTGGGAAAGGAGCCCATAATAAAAAGAAATCTGTCACTAGACAACACATGATTTCCAGAAGAACATTAGAAAAAGTTATATCTAAATAATTTATTTTAATTTAGTAAATAAAATTTTGTTTTATCATCTGCTCCATCACTTGTTCAAGCTGCTGCATTGAACTGATTTGCTGGATTCCTTAGTCTATTAAGTGAGTTCAGTTATATCTCAGATCTTGTGCATTTGCCTGGTTTCTGATCACCTTCTGATCACAGAAGGTTGGTGGTATTCACTTGCTTTCTAAAGCACTGAGATGTCTGATTGAACATCTGCCAGGGTGATGAAAATATGGAATTCATAATTACAAGTCTGTGTGCTGGTCTATGTGCTAGTTCTGTCACTGACTTGTCCCTTGGATTTGACAAAGCCACTTGACTTCAGGTCTCAGTTTACCCAGTTGAAAAAATGAAATTCTGCTTTTTTCTTATCAGATTAAAAAAACTCAACACAACAAATCATCCAAACCAAAAAAAACCCAAACCAACCCAACCTCAAAACCCCTAAACAGTCCAAGGTCAATCTCAAGCTGTAGGCTTGACGTGAATAGACTGAATCTACAGCTCACTGGTGATGGAGAAGATCATAATTAATCGTGATCATGTCTCCAGTTTTAAAATTAATCATTTGTAGGCCAGACTTACTTTTTATACTTCACATATTCTTATTTCACTGGAAATAGGATTGTCTAGACCATCAACACACCATGGTAAAGGGAATTGGTAAATATTGTCTTTTACAATGTTTTGTTGCAAATGTCAATGTAATTAAACGTCAACTATTAACTTCTACAAGCATTCACAAGTATCAGGGTCACAATGAAGATGGTCCAAAATCCTTCAGGCATAGAACCCAGAGGTTTTAATGTCAGTTACAAAGTCTTAAAGAAACTTTTCAAGAACAGGAAAACAGTTGCCATATAGATCTTCTCATCATGTTTTTTTTGAAATCCATCATACTCATAGAAAAAGCATCCAAACTTACAAAGAGAATTTATTACTCTTGTCAGCCCCAAGGTGATCCATGGGGAAATGTGATGTCCCAGCTTGTCAAAGAAGGTTTCCAGGCAATGTCATTTCCAAGCAATGTCATAACAAAAACTTTGAACACACGAAAAGATTTGATTTAGCTGACACTCTGTTGATTATTACTAACTGATCTGAGAAGATACAAGTAAATCTTGGTTATATTGTTCTGATTACTTCAGCTCTAATTCTGTTTGTGATAAGGATTTAAAAAGTGATGCTAACCCCATTATCATGTTAAAAACAGCACTTTCTAGTCAAGGCAAAGCTTGGAAAAATTTTTTGCCCGCTAATGGAAAAGCAGATTACAGGGTTTGGATTATGAAATCATTGTGTACTTGGCCCTACTGTTTCTTCATTTCTAACATAAGTTTTTTATTAGTCCAGATTTTTAACTAGTTGAGTCTTATTTGACTTTCATGGCCTGGGGTCTACTCACACATAAAATGGGAAGTGGTATAGTCCTACTTTTGTCTGCTGAAATGTGAGATAAGGTATTATATGGTGAGTTTGTCTGTAGGGTTGCTTGGATTTTGAAGTTATTTTGCTACAGTTTATGCCTTGACATGTACTTAACAGACTTCCCAAACAAATTGTCAGGTAGTGTACTGCTGGAATCCTTGTGCAATAATTGAGAACCCCAATGAAAGTAACTAATTTTTCTCTAGTGCCAGAAATGTGAGTGGGAAAGGAGCCCATAATAAAAAGAAATCTGTCACTAGACAACACATGATTTCCAGAAGAACATTAGAAAAAGTTATATCTAAATAATTTATTTTAATTTAGTAAATAAAATTTTGTTTTATCATCTGCTCCATCACTTGTTCAAGCTGCTGCATTGAACTGATTTGCTGGATTCCTTAGTCTATTAAGTGAGTTCAGTTATATCTCAGATCTTGTGCATTTGCCTGGTTTCTGATCACCTTCTGATCACAGAAGGTTGGTGGTATTCACTTGCTTTCTAAAGCACTGAGATGTCTGATTGAACATCTGCCAGGGTGATGAAAATATGGAATTCATAATTACAAGTCTGTGTGCTGGTCTATGTGCTAGTTCTGTCACTGACTTGTCCCTTGGATTTGACAAAGCCACTTGACTTCAGGTCTCAGTTTACCCAGTTGAAAAAATGAAATTCTGCTTTTTTCTTATCAGATTAAAAAAACTCAACACAACAAATCATCCAAACCAAAAAAAACCCAAACCAACCCAACCTCAAAACCCCTAAACAGTCCAAGGTCAATCTCAAGCTGTAGGCTTGACGTGAATAGACTGAATCTACAGCTCACTGGTGATGGAGAAGATCATAATTAATCGTGATCATGTCTCCAGTTTTAAAATTAATCATTTGTAGGCCAGACTTACTTTTTATACTTCACATATTCTTATTTCACTGGAAATAGGATTGTCTAGACCATCAACACACCATGGTAAAGGGAATTGGTAAATATTGTCTTTTACAATGTTTTGTTGCAAATGTCAATGTAATTAAACGTCAACTATTAACTTCTACAAGCATTCACAAGTATCAGGGTCACAATGAAGATGGTCCAAAATCCTTCAGGCATAGAACCCAGAGGTTTTAATGTCAGTTACAAAGTCTTAAAGAAACTTTTCAAGAACAGGAAAACAGTTGCCATATAGATCTTCTCATCATGTTTTTTTGGAAATCCATCATACTCATAGAAAAAGCATCCAAACTTACAAAGAGAATTTATTACTCTTGTCAGCCCCAAGGTGATCCATGGGGAAATGTGATGTCCCAGCTTGTCAAAGAAGGTTTCCAGGCAATGTCATTTCCAAGCAATGTCATAACAAAAACTTTGAACACACGAAAAGATTTGATTTAGCTGACACTCTGTTGATTATTACTAACTGATCTGAGAAGATACAAGTAAATCTTGGTTATATTGTTCTGATTACTTCAGCTCTAATTCTGTTTGTGATAAGGATTTAAAAAGTGATGCTAACCCCATTATCATGTTAAAAACAGCACTTTCTAGTCAAGGCAAAGCTTGGAAAAATTTTTTGCCCGCTAATGGAAAAGCAGATTACAGGGTTTGGATTATGAAATCATTGTGTACTTGGCCCTACTGTTTCTTCATTTCTAACATAAGTTTTTTATTAGTCCAGATTTTTAACTAGTTGAGTCTTATTTGACTTTCATGGCCTGGGGTCTACTCACACATAAAATGGGAAGTGGTATAGTCCTACTTTTGTCTGCTGAAATGTGAGATAAGGTATTATATGGTGAGTTTGTCTGTAGGGTTGCTTGGATTTTGAAGTTATTTTGCTACAGTTTATGCCTTGACATGTACTTAACAGACTTCCCAAACAAGGTGGTTAAATCCAGTGAACAGGTATCTGAAGTGAACCAGTTTACGCATCCGTATATGTATTAAAGAATATTAATAAAGTAACATAAACTGAACTCTATGTAGTTGCCCAAACTGCAGAACAGATGAAACCTGAAAGAGGGAAAATCCCACAGTTGCCCAAGAACAGGCCACTCATCTCTCCTGATGGATTGGTGTTCAGGTAGGTAATTGTGGTTAGCTACAGCAGCCACTGGTTGCCGCAGTACTCTAAGAAAATCTATCTGTCTCGACTGATGCCTGCATCTTGTTTTTTCTTTGAAATGAAAGGACACAATCAAGAACTGATGAGCATTTGTCTGGCTGACTGACTGATTCGAGGGCTAATTAAACTTTATGTTTTATGACATGAATTCTTCAGAGCAGATCCAGCTTGCATTGTTGAAGCCTTCAGGCAGAACAAAGACAAAGCAAAATCTCATTTGAAATAGCGATTCCACACCTACATATTCATGTCTTTAAAGCTCAGTAATTACACGCATCATGACACTGCATTGCTTCTCTCCACTTCATCTTATCAATCACTCCCTACTCTTGGTTATGTCCTTAACTTTCAAAATGTTTGAATCTTATAATTTTCCAAGATCCCTCCAGTGAGGAAACAATCCACTTTGGAGACTCAGCTGCCTTAAATGGAAGCTTGTGGGATCTCCAGAAATCCCGGCACTCAACAAGAAGGGCTCTCATTTGTTAACACTTAGCTATAATCTTCAGCTAAACACACTGCTTCTTGGCTCAGATCGATCCCTGCCTCTACAAGTACTTCTCTTGTTGCCCAACTAGTGTGAATTCAGAGAGTTTAAATTAAACAGTAGTGGGAAAGAGCAAAAAAATGGTCTGTTTGCACTGGTCTCAGCTGCAAGTGGTGACCTTTTCTACTGTCTGGCACTTGCCTGTTCATCTTTTATTCCGCTGCCTCTGGTCTAATCTTCCACCTTGAAGAAAAACATTAATCTTAGGACAATCACAACACTTCAGCTGAGACAGATGCTCATTGATGAACAGACTGTTGTAAACCACACAGAAAAGAGAGAGGAAGGGGCACCCACCCCAGCACTGACGGGGCTCAGCCGGGGAAGGGCAGGTAACCTGGGTCTGACTCTTTAAGTGCTTGTGCTCCACTTTGCTTTACATCTCTCATGACCTCAGCTAATCTGTTTGATTTAACACTGCAGTCCAGTATTCACCCTGGCAGGTGATGATCTGACCTCAATGCAGTAAAAAAAGTGATAGCTCTTTCCCAGCTGAGATTAGTCACTTGGAATGGGATTCATCTTAACTAACATAAATGCCTTCATCTCAGCTAGCCTCTCTTTATAGACAATGCATAGGTGTTTTTAAGGTTATCTTCATCTCAGTGACACCTAAAATAGGTCACACCTAACACCATAGATATCTGAAGTGAAGGAAGCAATCTCTCCTTGCTAATGTAAATACCCTTTTCGTATTTTGTTGCACCAATAACTTTAGCTATATGATACTGTATTATGATGCATAGAGTAACAATAAGTAGATCTGAGTCACAGTGTAAGACAGGACTTCCATGGGGACACCCTATGGTTCTGAAGACACTGAGTGTTCTCCCATGAACTGAGTGAAGCAGAGGGAACTGTAGCAAGGCACAACAGGGATGTCTAAATCCACCCTGCGAAGTGAGCTATTTATCAGCAGCAGCAGCAGCAGAATTAAAGCACAGACTGAAATCTATAGCTCTGCAATTCATCTTTCTTAGATCAAGGCATCATTGTAGTTGGTTCAGAGGTCTTTGCTGTTGCCAATCTGGGGGCACCAGCTGAGTAACGCCACAGTGAAGACATAATCTTAATAAGTGAGATTTTTGCTGCTCTAACCACATACCACTTCCCCCACCACCACTTTTTATTATCATCTGTCTTGAATCATTTCCTTGTGGGGAACTTCAGCTACCAGTGCTAATTGTATTACACATAAGAACTGCCACTGACGCCAACACAAAGGGGAACAAATTCTTTTCTGTTAAATATAAAAAATCCCAGCTATATTTGAGCAGGACTACATTTGAAATTTATCTTACTCACTCTACAACAAAAGTGAGCTGGCACACATATTTACCTTTAACAGAAAGCTAAACCCAACACATTTGGAACCTGAAGCAATAGTTGTAATAAAGAGATAAGGCAGAAAAGTGGGGTAAAGTTAACCCTAATACCAGGATTAATAATAAAACACAGTTATCATGTGCTCTTTACTTGTTTTAACATCTGGAAGGGTTTGGGAGAGTTAAAAAAAAAAAAGGCTTGTTTAATGTTTGATTTCTACTCTGCCTCATTTGCACTCACATACTAAGTTTACACAATTTCTTGTTGGCTCAATAATGTTTCTGAGAAGCTTACTTTTTTGAGACCATGTGGGGGCTGTATCTAGCAAGAACTTCACAAGACATTCTGCATCCTATTTCCCTTATTCTCCTTCATCACATGGCAAAGGACAATGTCCAGCATGAGTTAATCCAGCATCACAGGTTATTTCTCTATAGCTTGCCTCTTGCCAAAGCAGCCCATTCTTAACACAAGACAAGCCTAAAGAAGGACACAAATGTGTCCTAGCAAGCAGTGAGATAAATTCCTGACTGCAAAATTGGAAACAAAACATGAAATATGAAAACAGAAACTTAAAATATATCTGACTCCAAAATTCCTTTTTAGCTGTTCCAGTATCTTGGCTACCATGAGTGCAAGGTTCTGGCAATATAACGCCTCTCCCTCTCTCTTCCCTTGTTTCTCCTCCTCCTTTCTTCAAAACCTGGCCTCACCTTGGAAATCTTGCTGAGCTTACGTTCCCTCTTTCAATGTCGTGTGAGATACAATTTGATCCTACTCTCTCCCTTAGCCTGGTGAACTCCTTCTGAATTCATAGTTTCTTTCTGTGACAACAGTTTGGGTTTATCCTAATATTTTTAAAGTAATCTGTTAAATTGAAATGGTCCATCATTAGAACTCTTATGTCCCTTCTCCTCGTAATGCCTTCAAGGAAATGTCCTAGCTAAGTCATTCCTTCTCAGCTGTAAAGGAAGGAAGGAGATGAAGGAAAGAAGGAAGAGGGAGAAAAAAGGGTAAAGGAGGCTGTGTATTTTTCTTTTATTTTCTCCCCATCAGTTAAATGCTCTCTTTCAGACCACTGTTCCATCAATTTTAAGTAGCTAACACTACTGGGAAGTTGACCATCTGAATGGTCTCATTTACCCTAGTGTGTTTCTTCATGTGAGTAACCGTTCACCAATCTCTTTGTGCCAGAGGAGCTCTTCCTGTTAGAGGTTAGGGCTGCTGCCTTGAGGTGCAAAAGCTTTCTCTTTCATGTCTTTTCATAAACAATGTTGTACATTACTGTGAGAGAATGCAGCACATGACTTGTCATTCAGTCTCTCCCCTGCCACTGTTTTGCTGGGCAAACTTTAAGATGGCTCTTGGACCTTTTTAATCCTCACTGCAACCTAAGAGTTAAGTTGACATAACTGATGTTTTCAGCCTGCTTATGATCTGCTTCTTCGTGATGTCTGTAGTCATTGTCATATTTAAGCTTTAAGTGATGTTTACAGTTGTTGTCATGTTTTGAGACTCCAAAGAGCTAATTTTGGGGAGAACATTCCTTAAATAGTACATACGAATGGTGCACACAAGAAAACACAGTTAATTCCTGGAAACTACTACTAACCATTAGCAAAAGATATGTTTTGTTTAATGACTTCTCACCAGAGCTCTATAATTCCCATACACATCTGACCACTTCAGAAGAAGTCTCCTGGAGAAAAATCTGTCAGTTTGGACACTGTTTGTTCACTATACTTTTTTTTTTTTCTTTTTTTTTTTTTTTTTCTGAGGTATAATTTGTTACTATTTTGATACTGAAGTCTAGAATATCTCAGGCTTCTGAACTGCTTTCAGTGAGAAGAGTGATCAGAAAGAAACACAAGGTTAAATGACATATTGGTTCATCTGTAAAGGAAAAAGTTGTTCAGTTTAGTGTGGGTTACAGCACAGAGATGGATCACTAGAACTGTTAGCACCAGGGACAGTTGAGTTCACCTTCACTGGCAATTACAGCTAAAATGACAAAGGATGTGATTTATTGGAATAAAAGGAAATGCAATCATAAGCCATAACTGACTTGAAATTAGGCGCAAAACCTATGTATGCATGTAAATTCCTTTATCCTTATAAACCTATTTCCCTTGAGCAAGGAATTATGCTCGCATTAATTGTCATTATCTGTACTTGAGCTGTTTCTTAAGCCTGTGATGTTGCAAAACTAAAAACTTCATTCCAAGTGTCATACCTTTCTAGTATGACATAAGTTTACTGGCAGGATGGGTAAACTAGTACTGATACACAGCTTTGCTTAGTGTGGTGCAGAAGTTTCCAGAGTGCTGAAGTGATACGTAACAGGAGTCTAGATGGAGGTATTTAACAGAGCTGCAGACAGATCTTTTAGCTAAGTACTTGAGTGTAGAAACATCTTGGCTCTTCAGCCTCTGCCAGAAACCAGCTATTTTCAAGGTCTGTACTCCTGTCTGAAGACGTGGGAGCAGGTTCAGCAGGCAAGAAGCCTCTGGGAAATAAAGGTTTGTTGAAGTGGAGCATGCTGTAGGTGAACCTACCTTAAGTAGATTAGGAGATGGGTTTGGATGAGTGCAGCTGGTGGTATGTGGTAGGCAGATGAGGAGATTGGTGTAGGGTTCTCAGCTGGGTTCTCAGTGTGTTAAAGCTCTGCTATTTCAGCTGATTGTACAGAATAAGGATCTGAGAGAAGAATATGGAAATGTGTCTCCTAGTGACCGTGTAGGCTATAGCTGGAAGCTATTGCTCTCTCTTTGGGTACTTCTTGTCACCAGTGGTGGTGTTCCTAGAATACAGGATTCATCTCACCTAATATTAACACTGTATGTCAGAATTATGTGAAAGCCCATCATTTAATTTTATGGAGGGCTGGGTCAGTTTTCTTCGGTTTCTTTCTGGGTGGGTCCAGAGATACAAGTTTTGCTTGTGTTTTGGGTCCAAATAAACTCAAAATCTCAAAATGAAACACAGTCAAAACTGCCAAATTTTATCTGGTTCCTTGTCAAAATCATGTGAGAATGCAAAGCATAAATCAGCCAAGGTTCACTCAAAACTGTGCTTAAGGTTCACTCAGAAAGTCTAAGATTTTTATTAAACATGAATCACGTGAGTTTTACATAAATTGGAGTAACACAGAACCTGTTCCTCATGGTTCCATAAACCTCATTTTAGCACCTCATTCATCATTTTATCTGACAATTGGTCTCACTTGTGTTGTCCAGACTGAACCCAAAATTCCACTGAACATGGTGATAATTTGATTAAATCCAAAGAATCAGCTTCAGAGTTGGATGTGCTGGGCCAGCTGAACAGAGGAGAATCTGTTTGACTGATTCCAAATCCCTTTAGAAGCAGAAGTACTCCATCCTTCTCAGACTGGAATATTTAAGAAAAGCAAACAAATAATCAAAAACCCTCATGTGTCCTTTTTTCTTGCTTCCTCATGTGTGTAGTCCCTATAGTTGCTGTGTCTTAAGAGAGGAGTACCCAGAGGCTATGTTTATTTATATTTCTCTCAGTTATCTGCTATGATGTAAAACACTTTTTATTGTATGATATATCAAATAATAATTTCTCTGTCATACACATAGTTTTATTTTTGAACATTTAAGCAGTGACATTCGTATCTCCTGATAAGCATCTAGCACACTGCTCCAAAACACTGTGAACTGGAAAGGAACTACTGCTTAATAAGTTCATCATTTATGCTCTTTCTTGAGTCAATACTGAGGTCTAAATAGAGTTGCAGAGTACAACTTGTTTCATCCTAAACTACATGTATAAAAGATGGGAAATTAATTGTCCTGTGCATATGTCTGTCTCTGTGTGCATTTCCCTTCTTGCTGACTTCACAGGGAGTCATAATGACCAGTTTACACTACTTAATTAATTTGAGATGAACAATATTACATAGATGTTTCAGATCTAAATATCACCATTTACAGATTTCCCTACCAGAAGAACTTATATTGGTGCTCAAAACTGCTTTTAGCTAGACCTAGAGCTTCAATGGTAGTTAAAAGTCCGTTTTAACACTTGTATTTCTTATGTCCAGCCCATTTATATGTTTTCAGAAATCCACAGTGGAATAAAATAGCAGAGAGAAAATATTTACGGTTTTGATTAGCCAGTATTGGGGGTGAAATAGTTATTTTCTCTACTGCTGTGTGTAATTTTTCTGTAATAAGAAGTAGCTCACATGCAGAAACACTGGAGTCTCTGAGAACATTTAATATGATGACTGATTATTTAAAATATGCAGTGAAACACTTTGGGTTTAGAAATACTTATGCCCTGAAGACTATCATGAAGAATGGCTGCATTCCACAGCAAGAACAGTGTTTGGAAAGCTTAGCTCACTTCAGCCTACTCACAATGATGATAAATTGCATGTATTGTACACTGTATGCAGAGTTTTTATGCAGGTGTTTTTGTTTTGGTTTGGTTTTTTACATCAAAAAAACCTGCCCGCATTTTTTTCACGACCAAGAACATTTAGATCCATTCCTTCGGTATTTCAGCCCCTAAAATACAAGCAATAAAACAGCTACATTTGCTTAGCAACAGGGATGAAAAACCTGCAGATTTTCTGAACTGTTCTGTCCTGAAGTACCTTGCTCTGGAATGAAACAGGGAAAACTCCAGAATTACTTTGACCCCACTATTCACAATGTTAACCCAGATGGCTCTGCGCTGCCCTTTGCCTCTTCCACTGAGTGGGAGGAAGGAAGAGAAACTGGGTCACCGTGTACTCTTGCTAGTTCAGATTGGAGCTTCCAGGCTCTCGCATTTACCAGGAATTAAAAAAAGGAGCAATTTCTCACTGTCCCCTTTTTCAGGTAAAACTGGTTACATTATCATTAGTAGGGTCAAAGACTTGTACAATATTGACCCTGACAGGAGCAGCGTCAGGGGTTATAGACATGAGTGAAAGACCATGTATTCCTCTCCTTTTGTTTGCTCCTACAAAGAATAATTCTTTTTTTCAGAGGGATCAATGATGGAGAAGAACATGGCTGGGTAATCTATGCCACCTCATCTTCATCCTAAAGCCTGAACCTTTATTTGTTCATCTGTTCAGACATTGGTTTTCCTACTCATTGGTGTAGGTTTCTCAGGGAATCATTTATCCATAATGACTCAGTTACTAGGTTACATCTAAAGTTATACACAGACCAGGGCCAGGGCATGAAGCCAAGTATGTCAGGATTGTACCTTGACATGTTTTTCAACCAAATTGGGTGGCACTGACCCACACTCTAGCTGGGACATGGTCAGGAATCAATGTGGGTTGGGTATTTTTGTCAGTATGGTGGTTTGGAGGCAAAGGAGTACAGAGCGTTTAACTATATCAACTGAACACATACATCAGAACTGACAGTGGTCCCTGGACATTTTATTTACTAGAAAAGAAGTAGTCAAAGTGTTTATACGTAATTTCCTTTTCTCATAACAATGCAAAAATCTGTAAGGATACAAAGAGATACAAGGGCTGTACAGATGCACACAACCTAATATACTTCTCAGAAACTAAAATGTTTCATTGCAAATTTACCAGCATGAACAAATACAGCTTCCTCAGAAATATGTTGAAATTTTTAAATCCCTGTTTATTTCCTTGCCAGTCAGCAACAAAACTTTAGGGAGCATGGGATGCAATATTTCTGGCCATGTAAGATAAGTGTTGTGAAACTGAAGATGCTGCAAAAGATTTCCTAGAACTTTGTTCCATGCTGTGCATTTTGGCTGAAATATTTCACCAAAGAGAAATTCCAATTTCTCTCACAGCTCAGACAACAGGAATAATGCAGTAAAAGAGTTTAGTTTTGTTCTGTTTTTCGTGCCCCAAAACTGCACTGAGCTAACTGCATTTTATCTTAGGAATGTAGTCACAAAGCATTTTTTCATATTCATGCCCAACACATTCAACAGGCTCATCTACTTAATTTTTTATTCTTTTCTCAAACCAAAAGTATGGGAATTGTGCAAAACTATATGCAAAACAGAGAGACTTTGTCACAAGCAATTAAGTATTCGATTATTTTTGTTTTGTCTTGTTTCCTTTTACCTCCACTAAAGCCATTAGCACTTAATAATACCACATAATTCACTGATTCCCCTAGGCAAGGAAAGATTGTAGGCACAAATATGCTGAAGAAGTGTTAAATGAGGGTCTGTAACCTCAGAAATGATGCTCTCAGCAACTAATTTAAAAGATAAAAGTGAATTTTCTCCTCCACCCTCTAGGAAGACTGTTAGTACTTCATTTGAAAGGGGTTGCTTGCTTACCTTTTAAAGATGCTTCATTGTCCTGAATCTGGCTATAGCCATTTCTGAGCAGCAGAGAGATATTAAGTCACAGCCTCTGTTCCCACCCTCCCTCTGCTCAACACTTCTAGATTGGGCAGATTTTTCCTTGGTGTTCTGGTTTCTGAAACTCCTCTCTATGCATCACAAGGTGAAGCCCCTACTGCAAAATCGGGGTTGTGCATTCCACACACCTCCATAGCACTTGGAAATTTGAAAAGCTGCAAGGTGCTGCGTTATGGATCTACTGCCTTCCTGTAGAAAAAACAAAAACAAAAACAAAAACGCCACCCCAAAAACATAAAAACCAACAAAACAAAAATAAACCAAACCACAAACAACAGCAACAAAAAAGACCAAAAAACAGAAACTAAACCAGAATCTCCACAGATTAGGTTTGTTTTGCTTTCTGCATATCTGATATGGAAAAAAAAGAAAAAAAAAGGAAAAAAAGAACCACTACAAAACTTCCTAGTAAAATAAAATTCTGAGTAAACTCAGAAAAACCTAACGGAATATGCTTGCCTTACCGTAAGGAATTCATAAATTCTTTTCTGTTCAGCACATTTTGTATGATATCAACAATTTTCACAGACATATCCCTGTAGCAATGCCGACCCATCCAGTATGAAGCAAACTCATCTATATTTGTAACATGGCTAAGAATATGGTTAGTTGCCAAACAGCTGTCACTGAAAAGACCTCCATAGACTACATGTAGAATAAGGCACTGCTAAGTAAGATTATAAGGGTATGGTCCTTTATGAACCCGTGTGACAAAATTAATAAAACTATTTGGAGTGAACAGGCTCTAATTCTGCTTCCTAGGATCAATAAACAGTCTTGACTGTTCCTCTTCTAATTTGTAAATGAACCAGAATTAACTTATTTGCAACTACAGTCCCATGACTGAAGATTGTCTATTATTTATTCCTTCAGAGTCCTTTGTGAAGTAGGTTATGGTGGGACATAATATATGTTATGTTTAAGTCACAGAATACAACCAAAGAACTGAAGCCAAACTCAACTGAGTCTGAAATAGGATTAAGCCCGCAAAATGTTTTTTAAGAGCAGTTTAAATGCTAAATACAAGTGCAGTGTCTTTGTGACTCTGACCTTAAAAAATATGCATAGAATCACGCTAATTATTTGGAGATTGGTGGTTTTCTCTTTAGGTCACTAGTTCTTATACATACTTCAGCTAGATAAAAAATGATATTTAATAAAACTCAGGAATGATATCAGGAACAAAAACACATCACGCCAACTAACGACAGCCAAAAATCCTTCAAGAAATTAGCAAAGTAAAATAACATGTTGTGCACTATACTGAGGTATTTATTTATTTTGTTAGTTTGATTGGTTAATACAAAAACCTCATAGATAAGGTGATTACAACATAGGAATAGCAGCCAAAGTCCTGGCAGAAACCACTGAAATCCCCACCTCACTTTCTTCAAGGTCAGCATCATTCCCAAGCCAAATTTCGTAAAAAAGATACACTCCTTGAAAACAGAGCAGTGAGAAAGGGATCACTGGAGACCTAGAATCTGGCAACTGAATTCCAGGAAATTCTTTTGAAAAAGTGACTAAATTGGAAGCTGAGAGGCCTTCCTGACGCCTTCCTGAGCTTTGAAGGGGACCTATATCACGGACAGTGTACTTATCACAGAGAAGCATTTTTTTTCCTATGTCAACCATTTTTTAAAATTCAGAAATTACAAATGGACCTCAGTCTCTATTTATATTATAAAAAAAAAACCCAAACAAACCAAGAATAAACAAAAAAAAATATCACAAAAAAGTATTTGCTCTTCAAAATTGAGTAGTGATTAGCTTTGGATTCACATTGCTTAATTTTAACATGCGTCTTTGTTAATGGCAGCTTTGGTGGCTCAGCAAAGGCAAAGTGACACAGGACTTTTAATACGGCTGTGCGTAGCATGCCAGAGTCTAATAGCTGAAGATTTGGATTAATCAGAATTGCAAATGAAAATCAAACATGAAAAAAAGTTTCTCTACGGAAGCACAGTCCCTGTCCTTCTCCTACCTTGGTTATACTCATGCTTAGCCTGGACACTCAACAGCCCAGATGGTGTATGTTTTATGCAAAGTATCCCAGATATCATCACTTTTGTACCAGAGTTTCGCAGCCTGTTTTTCCTCAGACCTTCCTTTAGAAGATTAGCCACTGAAAGAGTCTTCTTGGCATCTCCAAGTGTCTGGAAAACCTGTGTGCAACTAAAGCTATCTCAACCTAAATGCTACATCTGCTCCAGTCCAGTTCAATATCATCAGCTGTACACAGTCCTAGGAAATGGCACACATTGTTCCATGCTGGAGAGTCCTGCCAAAGATTAACAAAGGGCACACTACTATAACTGTTTGCCACATATAGGTACTGGTTCATTTTATTACAACGGTCAATGAATATAATGGGTAGATTAGGGCTTCAAAACGTGGTAGCAAAAACCAGCTTTTCCTGGCAGACCAGTGAGTTGCTAGCAGAGATGTCACCAGCAAGCACTCTGAAATTCTTCATTTGGGCTCGACTACCTAAAAGAATCATAGAACCATTTAGGCTGGAAAAGACCTTTTAAGATCATCAAGTCCGACCATGAACCTAACACTGCCAATTCTACCCCTAAACCATGTTCCTAAGTGCCACATCTACATGTCTTTTAAATACTTCCAGGGATGGTGACTCAACCACTTCCCTGGGCAGCCTGTTCACCCTTTTGGTGAAGAAATTTTCCTAATATACGATCTAAATATCCCCTGGTGCAACTTGAGGTCGTTTCTTCTCATCCTAAAGATGAGAGAAAGAAGACGCTAGCTTCTCCAGGTCTGCCATTGAACTGAGCTGAGGGGTTGAAGGTATCCATATAGGGCATGGAGAAATGTCCCAGAACCTACAGAAGAGGCACATCCCTCTGCAGCAGTAGCGAGGGGCCAGACAGAACACTCTGGGGCATTTTGTGTTACTTCAGAAGCCCTTGTTTATGAATATGACTTTTTATCCACTGCAGTCACTATCTAAGTTATTATCTATATATTTTTAGTTGATCAAGTTAAAACTGTGCATGTATCATGACCCTAACTGTGAATGTGATGATGAAATGTCAAAACTCCTTTCCCCTTTCAACTTGCCCCCACCCCAAACCAAAAGCAGCTTGTACCTCTTTAGAATGATTTGGAACATATTGACATTGTGACACTATAACACACACAGGAACACATACTATAGCATTAGTTGGATCAACCCATATAGATTACTTTGTTGTAATACCAAATAGATTGGTTTGTCCTCTTAGAATGCCCTTTATCTAAAATTGTGTAGTTTCGTGACTCTCTTTTCAATTAAGAAAACAAATTGTGCTTTTTTCTGCCTGGTCAGAGGATATCTAGCCACATAAATATTCTTTCCTGACTATTATTATTAAAGATTAAAAGCAGAATAATTTGTTGTGTAATTGGTTGTCTTCAAGATGTATATAAACTGCCTTAGAAATATTAAAAAATGTAAAAAGCTCACTAGAATCAAATGCTTGACAATTTGATAATGAATCAGCATTTACATCAAATAATAGTAGAATTCTATCCAAATAGCAAGGTTAACACTTCTATTAAAGTATAAGAAAAAATGAGAATGTATGTTTTTGTCCAACTACTTATGTAATTCTTATGCTTCATAATACAGAAAATTACCCTGGTTGTGATTTGACCTTGTCATAATTTGATGTCAGAGGCTGATTATCTCTGTACCCTGCAGCTGGAAGGAAATGTTTTCCAGCTCTTAGAAGTCACTCTACATTCTAGGCAAAGCTGCCTAGTTGTAGTTTTTAATTCTGGAAGGGTGGGAGTCAGTGGAGAGATGGAAAGAAATGCTCAGTGACTGAATACTGCTTATATTTCTCACACAATGTGCTATAAGATTTATATGATGCAGTTTAAAACAGTCTGATTTTCCTTATGCTACAGTTTATTACCTCATTCATTTATTCACAGAAGGTTAAATTATATCAAAGAATTGATGACAGATTCTTCAGTCATAAACATAACTCTTATCTGAGAAAAATAATTGCAAACTGGAAGAAATGTGAAAGGATTTCATTTAGTGATATACATTAGTTCTCAAATATCTGACTTCAGACTTTGATTTCATCAGAAGAAATTATGCTAACTCAGTTCAATCACCTTTTCTTCCTTTTCAGGAAATTGTAAGGATTATTGAAAACCGAAATTTGATGAAAGGTAATATAGGAGAAATACATAGTATTGAAAGTTTCAGTAAAATATGTGATATCTTACCAGTCCTGTGCTAGGAACTGGCTTAATGTTCTATTTTTGGATGCTACTTCTCTTCATTTATTAAAGCTTTTGTGTTCATTCTTACCTCACATGCAGAAATAGAAAGAAAATTTTCCTTATATAAAAAGGTAAGAACAGATTGCAGACGCTCAATAAATTTTGAATATGAACTTCCTGCTAAAATTAGTTTCAAATGTAAATTTAAGGGGTTTTATAAACTAGTTTCAAGAGGTAAAGATGAAATAAAAAGCACTATGGACATTAAGTACCATTTTAATTAGTAAGTTGACCTTAATGATCTCAGAGTTGTATATTTCAACACAGTATCAAGGTACACTTGAGAAAAAATACATGGTATGTCAAGGGTATTTATTGTTCTCCTCAATAACATTTAAAATGAAGTATTGCTCACCATTTTTCATATGACTGTTTTTTTTTCTATCCAAGCAATATAGAAAGTGACTGATGGGCTAGAACAAGGAATTCAGGATGTCTCCTTTATATTCACAGGTGCATAAAAACATCCTGCTCTTCACTTTGCTTTAATCAGGTTTTTGCGGAGCAGGTTATGAACTTAACAAATGGGGCTTTGTGGTCTGCGTCTGCAGTAGATGGGCTCCCAGAAAGAAAAGGAGGGAACAAGCCTTTATTCTCTGCCAAAACACACTTATCCTTCCACTTCTTTCCTTATTTCATTTATGCTGGACCTTGGCAGGCAGAAGCGTGCAGCTTTGTTGTCCATTGGCTGCTCCTCAGAAGACTGAGACAGCACCCTTTGCCTGAACTGTGAGGGCATACCTACAATCAACAACCCCACGGCAAAGAACTGAATCCTGGTCATGCGGGCGTTGTAAAACAGAAGAGATGTCAAGACTTTTTTCAAAATTCTCCCAATCAGGTACAAAGACCTATATACCTGTTTCCCATTGATTGCAAATCAGCTGCCTAAATGCCATTTTAAATCCAGACTGTGAATGCTACAGTTGAAAAATTGTGCGACCTTTTGTTGTAATTCATATTCACTGGTCTGTCATATAAAAACTAGCTCCATCTTCACTGCCTACCTCAATCTCTGATTAATTTGAGTTCATTAAAAACTATGACATAGTCTTCTTTTCCATAAATTTTTCTTCCTCTACATACAGTACTTTTTTGTGTGTGCATGCATCTGCACCATTTCATCTGAAAATTGGTTAGAATTAATATGTGTATATATACAGTAATATAGAGTAATACAGAACAACATATTCATGCTCATCATTTGAAATTAATTAATATCCACCAAACCAAATCTACTTATTTCCAGGGACTGACTATTGGAGTAAATTCTTCACTAGTGTCCGATAGGGAATACACCAGCAAGAACTTGGCCACAGTCACCATCTAAAGAACACCAAATGAACATGTGCTACTGAAAGTGAGTAATGATCAAAAAATCAGCCCTAAAACTGCTAATGGATATTAAATACTTTGACCCTGGCATTTAACCAAGAGACAGAATGCCAACTGTTAAAATAAAAACATTACTTGTATATCACATTTATTACACTTTCATATTTTTCTGAGTGCTGTTGCCATCTTTCTGACCTGTAATGATAACTTGCTTCTGGCTCTTCCTCAGTTTCTGTTGATCCAAGGGGCTCATTCAATACACACTAATAGAGGGGGGGAAATCTTTCCATGACTTCAGTGAACTCTGGATCAGATCTCACATTTTCTTAAACTTCCACATCCTTTGAGACCCCAGTTCTCACGTTTTGTGTTAGACAATATTGTCTTCACAAATGGATATTTTTTTACTGTGAAAATCAGTCTTTTCTTCTTGTTGACAAAAGCGATGCCAGCCCCATTATTTATAACATGTTTAGCAAACCCACAGGAGTTAAGCAAATCTGGAACCCTCCAGGAGATTGACTGCCTTGATGAGTGTAGCATAAGTCACCCAGGCTGAGGCCATTCGCTCAAATATTTCCGTGTGTAAATATTAAGTTACAATATACTGTAATGGAATTAACAGTGTGTGCCCCAAGTCAGGTGCAATGAATGAGCTCAGGTTCAGCACCAATAGTTACACACATGCATCACCCTTTGGTGACATGGATTATCTCAGATATTTAGAGAAAGTTCTCTGTAATTTCACATCCCTGGGACACCATTGTCCTCTTTTGCCGTAGTCTAACTCTTACTCTGCGGGTGAAATTGCTCCCAGCCTGTAATTATTTGCCCCCACCTCTGCCACAGAAGGGATGGGACTCATGACCCCACACTGTGACCACTTGCAGAAGTGTGTCTGTTACTACTATAATGGCAGAGTCTTTTGAGTTTAAAAACAGATCTACCCTCCGTTAATGGTCCTTTTTTTCAGTTCGGAAGACTATTACCCAAACATGTGGTTGCATTTTGTGGTTTTGGACCCTAGGAGGTGAGACAAAGGAAGGTGAGACAAATTATTCAGTATGTATGAGGCACCTCAGAAAGTTTTGGTTCATGTGGGTCACTTGTTTTTTGTGGATTGTCTCTGAACAGAACAGATTGTCTCCTGTGCCATCACTTAATAAACACCAGTGCAGGGAGTCTTTGTGTTTTCCATATTACTTACCCATCTTATACAGGAGAAAAGATTGGTGATATTTATTCCACCTTCCCCAGTAAATCTCAAATTATTTTTTAATCTGGCCAAAATAGAAAAGATATTATGCCTTAAATCATAGACTTTTCTGAATTTTCTACTAAAATACCAATGAATTTCCTAATGCAAAATAATTAACCGACCTTCACAGAAGCCATTTCTCCACTTGAAATCCCCTGATTAAATTATTTTTTTAAAGGTACACAGAGGCACTAAACTTCTATGTCTAAAAAACTTCCAAACTTTCATTGTGGAAAGAAATATTTTTCACATTATAAATATGTAAAACAAGCTTCTGAAACTTTTTTATGCCTAATTCATCTAATTTGATGTTGCCCTCTAGTAAGTTACAATCATTATTTTCCCTGTGCTCTTTGGTTCAGTCATCATTCATCAAATTTCAGACTAAAAGGAGTTTTTACAGCTGGGTCATAAACCAAATCAATGGAAATGTTGATGCAGCATTAACTATATCAATCCTAACAGGTGTCTTTATAATAACCCTTGTAAAAGAAACACCTCTATGCAGCTCACCAGCAGGCTCCAAAGAGTGTGCTAAAGTAGGGAGCAGGGAATAAAGAGTAATTAGGGTTTTCACCAACCAGAAAGATAGATTCTTTCAATTTATGTCCATTAAAAGTCACACATGTAAGCATTATGGTAATATATATCTCAGCTGCACACTTCCAGTAAACTCATGACAAAATATTAAAAGCCAACCCAAAAGAGCAATTGCTAATCTTCCAATTACCTTACTCATTATATGCAACCTCATGAGCTCTGCCACATATTCACATGCAGGTGTCCATGTAAGGTATTTTTAGCAAGGAAAATGGTGTCTGCTGGAGTGATTGGTAAGAAAAATATGATAGTGGACTGCTGAATTTATTGTTTAAATCACATTTTAGCAAATATCTTTGCATTTTGTATTGGGAGCCCAGTTTGAGAATTCCCTGGAGAGCCGACCAAAAAAACCTCACGGCAGAGAGTACCACCACTACCCCCTTGGAGGTGCCTCAGGACAACAGTGAGCCGTCTGTCAACAGTAGCTCTTTTGGGCCCCATTCCTGTACACAGACACACATTGTTTAGCAAGCTGGGTGAAAGAAAAAGTACCCAAACACTAATTAATTCACAGATAGAACGAAAGGCACCTAAGCCCATTCTTGAGGGACATGCCATATATTTCTGATGTGAATTCTCAGATAATATGAAAAGCAGAAGCACAAGCATGGTGTTTCTTAGAGAATATCCTCATCACCTGACTTTACAGGTTAATTTGCTGTTGTGTTTTTTCTTTCTCTGTGCCCAAAATTCTCAAATACTGTCAGGCAAACACTGGCACTTCAAACAGATGTGACATGTATAGCGTATGTGTATGACTATACAGCAGCATTTTCTTCAGTGCGTTTTTTAAAGCACAGGTGAGATATGGGGGACTCAGACCACCTTACAGACAGGAGACCCAAAACACGGTCTACTCTTTTCTCTAAGCATGCTTTAGCTAGTATTCTAACGTGAAGAAAGAAGTTGGTGTCTTTGCTCCTTTTCAACTCTCTTGTTGGAGACATCTACCCTAGGCAGAGCTGATTGTTGCAGGCAAAGACGTTGACTTTAGAATTCGTTTTCAAACATCAGTTCAGTCTTTTGGCCTGCTTTGTCTTGAATAGCAGCATGCTCATATAGTCCACACACTAGAACATTAAATCACTATACATGAGTATTGATACTCCCTATACAACCAGCACTGAGGCTGCAGCTCCTGATTCTGAAGACCTTTAGAGACAGTCATAAAGTATTCCGACACTAGTTGCTTTCTAACTTTTTCCATATTGGAGCTCTCTTGTCAATTAAGATCTCTCTTTGATTAGCCCTGACCAGCACAACTCAGTCTATGCCATATGACAGACCCCTTGTCACATCTCTCCTGGTCACTGCGTTTGTCTGCATCCCTGCAGAGCAGCAGCATCCTCTGTATGCTTTGGATGACTGCATGCCTGCATCTGCTAGAAGGGTATGTAAAATCAAAGCCACTTATTCCCTCCAGAGAAAGCTGAAACACGTCCAGTGTTGATTAGTCAAGCTTTTTATTAACTTTTGTATTACTCACAATGGGCTAAAAATTATGATTAATTCCATTTCTAATGACACAATAATCAGTAGCAAAAAAGGACTGTAAGCAGTGTGGAGAACACCTGCTCCTTGTCAAAACCCAGGAGCCTTTGTACAAGAGAGCTTAAGGATGCAGGCACATTTCCTTGTTTTTTAAACTGTTTCTGTCTAGTACATAATACAGCAGTTTATCCAAATCTCCAGAAAATAATTTTGCCTGTAAAATGTTACACAAATGATTCATGAAACACAGAAAACACTACTGTACTGTCAACTTAGCAGTATTTTTAAGGCCTCTGCATATCCCTTCAAACACAACACTTAACAGGACTGGGATGGGGCACAATGGTCCCTCCCCAAGGACCACACACAAAATACCTCCCAAAGCTTCCAAGCAGACAACAGTACTTGTTCCTTGATGCGGTCTCTCCTCTGTTGTGCCTCTCAGTGGCAGTGTCCAGATCAGTGGGACTCAGAAGCAATATCATACTTGTTTATTTCTGTTGAACCTTCATTCATCCTGGAGGGAAAAGAGTGGTAAGGAAGGAACTACTTACAAAAGGCGACACAGGATAGGAAACTCTTTTTATCTCCCACATTTCACCCCACTGTAAGTGACAGACAATATTTGTCCCTTATTTGGGAACATTTACAGTTATGATATCTTTAAAAATATTGTCCCAAGATCTGCTGTGTCTCTGAAGACCATTACATAGAAGTCCTCCTGTGTAGATTAATACGATATTGCACAATAGGTTTAGAAACTAAACTCATGCAAGTGTTTCAAACAAAATGAATCAAGTCTCCCCATCAGAGGCTCCTGGAGAGCTGGAGTCTTTGCTGGTGGGATGCCTGGGGTTTGCCTGGAAGGGAAAGAAGAGTGAGGGAGGAGACAAGAAGCACAGCACAATAGGTTGCTGGAGAGTCTGTTGGGAGCTATTAAAGTAGGATGAAAACATGGACTTGCAGAGGGGCAGAAAGGAATATAAGTCCTTCTCCTACATGAAAAACAGAGAAAGAGCTCTCTCTTCCTAGTTTGGGTATATTCCAACACAAGTCCCCTCTCTGGCCTCATTAGCACAGCTAGAGCTCCCTCTTCTGATTCACTCACTCGTCCTCTTTGGGATGTGGACTTAATATTCACGTGAGCAAAGCAGGACACATGCTGACCGGCGCCCAGCTGGACTCTCCACTACTGAGCTGGTATTTTCCATGTCCTGTCTGTCAGCATCAGACCGTGGTTTACAGGAATATAAAATTGAGGGATGTAAAACCTGGAGCTGCATATAGAGAAGTTCGACTCAATGGGTTTCTTTAGACATGCTCCAAATATTTGTACAACAGGCAGGAACCAAAGGTAGAAGTACCACCTTCAGAGGAAACCTACCATTTGGAGGTAGTCACCCACCAAGGCTGTCTCAGGGTAAAAAGTGTTTGCCATGTGGCTCTCTTCTAATCCCTGTGCAACATGGGGTTTCCTTGCGGACCTCTTGTATCAAAGAGATACAAAGAAATGTGTGTAAAGCTTTTCATTTTTCTGTAATAGTAGCAAGATCCTACACAAATTCCAGAACAGAATAAGTTGGCAGCCTCTCACAGCTAAAAATATTAATTTTTTTTCTTACAGAAAAAAAAATATAAAATTAAGTACCACTTGACGTTCATATTTTTTATCATCTTGACATTATAAAACCCAAAGGAAAGGCTAGCAATTCCCTTTTAGTGCTGCCAGCGTTGATCTGCCTTTGATTTCCACTTTGCTATGCCTAAACGTGCAAGTGCTCTTCAGAGAGGACAGACAAAAAGATGTGGAACGTGCAGAGACTATTCTTCACCATTACTTTGGAGGGTGAAATGAAAACGGGGAGTTCATCATTTACCAATGAGCCACTCTGTTTTCAAGGCATGTTCATGTAGAATTAACTCAGTCTCTTTAAAATAAAAAAGGTAATGGTATGGGGGAAACATTCTCTACTCTTTAATCCCCTCTAACACAGCATCTGAAATCTAGCCAAGTGTCACATGTGTACAGTGCTCAGTATATACAGAATGTATATGAAGTCAGCAAAATACACAATTGCAGGGTTTCTATTGCGAAAAAAGCAGGCCTGACCTTTTGACAGAGTAAACACTGCTTTCTCGCCCAGATACATCAAACTGGCTTTATATTTCATCATGCATTTTGCTTGCCTTTCCTTTTTCTTTTTCTGTTTCTTAATCACTATTTTTAAATTTTTCCTGATCATCCAAAACCTGGGGGAATAATGCTAATGATCATAATCCTTCCCCTGCAACCCTCCTCCTGCTCCCTCCCTTTCTTTTTTTAGCCTGTTGGCAGCCCTGATCAATGTTGATTCATTGAAGGGAACAGAATCTGCAAACTCTTCAGTAACACTAGACAAGCTGCTACTACAAGCAGCTGCAGTTGCAGTTCGCATCTCACTAGGGGTTTTTCAGAAAACCCACCCACAACACACAAGGGGAATTCTCCCGGACAAGCTGCAGGTGCTATGGATATTTTCATTTAATATTCATTCTTGCAATTCAGCACATTTGTAATCCATGTGGTAAATTGTTACTTACATTTCTCCCAACGGACCACAACCAGATGTCGAAAATAAGAAGTCCGGTGGAGATATCGCTTCTTCTCCTCTTCATTGTGCATTTCAATGGTCTTAAAACAAATCTGCTTTCTCAGGACCAAAAAATGTGCTTTTGTATTTAAAGACGCTTTTGTTGACATTAAGTAATAATAGATATATTCAGAAATTACAGGCCCCATGAAGATTATGAAGTGCTTTAATTGGATGAGTATTCTTTGCTGTATTAGAAAAAATGTACGCTTTTTGCTCAGCGTCACTTCATATTGTTAACTAAAAGGCCAGAAAAGGTTCATGGTGGAATATTACATGAGTTCATAGACAATCTTCTGTATATATCGCAAAATTTTCCGGAAGGCTTCATTTTCCCAGTATCAGGAGATGGGAATTCCTGTACCTCTGCATTTATTTATTTATTTGGTTGGTTGTAAGCATTTCTATTACACTCTTCACCATAGTGCTTGTGTATTCTGAAAGCATGCCAGAGTTAGTAATTTTTTGATACTGAAAAGAACTAATACTAGGGCTTTGTGCAGAATTGCATTTAGATATACACCAGAGATTGTTTGTGTTTTTTCTATAAAAAAAAAATTAAACAAAAAAACAAAGACAAAAGAAAAACACAGCATTTTCATCTGATGCAGTTTTACAAACAATCCCCCAGACTGTGCATCGGTGACAGTAAAGGATCTGCTGTTCTCTTTGTTTTCCTACACTCTGCCCATTCCCAGCATCATTGGGGACATTCCAGCAGTACTTGAAATAACATCAAAGCTTTCATTAATAACTCCTCCACAAGAGAGATAGGGGTGGGAGGAAGATCACCTAAAGCCTCGGGTACAAAACTGTTAATATTTTTATAATTTTTTAGAGTAAAAATATCATTCTGCAAATGAATGTCCATGGCCTCAGGCCTTATGTAAGTATCTCCAAATTCATAAAGGGTGACAGGATAATAACAGCAGACACAGGTAAGAAAAGAGATGGTTCTTTCCTTGGATGGCTTTAAATTAAGAACAGATTTTGATGTTTTTCTCAGTGTTGAACCAACTCTTGTTTTTCATACTGAATATTTTCCTGATCATGAAGACCCTAGAAGAAAGCAGAGTTCCATATGACTAAAGGATATATAATTATATAGAAGGAGATAACGGTTGTCCTAAAAAACTTTCAATGGAAGTTCAATCTCATTGAACAAAGACATACTCTTTTCCTGACAGTTTTGAGTCAGAAGAGATGAGCATCTTTATTGAATCTTCCTGAGAAGACAGTTTGAATGAATATAAAAATCTCATGAATGAGGGCACCACTGTGATGCATTTAATTGGTTTATTAGGGCCTCCAAATCTGGTTTCTTTTGCATCTGTCTCTCCAAAGTCAGGAATTCCAGCATGAGCTTAGGTCATGATTAGATTAGTGACCTCATCTCAGTCTCATATTGCAGACATTGGCCATGACCTCTAGTTTCAGGGCACATGGGGTGAAATCCTAGCTATGCTGAAGCCAGAGGGGCCCAGACTGGCTTTCTCCTCACATTCTCAAGTCCTTCAGGCTTTGCAGCTGTGCTGCAAAAGGTGACATGGCTGCAGAATCCAAAGGGTGAGTCGGCTGTCCCTTCTACAAAGTAAAAATGTTCACATGGAAAAGGTTTACTTCTATTTTTTAGGGGAAAGAAAGAAGGGAAAAAGTTAAAGCACTTCTGAAAGATCATTTGAAAATGTTTGGAAGAAAAGGATGCTTGCTCCAGAGAAGACTGTGTAAGAACAAGATACCTACTATTGGTTCCATTGGAAAATGGACCTTGGTACCAAGGAAAATGCTAGAATCAAACAGCTACTAAAGATATGCAAGTAATAACAGGAATAGGTACACAGCAAGCACTTGAAAGCATATCTTGCCAGGGCTACTGCAACTCCTTTGTGAGAATTACATTGATTAACATGTTGAGGTGGAGAAAGATGAAAAAGCTCAAGGGCCTAGAGCACTGCTTTTTCCATGTGCATTACCATTACAGAAACACCTGAGCTAAATAGCCTATGTTAAGCTGCTGTAAAAAAATTCAATAGCTCTCATTATAGCCCAGAATTTCTCATTTCCTACTTGTGGTGAGATGCCGGTTGCACCCTGGGTTGCTGTCTGGAGTGTGTAATGACAGTGGTTCAGGGCCCATTAAAGGTATTCTCTTTTTACAATGCCAACAAGGTAGTGGCAGTAAAAAGAGAGAGGGGAAAAATCGAATGCATAACAATATTGGTGAATGAGAAGCATATGTGCTGACAGAGGAATGCGTTCTGCAGGGAGCTGCAGAGAGCTAGTTAAATCCGGATGGTCTACGGGGTTCAGAGATGTGACAAGAAATAAGGAAGGTGAGTGGGAGGGTGACAGGAGACACCAGCACAAAGTAAAGTTGATAAAAAGATGGGTGTATTTGCATGTGGCTATTACAACAAGAACATTTTTACAGTATTTTCAAGAGAAAACAAATGTGAAAAGGTAATGGCAAAGCAGTTTCTAGACTCTGAACTCCATGGAGCTACGTAAAGGGATAAGCATTCACAAGTGCTTAATTTACATTCCATTTTCAAAAATTATGTATAACAGTTAAGATGTTATCTATTACAATGTTTCAGTGCCCAAATCTGTTCTGAAAATGGATATTCAATGTCAGGTCACTTAAACTGATTGAACATTGTATTCTGACACCTTTGCTTTTAATTAAACCAAGCCTGTGAAAATTCCACTAATCGTGTAAATACTAATTAGAACAGTGGAATAATGTTAATGAAAATAATGAAGGACTATTTATTTCAACAATATGAGCTATAGCTGTGAAATACAAAATTAATTGCATTCATCCAGTCTTCAGACAGTAAATGGTAATACTTTTTAAATAAATGGTGTTAATGGTCATATACAGACCATATGACTGGTCAAGATGATATCTGAAGATGTTGTCTTAGATTGTCTCATTTTTGTGGTGATGAAAAATGAAAACTCAGAGCAACACTTGAGACCAAAAAGTAAGAATTCAAGGTATTGTTTGTAGGTACTAAGTGTACCTAGACTTTCTGGTTCTGAATACAGATAAATACAGTGAGCAGTAGTTCACAGAAATGGTTTTTTAAAAATATTTGAAATCTAGTTAAACATATACCTGGATACTTTGCATTTTGCAGAAGACATACTGAATGCCAATATTTTAGATAGGTCAGATAAAATTTTTATGGAAATCTTATCAGCGACTTCATAGTTTGCCTGTAGTCCACAGTTTAATTTTCTCTTTACCTTTTTTTTTTTTTTTCTTTTTTTTTTTTTCCTTTTTTTTTTTTTTTCTTTTTTTTTTTTTCCTTTTTTTTTTTTTTTCTTTTTTTTTTTTTCCTTTTTTTTTTTTTTTCTTTTTTTTTTTTTCCTTTTTTTTTTTTTTTCCATTTTCTTTTCTCCTACTGCCTTTACAATGTAGCTGCCTCCCAATCCTCATTTTTTTCATTCATGACAGCAGAGCAAGCCCTTTTAAAATGAAACCACAGATAACACACACTCAGATTTCTTCAGTTCCTTGTTCCATTTTATCCAAAGGATGTTCATACCCTCTTGGTAAAATATTACAGTGATAACATCTGCTTGGTGGTCCTCATTTTCAGTTACCAGTATAAGCCTTTGGACTGAAAATTCTTCAGGCTATTAAACTTTATTTTAGATTTTTTTAGCATGTAGTTTTCTTGGTGAAGTTTGTAATTGATTCAGTCTAATAAGTATACTGTATGTGTATTGGAGGAATTGGGGATTCTTCTGTCATTGTAGAAATTCAGAAGGTAGACTAAACAAAGCATATATAAAATGTTTCTTTTGATTTTCTGCACACTTTCCTCCTTTCTAAGGTTCTTCTTCAACACAAAATATACCTTTAAAGATAAAATTTCTGGACTTCTAAGACTAGCAATAGAATTTGTCATTTATTTTCCCATATGCAATGCCACCAACTTCTCCTGTGACAAAACTTGAAAGCAAAAACTTCATGACCTACATTATATTTAAAGACCTTTGCTGCTCTGGGATTTTTGAACAGAATAGAGTCCATCAACATTTCTTGAATCCTCAGGCTTTTTAGATTTCCCTTGCTTTGTAATTCTAGAAAGCAAGTAATTCCAATTGAACTTAGATATCAGTCCGTCCTTTGCCCATAATGATGAGGGAATCAGACAAGTTCACCACAAATTAAGTTTCAATATAGTTTTGGTCTTAGATAAAAAATTATCATTACTCAGTTTAGATCCTATGAAATTCCCAGCACACCTGGGAAAAAAATTAGTTCTTAATTTTCAAATCTCTGTATTGTCCAGAACATGCATGCGAGTCCAAACCTACTCCAGTGAAGTACCTCATGAATAGAGCCTTCAGAAACTGAGTGGATCACATCTGAGAGAGCTTAATTTCAAAGGTATTGAGAATTTTGCAGCTGAAGCCAAAAGATATGATTCATATCAGATTAAGTATGGACTGCTTCTGCAAATGTAACCCTTAGGGCTACCTAATATTGCTTATGAGGAGATGGGGTTCCAAGGAATAAGGTCAGAAACACTTTGTAACTAGGGAAAAAGATTTTAAAGTACCAAGAGAAAACTGACAGTGGGAAAAGGTTTTACAGCTCTCAACAAAAAGTCACAATACTCTGCTTGGAACTTGTTAGTGTATATTTTTTAACTCCCCTTTGGACAATCTGGGAAAACCTCAGTCTCAAAATGCTCAAAGACATTCTTCATGATTGTCTGAAGGTGAGGGTGGCCTAGAAAGTGTTTCAATTATCAAAGAAAATATACCAGCACATTTCCCTCTAGCACACGTGGGCTTCAATTCAACAGAGCACTTGATTTGGTCTATGAGTACTAAAAGGCTTCTTCGCTAAGATCTTATTGGAGGAAAGGAAACCCAAGAAAAGCAGCAAGACTATTTATTCAGTGCGTTACCCAACTGCTCTTAACTGCTGGCTATCTCTCAGTTTTAAATCAGACTGAGAGTTTTTTTGATATGGCTTCACATTTTTAGAGTAATGTTGGAAATGTTCAAGTCCCGCTGAGGATAGCAAAATGTATGGGAACTGCCTTTCCTTCTGCAGCTTCATTTTCCTCTCTGCAAGTAAAGCTTACCATTTGAGGCACAAGGGAATAAAAAGACCTGTTAAACAGTTACTTTCTTTTTGTCTTAGAATAAGAAGATGGAACAATACTCTGACTAAACAATGGATCAATTTTCCAGAGGCAAAAGGAAGACAGTCTGAAGTTAAAAGCAAAATTTGTAATTAGAAAAGGAAAAAATGAGTGGTAGAGGAAAAATTTATGGTAGATATAGCCCCAGGTCCAAATAACATGATTTCACAAGCATTAGTAAAAGGCATGAAATTAACTGACATTCTTAAAAATGAAGGAGATTCCTGAGGATTAGGAAGTGGCAAATACAACTCCATTAGTTTAAAAAGGGTCAAGAGATTAAAGACCAAGAAACTAGAGACCAGTGAGTTTAACATCTGTTGAAGGGAAATCTTGGAAACTTTAAACTATGCAGTAGGAAGAACACCTGGGAAAGTGGTTTGATTAAGTGCAAGCAGTGTGGAATCCAGCAGGTTGTGTTTAACTAACTACAAATGCCAGTAATAAATAGACATGATCCGCTGGAGTTGCTTTGTAGACAACATCCTTGTGATAAGAGAAAGGGAACCTAATGGCTGTGCATAGCAACACTCAGTCATACACTACAATATATAAAACACAATATGAGGCAGTGGGCCAAATGCATGCTCGACAGAAATGCCATTTAAGAATATGAAAGAAAGGTTGGGATCTTTTTAAATTAGAATAGGGTTCCAATTGGAATTACTCAGTTTAGGTCTTCTCTTATGTGTAAAATAGATGTAATAAACTATAGGAGTAAAGCTACTGTAAATAGTATTCAATATAAAGTGAATTTTGAGAGTGTACAGTTGGGTTTGTTTATGCGTTATACCATTTACCTTTACTGATTTGAAAATATGAACTGATTTTGGTGAGGAATTCCAAATACATATAGCCATGCAGACTTGCTTTTATGTCTTCTGTTCATCCATTCTGATTTTCCCCAGCTGAAGCTTGTTTAGTACTAGACATTATAATCTTTGGAATTAAAATAATTCCTATCTGTGTCTTTATGTTGAGTACAATGGGGTTTCAGTAAGGACTGGGACCCTTAAATAGGAAGTCTACAAAGCAGTCATCAATGATCATTCATGGGATTCTTCTGAGCAGCTGACAGTGTATAAAAACACTAGAGCTCTCTAGCTTAAAATCCAGGGGTGGCTTTGAGGAAGACTGAAAAGTCAGGGGATTTGGTCTCTGTTCCCAGGACTTCTACAGACATCTTGTGCCAGTCAGCATGTTCTTCTACTGCCTCTGTTTCAGTTTTCCCTTCTGTTAAACAGAGATAGTAAAACCAGCACATTTTATGAGGTTAAAGGTATTAAAGTTGTGAATTCCTGTGAAAACGTGGGATGGGAAGATCTATAGAAGTACAAAGTATTCTTCTTCAGAAGGAAATACGTGTGGCATATTAAGTACAGAAGGAGTCCTCGTTTGCTGTGGATCAGAAGTACTTCATCTACTGTATCAGGTTATAAAACTTTTGACAAGACTTGGGTATTGATATGTCTTGAGATACATTTGACCTCTTCCTGCTGGGCCATCATCAAGTTTGTTACTGGAATAATGATGTGTTAGCCAGGACTGGACAAAAGAAAACACACCACAGGTTTAATGCCCTGTGCTGCTTCTCAGGCAGGGACAAGACATCCTAGGGAGGACCTGTGCCATCAGGCACACGCAATTAAGCTGTCACTGAAAATTCGCGAGAGAAACCTTCCTGACTGGGTTATTTGAGTAGCTGGTCCCATTGGCATGCACTAGTTTCTCTGGCAGATTTTAGGAAGGGGTCTGTTCCCCACAGGACACCATTTCTAGCTGTTCACCAGCTTGCCTCCAGCATCACTCCAGTGTGATGACTGGCACGTTGGGAAACAGGACTTGACAGAGTTCACAGGCCCAAATCTCCCAACAGAGTGCAAGCCCAGATCTCCCAGCAGAAAGTAGACGGAAACTCTTTTCATATACTGCAGTGAAACAGGATGAGGGTTTAAAGGACCAATTAGACCAATAGGAGAGGAAACCTAGGCCTAAAAAGCTGCTTGAAAAGTAGATTTTCCAAACAGATGCATTATGACTCCTAATGAAGAAAGATATATCTTTCAGTCACTGTATGAAATGCCTCCCATAGCATCTGTTTTCCATGTTTATCCTTGAAGGAATACAAACTGTAAGTACTTACCATAACTTTTTAATGCAAGTTCTGTCTCCCAAAATGCAGCTGTGTGCAGTGTTGATTTTATCAATATTTTTCTGTATAATCCCTATGTTTTTCCTTTGTTCCACAGTGCAGAGGGGTTAATAGAGGGAGCACAAACTATCCAAATTGGTTACTTGCCCCTAAGTATTAATTTACATTCACCACTGTTGAACTGTATTTGCTATTTATTGACCTACATAGCTGAAGATTCTTTGAGAGCAAGATGGTGGTTTGTGTGGGTTTTTTTTTCTTTTTAAACATTGTGTGTTTATCTATATTTCATAAATCAATCTCAGACAAAAATATAATCTTTCTTGAAAACAAAAGCCCTGCTTCCATTACTGCAGTGTCCATAGGACCAGACATAAACTAATGTAACTCCATTGACTTCAGCTGGGTGTAATGACTTTTAACAAATAAAAATCTGGGCTGTGATACATTACATGGGGTAATTTAGTTTCCTGTACTCTGCTCCAGATCCATCCCACCTAGCTTTAAGTAGCTGAGACATCTTCATTAGGAGAATACTCACATCATCTACAGGCTGATAATAGAAAAGTAGCTGCTTTAGCAATATGAAAGACAGATGCATTGCCAGAGATCTCAGCTGCAATTACTTTTTCCCTGGACATCTCAGCATAGGGTGATTAGGCAGCAACCTTGCATAGCTCAAATCAGTGCATTAAACTGTGTGATGAATCTGAGCTGTAGACCTTCTTCCCAGGCTCCCTGAGGATGAGTGGGATTCAGATACAGGTTTAGAGATTTCAATTTAGATGTCTAAGTAGAAGGATTCAAGGAATGCTCCTTCACAATGAGGCTCCTCAGTCACTGAAAATTGCTCAGGCTTACAGGAGGAAGACAGGGCAAGTTATTTTTCTCAATACACAGAGCAGATTTGTTTTAGCATGACAAGAGCTGGCTGGATTTCCTATGTTCTTAATAGAAAAAAAAAAAAAAGATGTAGGTCTAAATTTTATTTAAGAAAACAAGTAATTTTTGCTTGTAAAAGTTCTGTTGTGACATTTCAGAAAAAAACCACCACCCCCCAGTTTTGTAGTCTTCTCCTTTTGACAGGAAGTTCAGGTTCCCTGGCTGAACAACGTCTCCTAAGGAGTACAATGGTATCCAACCTCAGTAAGAGGAGGTGGCACATTATCAGATCCTGCAGGAAGTACTCTTCTGAGCTGTGACATTACAGGGCTTGGACCTTACTCCTATTAGGACACACTAAACTCAGCACTGTGGAAAAAACCCAAGTAAAATACTGTGATTGTCTCAGATAGGTTTTGGAAGAATTTCTAATCAAAATCAATCATACAAATCCCAGAACAACACGTACAGACAGGGCACTTTTCACAAACAATAAAACATCTAATCCAAAATTTAGACAATAATTTAGAGGTTTTTATCATCTTCTGGATACAATCTAATAACAATGTAACAATCTCTCTGCTTTTCCAGAAAAAACACCCTACATTTTGTCTAGCTTAATGAAAGACTTCATTTCTGAGGCACCTGAATTTGGTCTGGGTCAGCCACTGCAGTCAAACAGTAACAGTAGAGGATGAGGATGATGAGCATCGCATTGAGATAAGCTTCTTTCCTCCTTCTGTAGCGTGATTTTTGAAATCAAGTATTTTTAAAAGATTTTTTGTTTTACAAAGGGAAGACAACACAGCAGCAGAACAAATCTAGCAATGTCTTTGCATACTTAAAATACATGGGGCATCTTCCTCATCTGCTGTAAATCAACAAAGGTCCAAGTGAAAATCTGGCCTGACATTTAAAGCTAGGGATGGGCAGTGCAAAATACTGGGAAGCAAGAATGGCTGAGCTGGGAAACTGCTGGAAGAGCTATTAGTTGCTTTTCCCATTCATATGATATGGAAGATAACGCCTGCCACCCTGTCCAGAGTGTGGGACATTGGAGACAGAGACTAAGCAGGACTTTGGGTGGGAAACTTTTCACATTTTTACATTAAAGCAAGCTGTCAAACAATATCCATGAAGCTGTTTAGCTTCTGGTAGTTCAATAGTTCTTAGGAGCAACCAATGGAAAAAGATCAGAGGTTTAAAGGCTAGACTACTAAATTTCCTGAAGACTTAACGCCAAATATCCAATGAAATAATCACACTGAGTAAGCATTAGCTTACCATTCTGCATTTTGTTAAATAGCCAAATAACGAAGCCAAATAATGAAAATTTGATAAGACATGATGTGTTGGATTTTATTTTTTTTTAAGGAAAACCCCCTTTAATTTACATTCCAGATGGCAAAATGGGGAAAATTGGGAATGAAATGTTAGAAAAGGGGTGAGACCAGCCAAAGCTTTGCTTGTTTTTCCAAGACTGGGTTAGGTAAAAAAAAGTGTGGCACAAGTCAGAAATACACCACCAGAATTAATGTTTCTCAGATCTGGCAATCCAGTAAGGAGACATTCAGTGTATAAATAACAGCCAGACATTTTATTAGTTTTTCTCCAAATTTTTCAGTTTTCAGGAATCATAAACTGAGATTTGTTTTTTAGGTGCTTGTGAAAATAAAATATTGATCCTGAGCATTTCTGAGGAAGTGGTTAAGATAATTCCAGTTATAATTAAGGCCAAAGTTTGCTCTTCTAAACAACCCCTTATTCCCACTGAAGGATGTAAATCAGAGGAGAATTAGGAGAATTAACATTCATGATGCTGAAGAAAAAAATTGTTTGCAGGAAGGGGAGCTTGCTGGCACACTTAAAGATTGGGGAATCATTAGCTGTCTGAACAGAGTCTGTTGTGAGCCATTCCAGACAGCACTTATTCCATGGTATTTCCATATGGTTACAGGGAAAATAGGATTGCATGACAGAAATACACTTGACCTAAAACACACGACAAACTTAGGAGATGGCAACTACAGTTCACCATGGACAAATAGATATTTTTTTTCATGGAGCAGAAGCATAGTGAGAGAGAAGTGCCATTGTGAGAGAGTAAGGGAAATGAAGACCGTGCCTTAACTTGCTGCGTGTCATGTTTAAGAAGATGCAGCTTTTATGCAAGACTCCAAGTAAGCCCAAATAATTCGGGCCCATGGATTTGGATAAAAGCATCTCTCTCGCAAGCAGCAAGCCAAAGTCTGCCGAAGGTAGGCTGGGTATACGGCAACCTACACACCCACTCTCAATTCATCCACGAGCACAGGCTTAGTGTGACACAGGCACATAAATTCAGATCATCAGAGCAGAACTATCTCCTTGCTAGGCATAAAAATTCAGGCTGGTAAATATACGATAGCTCCATTCCTGTTTTGACAGTTCTGTGAGTCCAGCAATAAATTCTGAACTGATTTTTATTTGATCCTCTCATTGTCTCGCGATAAATTTGTGCCAGCACCGACTCTCAAAGTAAGGATTATATGCTTCCTTTTCACATCAAGCGACATTAAATACCACATATATCACACATTTATAGCAGATGTTCCTAAACAGACAAACCAGGTGCTAAACATATTTTATTCTGATGGGTAATTTTTGAAATTATTGCAATCAATGAGCTAATAATACTGGTGGTAATGATGAAGTCAAGTTATTATTACCCATTACATTTAATCATTGACAGCAAGTTAATTGGACCTAATTGGAGAAATCATCATAAATAACACGGAGCAGATGGTAGACGTTTGTTTTTCCACTTCCAAATCTATGTAACAGAGTTATAGATAAAGTTTGGATGAACCAATGTAAAAGGGCAAAGAGGATGTATATCCCCCCATAAAGCTAGAGTTCACATTAGCAACGTTGCAAGTTTAACAGGCACAGACAGCTATGACAGGGTTGGGTAGATAAACACAACTTTTTAGCAGTTAACTGTCTCTCAGCTTTTTTACACACCGGCCTCAATCCTGTGTGCTCTCTCTCGGTTGCTGCAATGAGATTCGAGGGTGGTGGAAGTAAAAGGGTGCAAATTAAGAAGGAAGCAGGAAATAGGAAACTGATCTGCTCAAGCAGATGTGTTTAAAATCCAGACTTCTGCATCTGACCTTATCACTGGAGACTCCCTTTGGGGAGAAATAGGTGCTTCCTGGGTGTGTGTGTGTGACTGATCTTATCCTAACACAGACTTCTCAGAGATGCTAGAACGGCGGGACAAACAGCTTGTCCCTACCAAGTGTAAATGGTGGCAGATGGAAATGTTGACACACAGATGTCTAAGTGAGAGGATCCCACCCAACTTGTGCACAAACTGAGCCAAAGGCTAGGGAACGGAGCAACAAATTATGCTTCTCTTATGGCAGCGTGTCCACATGGGACGAGAAGCAGTGACTGCAGGAACATGAGCAATGCTCGTGCTGGCTGTAGCTGCCTGGCACAGGAGTTGTAGGGTTGTGATTTCGGCACAGGCTGGCAGCCCAAGCAGCTTGCGCTCACTTTCAGTACTAAATCAAACACTTTTAAGACGTGGAAACTCACCCCTATTTAATAGGAGGACTGGTCCTTTGCACGCACAGGGAACTGCACTAATTAACACTGTCCTGGCTGATTCCCAGGCATGGCTTCAGAGTGAGAGCAAACCCTTCCCATTAAATAGCCGGAGTCAGCTGCCCAGTCCTGGAGGGTAGGAAAGTTTAGAAATATAGAAGCAACCAGACTATCACAGGTGGTTTTCAGGCCAGAGGACGGGTTCTCCTGCTGTTTCTTTTGTTAGTTCAGATCTAACAGCACCGTCCATAAACTTCTGTGGTTTTTTTTCCTAAAGTTCATGGCATTCATTGATGTTGTTTCTCTTGATTCTAGACCAAAAAAAAAAAGGATATGACATCTTGTGATGCAGCATCCCTTATTATTGAGACATACCAAGAATGTACCCTTTTGTTCCTGCTTTGGAAATATGTCTGTTTCAGGTCTTCCTCCCGTTTAATAACTATTTGCCTGTTGTCTGATTTAAATGGGAAGCCTGTCTTACTTTTTTATACAGGATCTAAACTGCAAGCAAATGAGAAATAGAACACGTGGGGGTGCACTGTGGGATGATGATGCCATAAATTTAGAAATATTATGCCACTTTTTACATCAGCGTTTCTTTACACAGGATCTAAACTGCAAGCAAATGAGAAATAGAACACGTGGGGGTGCACTGTGGGATGATGATGCCATAAATTTAGAAATATTATGCCACTTTTTACATCAGCGTTTCCAGCCATTTCTACATATTCCTAAGATGTGAAATAATTATCTTCTCTCAGATGCACTTTGTGATCTGTGCACATATCACCTTCTCCCTGAGGAAGCCAATAATTTATGCAGAGCCTATTGCCTGTTACGTGCAATTTGTAATCAGCTCCTTTAAAGCTGATTTCCTCTTTTCAAGACCTGACACAAATAATGTATTAGAACTACTAAATCACAAAGGTTGTGCCCTGGTTGCAGCATGCAGGTTTCATACGCTGGCAGGGAACTGCAGGGGGCATGACATCGGCCCCAGGTTCTGATTTGGTTTCCTGGATTGCTAAACCTTGTAGCAGGTGGTTTTAAGAAAAGTTTAGAAGAGTTGGAGTTTACTCCTAATTCCCTACAGTCAGAGGGTTTATATAATGGTTTAATATTCAACAACTAAACCACAGTTAGGAAGTGAGGTATTTTGAGGCCTATTGAACACTGCAGATTTTTTACTGACTCAGTCCAAGGTTATTTGATAAATTAAACCAAAGGTTTAAAATACCATAAAAATGGTACTCCAACTACCCACAAAAATGTATTTTTATATGGTTTAGCTGATATACAATAAAAAATATTTTAAATTTTTTTTTAAGCTTTCCCACTTCCCTATAAATCTTTTTAGGTTGGTTGTTTCCCTGTACAATACTGTCATAACGTTGTTTGTTTCCATTTCTTCAGTGTAAATGTCCTTTAAATATTTTGTATTGAATCTTCATCTTTAGCTGCATTCTACACTGTACTTTACTCATTCATCTGTACCCATACATTCATGCTTCAAAAGTTTCCATTCAGAAATAGGTTTTGAGAAAAATCTGAATTTTGATCACAATTTAAATGTGTGCAAACTTACCTCTTTCCAATGCATACTCAAATGAAATGTAGTCAATTATTTCAAGACTTTATTTAGCTCTGATATTACATCATAAAAAATATCTTGCATAGGGAAGTGAATGAGGAGTAACATTACCATCTCATATCTTCTCTCTGGTTGTTTTCTGCATTTATTTTTTGCTTTTTTGTTTGTTTGTTTGTGGGGTTTTTTGGTGAAATTTATTTTAAAATGGAATACTAACATGGAAATACTAAACTCTAGTTTTAACCATGCTTAAGTATTTTGTGTAAAAAAAGAATCTATGCTGCTTCAGAAGTTTATGGAAAAAAAGAGACACTTTGCAAGGGTGATTTATCTTATTTTGTTTTGGTTCCACTAGACTTCCTAGAAATTTCATTGGGAATTCAGTGTGTGGACTCATATTTATGCTTGATACAAGGGAATTTTTTTATCCTTTTTTGTCTTCTGTTACAAACTTCCAAGATGTGCAAGGTTACATACCTCTTGGAAACAGTGATTTTTCAACAGTCGTTGCAGAAGGAATCTCGGTGCCCAAACTAGAGTATATAGCTAACGTTGTGTGATTTACCTAGTTTTAGGTTCTACAAGATGATGTTTGAATTTCTAACTCTTTCCCATAACAGAAAGTTAAAGAAGACATTGAATCTATTGGCTCTGGAAACATTTAATCGTAGGTGGAAGTCATTCACCCATCAGGGAAGTTGACATTGTCAGGTGACAAGGGGATTCAACTTGCTGATATGCAAGTTAAATATATATTGTTTTCAGTGAAATAGGAACCCATTCAAACTTCTGATGTTCCCTGACTAAATTACTAAGCTTAATCAAAATGGTTTTGAGACATATTAATATTTGGAAGATGATTTTCCCACTAGATCATAAACCAGAGAACCTGAGCTCCAGTAAGAGCAGTCTCTCCACAGTCCATATATAATGCTAAATAATCTTACTGACCAAAAACTCACCAGTCTGCAATGGGTCTGCCTAACAGTGATGAAGTGCAGCTGCCTAGATCAAACTGTAGAAATAGAGCTGGCTGGTTCACAGTGATAATTTCCCTTTTGCTCTCTGAAAGCCTCCAGCAATTGTAGCTCAAAGCCCTATAACACATCCATGAAATTCGGTGGGCATTTAGAAGTCAAATGCAAACATGATGGGCTGCACTCTACTTCAACACTCATTTGAGAACCCAAAGTTAGCCAGGATGAACCTGCTCTCCCTCTGTTTCATGCAGGTTTATGGTCCCCCAAGGATAATGCTTCCTCACTGAGAAAACACAAACACAAAGCAGCTGATATGTAAAGCCTCAGTAGATAAACTCTGTCATAACCATGTTCCTTGAGCTACATTTCAAGTGGATTTCAATAGCAGCAATCTATGACTAGAAAAGAGCTGTACCAAACACAGCAAGAAACACTGCCAACTACCTCAAGCAAAGGTCAGTTACAAAACATAAGGAAACTCTTGCACAGAAAGAAGGCCGAGTAGCTGTTCTGTAGCAATAAACTTTGATCAGAACGTATTTACAGTGGTTAGTCTAAAAAAATAGTTGCTTTCTATCTATCTGTCAGTCTTCTCAGACTTCTGAACTCTTTGCTTTCATTACTTGAAAAATGGGAGGACATGTGTTAAACTCAAGTAACATAAGCTCAGGTGAAACTTTCAATAGTCTCAGCTACACTCCCAGACATTTTTACTTTACCCTTTTTAAGAGGAATGAGAAGCAGAAAACTTTAATCACCTGCCAATTTATTATTTTCTTAAGAGAAACTAAAGTTGCGTTAATGGGCCACTGGTTAAAGTGCTATTATTAGTCAATATTAAACAAAGAAATCCAAAGACTGGAAGAGGCTTTGGAAGCAAAAACAGCTGGGAATCATAGGCTAACAGAAATCAGATACAAAAAAGATCTATTAAGTCATCCAATCAATGCCCCAGTTAATATAAAATTGTTCCCAACAGCACAATTTCTAGTGCTTTGTCAAGTCTGGATTTAAATATCATGAGCAATGGGGTTTCTGACACTTCCCCACATTCCTGTGGATCACTCTGCCAGGAATTTTTCCCCCTGATATTCTGCCTATATTTGCCTTTTCCCGCTATTCAATGTGTGTTGACATTTCTAAAGTAATTCCCTTCCTCTTTTTTATTGTCAATTATTTTTACAAGATTTTAATTAGTTTTAATTAACCAACCTGCTCTGTGCTTTCCATTTCAATGTTCTAAGTAGAAAAATTTTTAAATTACAAGAGTTAACCACTTCTGAATTTTGGTCTATTGCATCAAAAACTCAGTGGAGATTCTCAAGTATCATAGCTAATCCACAATGGTTTGAAACCACTTAATCTCCAAAGTGATTGGGAAGTTGTTTGTTAGCTGGACATGTACTTTACAAGTGAAAAAGCTTCTATATTTTAGTGGAATCAGCCAAGTCCCCTTCTTTACTCATTTTGTTCCTTGGCCCTGGATTTCTCTGGAAAAATACATTCCTACAGAGCTTAAGCTTTGCTGTTGCTTATTACCATTTTTGCATCAAGAAATAACGAATTCTTGGGTGAGTTTTCCTGGGAGAACTAGCTTTTTCACCACTTTGAGGAGTCCCTTAGGAAGCTACCACCGCCATTTCTTGCTCCCTTTTGTTTTGTTTTTTTTTCCTCCCATTCTCATCTTCACCTTCCCGATCTGGAGAAAGACATCAGTAGGAGGAGATTTTCACTTGTGAAAAACTCAGAGAATTTGTTGGTCCCAAGGAATCTGTCATACAAATCAAATTGCAAGATCACATCAAAATTTTTAAAAAGACAAAAGGGCGTAAGTTAAACATTACAACCCTGATATAAATTTTGTTGTTAAGAACTGTTAAGTACATTGTTATTCTTGCTATTCACAGTACTGAGGGTATCTTCTAGAGTTGAAGGTGGGTCGTGTACCCTTTATACTTTACACTTATGAACAGGAGAGTCCAAACTGTGACGCTATTTATGCCAGATCTAAGTCTTAAAAAATGAATTCTTACAAGCCCAGTACCCATACCTGATAAGGAAAGAGTTGGTTCAGCATTTAGTGAGAGAAGACTTCTCAGTAACAAAAAAAAGCCATAGCAAGATTGAGTGACTCAGATACAATGTGTGGTTGTTTTTAAACAATAAGGATAATTAAATGCTGGGACAACTTACCTGATGATATGACTGGCTTTTCACAAGTGTAATTAAATTTGAGTCAGTTTCTACAAACATAAATTAATGCTTAAATAGAAAATATCAACCTGAGGCAAAGGTTAACTTCTGAACTTCTGGGTGATTACATGCTTTAGTTTGTGTTATACTATGCTGTGATAATGCCCATGGCTCAGAATCTATGTATCAATTTTGTTCATATTTTGTTCTGAATCTGCACTAAGTAATCTGACAAAAGAATGAAAAAGAGAGGGAAAAAAACACATTTCCATTTCACTCTTGTAATTAATCCATGGTTATTAAAGGTAGATAAGTCTGGTAACTTTACCCACATACTCTCTATTTTTACCTTGATTTTCTAACATTAATCTAATTCCACTTGGTGAGCTTGTGGCAGTTGTACAGCTTGCTGTAAGGAGCACATTTCTTGGTCTGGTGGCAGACTACCATCTCAGATCATCTTCCAGGTGCAAGACACAGGAAAGCTGCATTCAAAGCTCCATATGTCTTAGGATACAACAGTATAATATTTCAGCAAAAATCAAGATTAGCACTTTCTAGAAATCCCAAAATAGGAAAAAAAAATATCCTCTGATTTAGTACTCTATGTTGCTATATAACAAAATAATAATTTATTTGCATGTGAGGGTGAGAAAATGTACATGATATTTCAGAAAAACTGAATTTTGATCACCACATACAGGATTAATTTAACAGAACTACGGGGCTTCCAAAGTACCCCAGGATCATTTTACAGATTTTTGAAACAGCTTATTGGCTCCTGACAGACTCTTTATGTTTAGGAACACTATGTTTTTAGTCTAAAAGGTGAGGTAGTATCAGGTTAATATTGTATGTTTATTAGAAAAGACTGACTTCCTGATACAGCCTTAAATTATTAGTATTAAAATAATGGCATTACCACGGTTTATTGACCAGGAGAAAGAGTTTTGGTTAAGAAATTAAATGGAGAGTCAGGAAATCCAATTTCATTTCTTGCCTCTGGTACAGCTTTTTTTGCACAGCTTTGACTGGTTAGGCATATATTCATATACCAAAGCACGTATTCAGATTGTTTAATTTAGGTGCTGTTTAGTAGTAAATTAAAAGGGCAGGATATTTTTCTTAGGTATTTAAAAATCTATTCCAATACCTGAAAAAGGAATTTAAGTATCTAATTTTGTTGGTGTGAGGGCCAAACACCTTCTGTTTGGTGATCACCCTACTTACATGAAATACCTAAAATATGTCTCGTAAAGTCCACTTATGGCGGTACTGGACTTACAACATCATTGCTGAGAAATTCAAACTACTAACAGTTCATTACCACCCTTTTTCTATGCTTTCTTTAAATCAATCCATCTTAGGCACTGACATGAAATTTCCAATTTGTAGTTAAGTACACTCTAGTAAGGGAAGAGATGGAGAAGCATTAGTTTCCAGTGGGCAGAGAAAAATTCCCATGAAAAAGTGTATTGAAACCAAGTTTCGGTAGCACAAGACAGAATAGGAGTAAACCATCCTAGTTTGTTTGAATGATGCATAAGTTGGATGGAAATTTGAAGGCAGATTTCTGGAAGCAGATGCCAATGTTCTCCAAAAGCATCTCCTTAACAGACATTCTTGCTGTGAGCATTTCTTAACAGATGTATTCTACAGGACACGAGATATTTTTCATTCCTTTTCCACAAGCACAACTTTCACCAGCCTGTACCTACTCTGTGTCTATAAGAAAGCAGTTTAATTCACATTTTAACAAAATTCCTATGAATTCTGAATACAGGCAGATGACATAGTAACAAACCTTGGGATTTTTTTTATATGTCATTTTCCATAGTTTTAAGTAGAGAAGTAGTAACAAGTAAGTGTAGTACTGCAGTTACTATTATTATTTCATTTACATGTAAGTGCCTAAACTTTTCAGACTTGTCTGATCTCCTTTTTTTTTGTTTACTTAGTCACAGCAGTAAAGAAAATGACTTATTACCAACACATAAACATTCATGGAAATCTACAAAACTACTCACCCACACGGGCAATGGTAGACAATGACTTTTAGCTGTCCAAAAACATAGGCATCTTGTCTAGGCATCCAGTTTTACTTTACAGTCAGTGTAGAGACAGACATGTTACCAGATGAGGATCAATCCTACCGTAAAAAAAATTCCCAAGATAACTGAGTTGACTTTCTCTTTAGAAGAAAGTTTGTTTCCACTGACTATAGAGAAATGCTAGCCAGAACTGAATCTAGATGCCTTACAGCTGAGATTAGGTCAGATGAATCCCACCTGGTTGTTGGTTTTGTCTCTTAAGTCTGTGTACTTAGGAACTTAATTATCTTATTAGTTCTAATCACAAAACTATGATTAAAGCCAATAAAAGATGAACATAAGCAATGGATTGAACAGTACAACCCCAAAGGAACCCTTGGCTCTAGGCAACAGTGTGATTGGAAAAAATAATCCTTCTATGTCATCTCCTGCTACAAGGGATACGTGTAATTCACATTTCCTCTTGTCCAAATGCTCAACTGCAGCTTGTTAATGCTAATGAGCATGGCAGCAAATGAACTATTTTCACATGATAGAAGTACCTACAAACTTGGCTATTGTTTCAAAATTTAAGTAAAACTTTCCTTTTGGATAAAAGGTCAGTCAAGGTACCTTCTATCAGCCAGCTTGCCTCTGTTTAACTCTTGTCATCTCATCATTTGACATCTCCACAGTGATTCTCACACATCAGTGGAGCTGGGATGAATGTCTGGGTTACGTATGGGGGTTGTTCTGCTGCAGAACAATTTAAGTTGGCTTGTTTCAGAATGTGCTTTGCAGATTGCACGTTCCCCTCAGCCTCTCCATTCAGCTGAGAGGCTAACAGCCCAGTTGTAACGTGACAAAAGTTATGCATGTCCATAAATCATATGTATTCTTCCTCATCAAACAGGATGCCTTGGACTGTGATAATTTCATCTAGGTTTCTCTGTTTTGCCAATATATTTTTCAGCTGATTTATGGCACTTGCACTGAGTGTATGATCTCCAAGTATCTGGAAAAGCAGCCATGAGCCTTTAACTCACAAATGTCAGTCCTTATGCTTTTGAGGGTGTGAGTGATAATTAATGTTCTCTTATGTTGGCTTTCTTAACAAAACTCACACTGGCTAAAATCACAAAACAAATAATATGTCTGTGTTTCCTAGCCTCTGGCTTTAAAACAGTGCTCTTCTACAACTGTTAACAATGCCCAAATACCCCAGCTTGCTCCTTGGAAAAGGATAAGTGTGACATTTCTCTTGGAAAATGCACTTATCACACAAAGTAACTTTTCTGTTTGGTTCCATAAAGTTACATCTTTTTTTTTTAAAAAAAAAACAAAAAAACAACCCTTTACATACTGATGACTTTCTGTGGAGTCCTTCAATAATCATAAATGTCCCTAGCATCAGGCCCTGTAGTTCACAAGCAAATGAAGAAAAGAAACTGAAGAAAGCTGTGAATCTCCAGGCACTTGCAGATTTCATGCACTGGCCGCATTCAGAATATACTGATATGCACAGTGATCAGGACTTCACTGGACATGCAAACCCTCTTTGTCTCATGTCTTGCCATACACTGAAATCCTAGTTACTTCTCTGGCACACATAAGCAAGCTACTCAGTAAGTGAAAAGTTTAAATTCCTCTAATCTGTATCTTTTTCATATACACAGGCTAAAACATTGCAAATTTTAGCTTTATTATATGACATGTAGATGATTTCAGATTTTCACCTCCGTAATGCCAGTCTTTTCACTGGCACCAGCACCTACAGAGCCTCACAAGCACCATAAAATTATCCTCCAGAAATTTCAGAAAGGATTGCCTTGTTCCATTTATTGTAATAGTGTGACTCCACGTTCATTTTGCAGTGTTTCTGCTAGGTGTGCTTTCGTTTAGGTGTTGAAGGAAACTATGAATCTTTTCACATGCTGAGATTTTTCTGGGAGTCTGTATATCACTTTTGAATCTAGGCGCAAGTGTTACATATTTACGATGTGTCTCAAGAGGTCTACCATCTCTGACACAGCAGACACCTTTCTCAGTTTAGGCTCTCTAACTGCAAATTGACTGTTAATCAATTAATGTGGATGCATTTTATTGTTTACTGGTTTTGTTTGTAAATATGTTCAGTTCTGTATAAGACAGAAAAGATGTAGTGGAAGATTTGGAGGGAAACCACCTTATATGTATTTTTTATTTCTTAGTCTGTTTTTTTGTGTGTGTGTTTCTGCTTCTATTCTTTTCTTTCTCTTTTATGAGCTTTGAGTACAGATTTAAATCAAGAGAGAATTGAGGCCACATGTTAAGATGTCATTCACATGCTTTCCTGCTATGTTCTGCGTTAGTATCATCGTTTTCCTTTGGCATTATTTCTGTGCAATGATAATAGTAATTCTGTGGCACCAGAATTATCCTGGAAGTGTGATATTTACTGTTATCTTGGCCTTGCCTGAGTGCAAAAATTTATTTGCTATGAAACACGTGTGGTATTTTTGAGAGGGAAATAATTGGTCACTGAACAGCCTTGGAAAGATGCCATCATGGGTAGATGAGATGTATTCTGCCACTGGAATCAGCATATTTAGTCATTTCAGTGGAGTGTACTTTTTCTCATCAGTAAATACACATGCACAGAAAGCACTAGACTAAGATTTTTTGTGTATCTTCTCAGTACAATTGTTTGTTCTATCTTTCTCTGTCATTTTGCTAACTGAGCTTATGCTTTAGACTTTGAATATTTCTTAACTAATTCATGCAAAAAAAAATTTATCTTAATAGAAATGGGTACAAAAGTGGGTGCTCAAGCATCAATGTTTTTTTTTTTTATTCTGACTTTTCAGTGTTAAAATCACATTACTAGTCAATGCATTACAATAGTGGTGTTAGTGAAAAACAGAATAATAAACAAAATATAATTGTTTCAAGCTTCTTTCATTATAGGAGTGTTTTATGGCCATTTAGTTCAAAAAATCAACATGTAACAGCTCATCTCAGATCAGTATTATTTCAAGTGACAGAAGACAAGACATAAAATATAGTTATATTATTAACACAAAGGATCTGTAACTTCACTGAATTGCATCAATATCTATAGAGATTCAAACATACCTTCAGGTAGGTCAGGTTGAAAAGATTTTTTAAACTAAAAGAAGCAATAAAAGTGTTACCTTGACACTGCAGGGAAGTTAAAGTTTTCTGGTTTTACTCCAGAGCTACCTTGAGGGTTATGAAGGACCACAGAAAAGCAAATGAAAGGTCTTGTTGTAGTTTAAGAATACTAATGTCTTTTCCCTTGACTGATAGAAGTTTTGGGTGAAAAAGAAGACTAAAGCAGAGAAGACTGAAAATCAGAATGAGGTAGAGAAGTGACTAGGAGATAACTACACCCACAAAACGAGGAAATGTGAGCACTCAATGAAACTGTTATATAGAAAGTTTAACAAACAGAAATAAATTTTTATATATTTTTTTTTTTTCCACAGGACAAAATTGCTCTGTTCATCTTCACAGCAAATTCTGGATGTCAAAATCTATGTCAAAAGCATAGATTAGCTCAAAAGAGAGGCAAATTTCTGGATGTCCAGAGACAGTCTAGTACAAACAATGGGCCAAAGGCAAACTGTTTCATGACAGCACGGGATGTCCTAATTGGGAGATGCTGAAGTGTGCAGCTGCAGCTTCTCTGACTGTCCACTCCTGGTCACCATCACAAGCAAAATACTGCGCAAGAGGAGGACTGTTTTACAAACTGATATAGCTCAAACTCGAAAGTCTAAAATGCATAACTGAGATCTGTGTCATGATCACAGGTTGTTTCTATCTGACTGGCTCTAGTCTTTTGTTAAAACAAGCACACAGAAAAACAAATAATAACCCTCACCCCCTCCAAAAACACAATATCTTCTGTTTCAGAGAAAACCTCAGACAGCTTGAGGGCATTGATCCTGGCAATGTGAACGTAGTCTCATTAAGTCTGGCATTGCTTGAGGTTCAGACCAATGGCATCATAGCCATGGGGTACATCACAGCTCAATATCAAATAAGACCCTGTGGTCTGTCATGACAGGCAATGAAAGGCATTGAGCACTCCTTTCTACTACCTGAAACTCCCCGAGAGTCTAACCAAAAGATGGCTTCACCACTGAGACCTTTATTGGGATGGGATAGGACTCATGCCTGAACTGTAATTGTGGGCTGAAGCCAGCAGAGGGATGGGCTTGGCTGGCACATGGGAAGTACAATGTCTAATTTAATGTTACAAGGGAATTAGTACCATATGTATAACATCCATACTCCTGCAAAACATGAAAAGAGAAGGCAGTCAAAACCTCAAATTTAATTCTTCTTCGGCAGTTACATAGCCACTGCTATTAGTTCCTTTTTAAAAGCCATTGAAATGTTTGTGGAACAATTTTCCGTGGTAACAAACTCTATGGTTGTGCTTCATTTCGCATGAGGTCACCACTTTAGGTTTACTATAGGCCTGAAGTGTTTCACCCAGGTTTGAATCTTGACTTACCACAATTATAGTGTTAGAGTTCCTCTGACTTCTCCCAAAAGTCTTGGTGGGCTATTTTATTTTTTTCCTGGTGAAATTGTGGAAATGTCATTGTATTGCTACTGCTGGTCTATGGTTCATGTATTTGGTGGCACTGAAAAGCTCACACTACGCATCCAAGCAAAGAACAATCATGAAAATTAACCTTATGTTACTTAGCCGGAGAAAATATGGTTTAAATGGTTGGTCTTGGCATGTCCCAAAGGACCTGTGAAATGGACTTGGAGCCAGCCTTCTTCATCAGCTAATCTATGTGTGAGAGCTGAATAAAGGAACCTGGGGGAAAGGTGAAAAAAGAGAGCAGGTAATTAAATGTATGAAAAAGGGGAAAATAAAAATTTGATTTATACCATTTTTAATGTTTTTTGGCTGAAACAGCATTAATGGAATATGTAATTGAGTTGACAAATATATTGTGAGGCAGAGGTTAAATAAACAACCTCTGATGAAAACTATATAGACTAACTTAACATAATAAAATGTTGCATGGAGCAGAAAATTCTATGACAATTTGGTACACGGGGTATTCCCTCTCTTTCAGTTAGAGGGCATTTATTACCCACTAACTGTGTCTTGATACTCAAGCAAGACAGATGATGTGCTGACAGATATTCAAGATTGTGAACTAATGTTCAGTCTTTTATAGAGAACAAGAGAAGGCGGTAGATTTTTTTTTGTTGTTTCCCTAACAGCTTGCCTCTTTTACTGCTCTCTGGGAATGGAATTGAGCAATGGTTCCTGAAGGGCTGTAGTGGATATTAGGGATGGGGATACGAGAAAATCCAATCCACTCTCTCAAATTTTTATTTTAGCCGTGAAATCTCTTCAAAACGCTAATAACACAGAAGTGCTCTGACCCTGCTCTTTTCCAGTGTTTATACAGACTTTTAAAAGCTGTATCAGCCAATTGTCCATCTTCTGTCTCAGTCTAGTACAGGATTAGTGCATGTTATGTTCCTTCTAAATTTGTGAGATGGGACTCTATTTTAAAGGAAACTCCTAAATTACACATGACCAGCTGAACAGTTAGTCATTCTAGAGTCCCTATAGGCACCTGTTCCAGTGTCTCACCACCCTCACAGGTAAGAATTTCTTCCTGATATCTAACCTAAATCTCCCTTCTTCCAGTTTAAAACCATTACCCCTCATCCTATTGCTCCACTCCCTGATAAAGAGTCCCTCCCCATCTCTCTTGTAGCCCTCCTTCAGGTACTGGAAGGCTGCTATAAGGTCTCCCTGGAGCCGTCTCTTCTCCAGGCTGAACCCCAACTCTCTCAGCCAGTTCTCATAGGAGAGGGGCTCCAGCCCTCTGATCATCTTTGTGACCCTTCTCTGGACTTGCTCCAACAGGTTCATGTTCTTCTTGTGCTTAAGACTCCAAAGGTGAACATGGTGTTCCAGGTAAGGTCTGACCAGAGCTGAGTAGAGGTGCAGAATCACCTCCTTGACCTGCTGGGCACGTTTCTTTTGATGCAGCCCAGGATGTGGTTGGTTTTCTGGGCTGTGAGTACAAATTACCAGTTCATGTTGAGCTTCTCATCAACCAACAGGCCCAAGTCCTTCTCCTCTGGGCTGTTTTCCAGCCATTCTCCACCCAACCTGTATTTGTGCCTGAATCTAGTAGTAGTAATTAGTACTACTACTAGATTCAATCCAGTACTAGAATATTTTTTTTCCACATATTGCACCAAAATCCTGCAGTTTGAGTATATCTAAGAGACAATCTTGTCTCAAACTGTACTCCACCTCCAGGAGATTTTTCCTCCACGCAGTAATCATTTCTCCCCTTGGGGTGTGAAGCATTCCTGCTGCTACCTCTGAATGGAGGTGCAGCTAAAGCAGTTCTCCAGCAAAGACAGACAGAGATGTTCCACCCTCCTGCATGCTCCCTCTGAACCGTGCTGTATATAAACATCAGCAAAGATGCTATTCATCCCATGGTGCTTAACCACTGTAGGATAAATTATCTGTGAGAAACAAGGTAGAATCTCATTTCATGCCTTTGTGATTACACACAATGAAGCACAGAGCAAACTTTTATGCCAGAAGTTTCTCTCTTTATCTGACTGAGCTTATCTCATCCAACTGATCTTTGCAGGCAACATTTGCAGACTTGCTAATATTGATTGGTCTACTGGCTCTTTCCCCTCCTCAGGCATCCCAGGGGTGTTTTTCCACCTTACAAAGCACAGAAAGGAGAGTAGCCTTGGGGACAAATAATTTGCCTGTATGGGAACAATGAAAAATCAAAGCCTCATCATTCAGTCATCAACATCAAGCATGTCTGAGAGTGAAAATACAAGCATATCCACCTAGTAGTTTCAGCCCAGGTTGAGATCCTGTAAAATAATGCCTGCTTAGTTAATTCACTAGTTTCTGCTTTTCTAATAAAAAAGGAAAGAAACTCATATTTAAAGCACATTTGGTATCAGCGTCTATTGGAAATGGGACTGTGATCTAGCCATTGATATAAACTGTTATGGGAACTCCAGTTTTGCCACAACTGCAAGAGAAGCAAATCAGCTGAAACCAAGGAAATAACTGATGGCCAAACGCAACCCCAAACAAAAATGAGTCATACAGATTTGAAATGTAAAGGGTTTGGTTTTCACCTAAGTTTTTCCTTTTCTTTCTGATATAAGTTTTTTTCTGTTCTCTGGTCTTAAAGCCGCTGTGGTTTTGACTATAATCTTTCAAAAATGATTGCACTACAATGCAAAGTCTTTGCTGTTATGCCTACAATTTTTAAAGGACCTTTTAAGATCTTTTTTTTTTTGTAACACAGAAATAAAAAGTTGTCCCTGATTCCTCATGACATTTTTGAGAGCTATTTTTGTAGTCACCTTTGCTATCAGACATCTTCAGCACTTTCATGGCCACAAATAAGGGCTGACCTGTGAAACACAGCATGCCTCTCAGAGGGTTTGCAATCTGAAGATCATTGCCTATAGACCAAAACCAAAGAAAGTAGAAGCATATGGGCAGCTTGGGCCCCCTGTTCCCTTCTGCAAGGTCTAAGCAACTGATACACTACCCATGAAAGAAGAGAATGTTTGAACACCTGTACCAGCCAAGTACCAGTCCAAGATGTTTCATAATCACTCTTATTTATGGAATCAAAATAGGATGCCAAGTCAGGTGGGAAAATAAGAGATGGCACTTAAGGCATAGTAAATATTACCCAGCGAGGGGGCAAGGGGAAATAGTGCTGTTGTTAAGTGGTGAGTAGGGGGTGAGAAAGAGAAGGAAATTGCAGAGGGAGATTAGATCCCACAAATAGCCAGAGAAGTCAGCGGGGAGAGGGATGTGGTAGGAAAAAAAAAAAAAAGGAAGGTTTTTCTGAAAGTCAGGGGTAAAGGAAATAAACGGAACACCATAAAAACAGCTTACAGAATCCAGCCTCTAAAAGAGGCACCAGCAGTAAGAGAAAACAGCCAAATAGTGTTAACCTCCCCAGGCATGGATGGGTGCCACCAGACTGAATGCAAAAGAAAACACTAACCTGGACTTCAGGAAAATGATGAGGTATCCTATCTGCTCCCTGGCTTTCAGGGGATGTTATTCAAAGGTAGGAGAGAGGAAGCACCTGGGCACCTGGTTGACTTAAGCCATGGAATGTCATTTGCACCGGAAAATACCACTAGAGAGGCAAACCACCAGAGTAACGAATGACGAGTAAACGAGAAGCTGAAATAAGAGTAGAGCAGACTTGAAATGGTTGATAGGGATGCTTTCAGACTCAGCCGGTCACCTCATATATTCTCCACAAAACTTTCAGTTTCCCCCTTGAGTCCTTCCCATTCAGTATTTGTTTGACACTCTTACCAATCTACATTTCCTAACAGCTTTTCCAACTCCCATTCCCTGTCCTGATATCCTTGCCAAATCCAGGCAGTATCTTTCACTTCTTCGCTTCCCCACATCACATACCAGAACATAATTTTCACAACCTGAGGGTGCCAGCTCTGTGCCGTGCATTAAAATGACATTAAGCATTATGCGGATCAACGGAAGCTAGAATATTTTTTTTGATGGGGTGAGGGTGGAGGGATGGGAGAGGAGGAAGAGGCCTTGAGAGTAGGCCTTCTTTAGCAGAACATCCTATAAGAAACATATGATAATGTAATCATCACAGATATTTGACAAATGCTACTCAGTTCATTTTTTCCCTTCCTGATGACATATCCCAGGCTTTACACTGAGCTTCCCAAAGATAGATTGTGCATACAGCAAATATCTAGAGGAATGCAAAAGCAAAGAAACAGAAACACTACATTGGGAAGAGATTCTTCTGCACTGCCTTCTTCAGAAAGATCTGTAAATGAAGTTATTAAGATAGTTAACAGAAGCCAAGGTTATCTGAAAGCAAGCAAATATTTTACCATGAATACTAGCATTGTTCAGTTTTAGCATTTAAATCACCATCCGCACAGTAGCTATGTTTTTGCCCCTTTAGTAGTATTACTTACCCTTCATTTATTTGAATGTGAAAATGCAGAGGAAAGCCTTTCAGTCAAAAAAGATAGTGAAAATTATAGAAAGAATTTATTGAGAACCTCATCATGTTGTTTATGATTAATATCATATGAGCTGTAGCAAAAAGTGCTTTTGAGAAAGAATAGTCTAGCTTTGACCTAGAAGCTGCGAATTAAAAAAATTCAGAGCAATCTTAAAGAAGAAAATAGGAATAATGTTTACTACAGATGATGATGATTATTATTATTTTAATAATAATGATATCAGAAATAATAATATTGATATCACCACTGATCAGAAAATAAGATATAGTTGAAAACATAATTTTCATTTTCTGGGTATTGAAAATATATATTGTTGGAGGCAATAGAAAATTCTGGAGAATTTCAAATTTTCTTTAAAAACCAGTGTTCTCATATTATTTTTCTCTGCTTTCTTCTTATTCTAGAAGTTTTGTTGAAGAGAAGTCAGTATAAGAATTGGAAAGCACTTTTCCATGTTTTCATACTGTTTATGAACTAGAAGGAATGGAAAAGAATTACAAAAAGGGTACGAAAGAGAGGACAAGGAAGGAATGACATTTTTTAGAATTTTATCAGGCAAAATAGTCTTTCCTATAGGAAAAATATGTTTCTTTAAAAACCCTTATGCATTTTATCAAAATAATCTTTCTTCCTGTCCAGATTTTCATGTTACTTCTAGTATATTTAAGTTGTCTCACTTGGCAGCAAAGGAGCTAATAGGACTATGCCCTTTAAAGCTCAGATAACAGCTGATCCATCTTGTTGAGTTAAATGTCTTTGGATGATGCTGAGAGTGAGATCAAGGCTTCATCTTCCTCCAGTTCTCTGCCCATGCTGAGGAGGTCACACTTTGATTCCTAGACTTTCACGCAGGAAAGAATTTACAATCTCTCTTTAAGATGTTTTAGTTTTTGCAGATTAATTTCTTAGCCCTGTTTAGCAATGTATCAGCTTTATGTTTAGACCCCAAAATGCCAGACAGGAGGAAGGATATTCAGCAAGTCCCTGTGTTTATTTGACATTCCAGAATGAATACATGTTGTGTGGACAAAAGCAGTGTTTTACAACTTTTCACATTGCATTCTGAAAGGAGTGTTTTCTTTATAATCTATGTATCTTTATATAGGCTGTAGGCCAGTTTAAGCAGTGTGATGCAAAGGCTGAGCAGAGGGCCTCTATTCACAAAGGAACACTTATTTCACTTCATCTTACATAGCTATCTGTACCGTCAAGCTCACGCTGAGGGATGTTTTATACACATCACACAGTGTGTGTTGTGCTCCTGCGTCGCTCCTCAACTTTTATCCCGTTTGTGCAAACTAGGAGGTGGGACCAGCAAATCTAACCATCAACAGTGGTGATGGGGTAGAGGACAGCTTTTGAAAGGGAGTCTACAGTTTCAGCCGTTTGACATATCTTGCCATCAACCCGTGTTATTGCCAAACATCATTTCTCTAGTTTCACAATGTCATGCCCTGAAAGAGATCCCTTGGAAAGTGGTAGCAGAGCAGACCACTCCGAAGGGATGATATAGTGATGCTAACAGCCATAACATGGCATAGTGCCATGCTCTCTCTTTGAAATGTGCAGTGAGAAATGGCCTGTATTTCCATGGCAATATATTATCTGCTTGAGAAGCAAATGTTGCAAAACACAGAAAATCAGCCCTGATCTGTGGCTTAACAGGATGTTAGACAGGTTGTGAAGAAGCAAAGACCAAGATTGTGAAAGAGCAGAGACCAGAATAAGGAACAAAAATAAGCAGAAATGCTAACAAAAGACGGTGCGTGAACAGCTCATGATAACTCTACTGATTGGAACAGAATCTGCCTGCCTGGCAGCTGAGTTTTGCAAGAAGACGTTGATTGGGCACGATGTAAATGGTGATCGTCTTAGTGGAAACGTACTGAGAGACTTGAGAAACTATATAAGTCGAGTGTAGTTTGTAATAAACGATTCTGGTTGCACCCCTGACCTGAGTCCATCTCTTCATATGCTACACTGATCCATCAGTAACACTGATATTTTAGCAGAAAGGTGGCTACTGGTAGAGCACTGGCAGAGACTTTTAGCAGAAAAATGGTTACAGGTAGAGATCACAATATCCTTAATGTACTGTTCAATTAAAACTTCTTTTGTAGTCTTTCAGCTTTCTCATTTGCATTCAGAGAAGGGAGAAGTTCCTGAGGGCTCCAAGTCATTATTGAAATCCAGTACATACAGCTAAAGATGCAAGGGTCCTAAACAGAACTAAAGCAGCTTTGCAGAATTTAGGTCTAGATCTAAAACCCACCCACTGAACTGACAGTTCAGCAAGTATCTAAACTCATAGCATTTTCTCAACTGGTCTGTAGATGTCTAATGCTCTGTTTTCACATGGGCCCCATGCAGCTGGATTGGTTCACCTCCCCTGTGTACCTCTGGCAGACCAGGAGACTACTGTATTGACAGACAGACCCTCAGGGATTTAAACCCTATGCCCGGAGCATGTCTCCTGTGCATAACGATGTGCTTGAACTCCACATAAAACACAATACGGCCAATTTTCCTAAAAGCAATTGAAATCAGAGGTTGTTCCTTCACCTTTGAGAGGCAGCATCCGACTAGCTTGAGCTGCTCCTCAGGCTGCAGGAGGCACCAAGTCCCCGTGAGGTCCTGGCTAAGCCCAGTGACAGCAGGCACCAACTCACAACTCAAATCAGAGATAATGGGAATTTATAAGCAAAGTAGGTTGCAATGAACTGGAGCCACGTGGACCTTCAGCCATTTTGCACTCAGTACCTGAAGCAGTGATTTGAACTGGATTTATGATAGCAAGAGTAATTCAAATACTGAGCCACAAAGGAATAATAGTGAAATCTTCACACTTGCTCCTTTTGTATCCTGGGGGTGCCTTAAATTCCAGAATCCCAGATGACAGAGAGTTCTCCTTACAAAGAAGATAGTTTTAAGGACAAATTTCAAGCACCAGTTTCAAACCTTGGCTCCAGTTTACTTGGGCTTATCTGCACGTCTGAGGTTTATGCATTAAAAAGCACTTTGCAGTACTGACAACGTAGCAATAGAATATTTTTTTTATTGTACTGGAAGACAGTTATACCAGAGCTGGCTTTTATTAAATTCACTGGTTGTTCCCAATTCTTTTTGTTTATTATTATTTTTTATTGGAAGTTTCACTAGGAACAGTAAAGCCTGTGGATTTTATTTTATTTTGTTTGTAAACACATCACCTTTATGCAACAAGAAGAAACACAGGCCAAAAAAATCTCCTTATTGTGAAAAAATAAAAGAGAAGAAAAATTTATCGCTACAGACACAGTACTTGTGTTTCTAACTAAAAAAACCCAAGCAACCAAATAAAAATAAAATAAGTTATCAATCTTTGGCATTTTTGTAAAGGACAGTAATGTACAACGAATCTAGTGCAAGCAGAGACCATCATAACATGCCCGTCAACATTAAAGCTTTCATTACCATTTAACATTGATGTAGTTCTCTTTTTATTGAGTTCACTAGTGAGACCAGCAACAAACACTTTTAAAATCCTACCTGATACATATGTTTAAAAAAATATGTTATGGATCACTTTGTGATTAAGATTCTGAGGTCTACTAATTAAGAAAGAGTAAAGCCACATTACTGGTGAAAGCTGGGCAGGGGGAATGAATGTATGTTTCCTCATTGCTATAAAGAGAAAAATATCTACCTTAGCTCCATCCAGAGTTTGAGTTCAGTGCTGATTCAAATTAGATTACACATTCTGAAGCCTCTGTGTCACAAGAGTTTCACTATTTCTGTCTAAAATTTTAAAAGACCGCTTCTAACTAAGATGAAGGAAAAGACAGATCAGCCCATATGTGGGCTTTTTTTTGTCCAACAGCCTAAAAACTAACCTCTTCCACAATGAAAGAGCAGGTTTGGATATGTAGATCATACTTTCTACAGCCTCAGCTGGAAAAGATTTCAATCTTTTTCAGTAGATCTTGCTGAGATTTAATTGTCATAATCACTTTGGTTACAGGTGGAAATACAGGTAACTGTTGAAATTATTTTGTCTCTTTAACGTATTTCAATTTATACTGTAGTACAATTAAGTAAAGACTGGTCACATTCATCTCTGTGCAGCCAAATGATGGAAGCTGTCCTGGAACAGGACAGGATTTTCAGTTTATGAGCTATAGACCCTGTGAGGTCCACAAACTACTTCAAAAGCACCTGTGAAATTTACAAACAAAATGCTCGGGGCTTAAATTCAGTAAGCGAAGAATCATACCTTTACATGAAATTTTCTAAGTGAGTCCACTAGTCAAAAAGGATGAAAACCACTGTCCCAAAATATTTCTGTCCACCCTGTGAGGGTTAATGGCATAACAGGAGTTCTGCTAAATGTCACAGTAGTTACTATGCTCTAATCCTGATCCCCAACCTACTGTAGCTGCTGTAAAATATATAGTAATAATTTCCTGAGGCAGGGTAATGTATAAGGAATGTCAGACCAGGATCTGGACATATTTGCCTTAGCTCTGTTTTATTAAAGTGAAACTTTTATTAAGGCATGTGGTGAATTGAGCAATCTGCATGATTCATGCAGTTATAAACCTATTGCTACACTCACAATAAATCAATGAGCCATTGTCGTATGTTCACTGTTCGGTAGGTTAAATAATAAGGGGAAAAATCAATGTGGAAGTATTATTCAGCCATATGAAAGTATTAAAAATGTACTCTAAATGTATTAAAAGAACCAAATTGTAGTTGAGCTAAGCTTTATTCCATAAACAAGCTTCCTTGTATGCAGGGTATTTATTTACTTGTGGTCTATATAAGAGTCAATATAATTAAGCAAGTTAAATTATGTCTTTCAATGAGTTATTACTGATTGGAACATGCTCTTATGATTCACACAGTAAAACTATGGGCCAAGGCTCCAGCCTGACCTCTGCGTACCCTCAGCTCTACTGCTCAGAGGGAAACATGAGAAGGAACTACTCCTTCAGGACTAGGGCTGTCATAGGAAGATGCTGATTCATCACTCTATTGATGCCAGAGTTGCAAAGGGTCATTTTGGGTTGGGGCTAAAAGAAATGGTTGTGGTTTCTCTGCATACATCCACATACCTCTGATTTTCTCTCAGCACTCTCTGAATTCTCATCTCCTTCAGGCACAGCAAGCCTGTGCAAGGCATTAAGCGGGCAAGTGGGAGTGAAATAGAGGAAAAATTTTCTTTTCCTTTTTCACAAGAGAAGGGAGGAAATAGATTAAATACTTTTGCCAGTTCCTGGATGGAACCATGCTTGATATTGATTCAAGGGATCATACAGAAGTGAATACCATCCATAAGTATTCCTGTATTATAAAGAAAAAGATGAACACTGAAATGTATTATGCTTTAGAATTTGCGCATAAATGACATTGTTTCACAGTGAGATGCACAGTATACATTTCAGTCATAAATTTATATGTTTCTCCTTTTCTAATATGCCCAATCTCTCAGTGGTTTATTTAGATTATTTGAAAACCTATTCAAATTCAATCAAAATAATTAAAATTGTTATTCATTCCCATTTTATTTTAAACGAGCACATCGAACAGAAGTGTGTGTCTTTGCTGTTTAAAAAAGTAATGCTGAAATGTATTTTTTTTTCTTTAAAATTCAATACAAAATCATTTTCTCTACTATTTTTCATGCAAACTGTCCCTGTTACTGTTGCTAAACTGTGGCAAAGGTTGAATAGATTTCTGATCTGACCTCAGGGACAACCACTTACCTTGAAGGAGTGGAAAGATCTGTGTGTCCAAGGGACTAACAGCTGACTACATGACAACCACAGCTCTTCAAAATCATTCCCAAAATATCCTTTAAAATCTACAAACCATATACTTGATGATCCCCTGAAGAAGAAATAGTCCAGATACAAACAGGAGAATTGAGACTTGTGTCCAATTTTTTGTATATTATCATGTCAAACAATCATTCCCAGAGTGTGTTTCTAGTAGACTAATCACAGACTCTCCTCAGATGGGTCTGAGGGAGTGGTCTGACAACATGTTATTTTTTTCATCTCTCAGCAAACACAGAAAGTCAAATGCAACATCCAATGCTATGGATCATCATGTAGATTGTGGAATTCTTCCTGGCCGGACTTTGGATCCACAGATCAATTAATACATTACTAGCAATCATCTGTCTTTCTCGCTGGTGACTGTAAGAATAAGAATAATTTTTTGATTCATGTAATGCGTGTGCTCTCAAAATCCAGTTCTGAAATGGAGTTTAGAGTGGTCAGTTTTATTTAGCAGCTGAGTGGCTCCACATACCAGAGGGAACCCAATATAAGCTTACTGGCTACCTGCAACTTAAAACATTGCTGTAGACATTCCTCATCACCAGTTCCAGCCATAAGCCAAAACACTGTATTTTGGTTCACAACAGTCCCCAGGTCTTAAACTTACAGGTTAAAAGGAGGTGGAATAAAATCACAAACTTTTTAAGGATTTCCTTCTCGTGGGAAGAGTTCAACAGCTCATGCAATCTCCTTTCACTCATCCCTGCCTAAGCTGGCTCTTGTCCAGGAAGTTGGGCAGGAACAGCTTGAATGTTAAGAGAGGGAATAATAGAAGGAGAATTGGAACTGCCAGCACCTCCAGATCTATGCAGGGCCCTAGAGCCCAGTCTCTGTGATGCACTTATTGGCTGTGATGCTTTGGATTAGGTAGGCAGAAAACTGGACAACATCTTTTTACCTTCAGTCTTTGTCCAAGTTAGTAGACTGGTGACATTTAAAAAGTCAGGTTTAAGATTTCTATGTATATGCAGAGTGACACTTGACCACATAATGAATATCACTTACATTGATTAAAGCTGTGAAGTCTTGAAAACTCAGTTTTCAAGACAGAAAGACAAGCTTGTAAATTTTGTGAATTTTGACAGATTTATGATTTTTTAACATTTTCTTCATCTCTTAGATAATTCATGGAGAAGAGATAAAAAATTGTCTCTTTTTTCTGTTAAATATATTAATTACTAGGGAGACACAAATCTGAGTCTTCACAGATACTCTAGCTCTGCAGACATGAGAATTGGCGTCAATCTCTTCACAGTTAACTAAAATTAGTGATGGACCTGAACCAAAAACCATTATATCAATATACTCAATTTCTAAAACCATGATTCCACCCACAAACACTTCAAACATTCATATTCTGGGGAAAAGTTTCTCATTTTATTGATTTGCAAGTGATTGATATGCCATAAGCTTTCAATGAGAGTCAGTCTTTTCAATACCTACACCACTTTTTAAAGTGGAACTTGGGCTCATAATTTATTGGGATGGTTTTGGAACTTACCTTTGGGCCTACTGTCAATTAGACCTTTTAGTTGTGTCTTGGCAAAAATCAGAAGCTGGAAAATTCCACAAAAATGTGCAAGTTTCCTCCTAGGAACTGTGGGAGCAAAGTATGGAAAAGCATTTCTGATAAATACCCTCACTGGACATTTAATGGATGAAGTAGAAGAAAGACAAAAGGGGGAAATATCTGAAGCAAGAACAGGAACAGTTATTAATTATTCCGAGATAGCAGTTTTCATTATTTTATACCTGTGATGTTAGCGTCTCATTGCACAAAGGCCTGCTTCTCTCAAACTTCCAGTGGAGGACAATGTGGAAGCACACAGATTAGCTCTGAGCAAGCAGCACTGGAATGAGAAAGAGGGTGCCTGTATTAGCACACAGAGTTTTAGCACAATTACTGTACCCAACAAAATAGGGTCTGTCAAGGAGCTGCAGTGCAGCCTTTTTACTGGTCCTCTTAGGGCATTGCATTGATTCTCATGTGTTGCTCTGGGGAAGCAGGCTGACATTTGGGAACATCAGTACATCATGCTCTGGAGATGTTCCAGCTCTTTCCGTGTTACTGAAGGAATCCCAATACTGCTCCATCACACAGAATGGATATGCTGGAGTTGCTTTCATTTAAAGACCAAAAGTATTTCTCAGACGTGGAAATATAGAGCCTGAAATACAGCGTTGCTCAAAATGAGATTACCAGTCAGTTGTCAAATTATGTGCAGAATTCACCTCCTGATTGCCTGATGAGTGGCTTCTCTGTTAGATCAGAGGAATTGTTATGTATTTGTACTGCCCCTTTATTTGACTGATTAGGAACTATACAAACAGGTTTAATTTCCATACAGCAAATGCTAAGCAGATGTCAGTGAGTAAGAGAAAGTCAAAATGTGCAATCATAACTATTGGTGAAACTTTCACCTACACAGGTTTGCAGCTCAAAAACCTGATTGCTTTGGTTCAGAAGAGCTTGTGGAAACTCATCCCCATTTTTCCCTCTGCGAGGACTTACTCCTTTTAACCTAAAGCACCAGGTTTTATCCAGTTGGGGGTCAAACCACCGCGTTTTCCCTGGCTTGCACCTGAAATCATAACTCAGCATAGGCTTGTTTCATCCAGCCCTCAAATCTTTAGAGTTGTGAACTCTGACAAACCCTTTAGAAAACCTGATGTGAGTTTCAGATTTGCAATGAAACTCAAGCCTGGGCGGGTTTTGGGTTTCATTACAAAAGTTCTGCACAGCTGCACTAAAAACTCAAACCAGGTTTCATAAAAGTACCTGTTGTATTTAAGCCAGGGAGTCGCACTGGGAACTATATTTAATAAGCAAGAAGTTGTAGGAGTGCTGATGTAACTGTGTAAAAATTGTTTTTAAAATACAGGAGATTTGACATGGAAACCCCTTTTAAAAGCAGTGGAATACTTGATCCAGGACTGTTGTCCTTCTAAACCCAGTGTATTACTAGACCCAGTACAGTGCCACTTCTGAGAGGAAGGACTTCAGATCCTACAAAATTTAGCTCTTGACTATGGTATTATTCTGCAATTCCTAACTCTCACAAAAGAAAAAAAAAAAAAAAAAGGTCTTTTTTTGCAACTATGGTGGCTGGACTGCTTCTTTTGCCACAATCCGTTGTAAATCTCCCATGGAGGGGACAATCTCATAGCTTTTGTCTGAGCCATTATAACAACATTATTTTGAACGGTACAGCTACTCGGTTACATAGGGTAGTTTCTTGAAAAACAATCCAGATACAGTCAAATTACCCAACTTAATTTTGGTAGGAAATAGTTTCTATCCTCTACAAGCTAGTTGAATGCCTTCCATATCCTGTTCTGTTGCCCATTCCTGCTGAGATGATCCCAGAAGATGCTGCGTGATCTTCAGTCCAGCTTCGTGCATGAGGTTCTGAGAGCAGAAAGCAAAATTCTTTTTATTCTCTGTTTGCGCCATATTAAACATGGATGCTAGGCTATGGCTGGGACTCTTGGCCAGTGCTCATAAGTTTTCCATAATAATTGTAATAATAACAATGGCAGAAAGTGTCAGTTGTAGTAACTCATGAGGCTGTTCTCAACTTGATAAAAACCAGCAGATCTCCAATTCCTCAAGGTGTTAATACATGCTTGCTTTGAACATATGGGTAAGACAATTCATTTAGTTAAAGTTGAGCACATTTAGACTGCTTTACCAGTTGCAGTCCAAGAAAAGAGGTGAAAAAGAGAAAGATGTTATGCTGGAATCTAGGAGGTTAGAGAATGCACATGACAAGACCCAGGCTCTGACAATAATCAGAGTCCATTTCCAAGAGGAGGAGTCAAAAATTGGATTGAATGCCACAGGAGATACTAAGCTGTTAGGAGATTCAAGGACAGGTTAAAATGGTCCAGGAGAATTAAAGTGAAGCTGATGGCAGCAGTAGCATGTTCAGATGAGAGGAAAAAGGAATCCTTAAAGAATCTGAGCTAGTGAATTAAGAGATGGAAGACAACAGCATCTTCAAAACACAGAATGTGCAACAAATTTACATTGTTAAGAATCTCAAAAGTAACCTGGACAGCATGGTTTTTTGTTTTGTTTTTTTTTTTTTTTCAAAAAGAAGCAAAAAAGAGTTACCGAGTCTTCACCAGCAGACACAGACTTAAATTACAACCCTTTACACGCTTCATATAGCTAAAGGACAGGACGAGTTACTGAGTCTTCACCAGCAGACACAGACTTAAATTACAACCCTTTACACGCTTCATATAGCTAAAGGACAGGACATTTTGGGGCCAGTGAACACTGACACTTTTCTATGTGGATCAGGACAAATATCCAACACAACTGTTTCTGCAATTGTGTGACACTGAGAAAATCCAGTGTTTGATGACTCTCTGATGAATACCTACACCTCTGAAGTGCTATGGTGATGTTGTTATCTAATGTTATTATATTGGGCAATAACATAAAATATGTTGGAATATTGGCTGGGTCAACACCTGCTAAGCATTTTTTTCCCTCTGACACCATCTGTAATTATTAATCCGGATGTGCTTTGTTAACTTTTACATTTATTTTAAAAACAGATTTTTTAAAATTTGATTTTAAATAAGCATCTGACCAAGTCAACTGCCAAAACATCGACATGACACAACGTTAAATCATGTGATTTACGTATTGTTTGTTTTATTAAAACATGGCAATAGCATTACATTTGCAAGCAATTCTTCTTGCTCACTTCCTACATCCCCATTCCCAAAACTGTATTTCTCTTTTGTCTTAATAGATTAAAAATTCTTCAGATCTGAGAATTTATACTTTTGAATCACCAAGTGTACCTCAACGTGTGATTCTCATTGTCAAATGTCTCCATCTTGGAATAAAAAATAAACAATCCCACACAGACCAAATAAGAAACTGGATGAAAATCCACCTCCGTTCACGGTTAAATTTGTGGCTGTTCAAATGGCTATCACTCATCACATACACAAGTTAAATATTTAGTGAGTTCTACCTCTGTTACAGAGGAATTCTTGAAACACGTTTCTGCTATAAACTTACTACATTATACCACAAGCATTTAGAACACAAATATATGCATGTATATGTCTAAGTGCATGCATATATTTCTGTAGAACATCACATTGGTAGAAGGTCTCAGGCCAGATTCTATGCAGACTCACAGCTTCCACAGCTCAGAACTTGCAGTGTAAGTCAGCACAGACTTTGTGGTCCTTTCCTCTCCTGTCCATCTACAGATGAGTTTATACTTTATTATGTCAGCTGAAGTTCCTTCTGAATACAAGATTCTCAGCTGACAAGAGTATTGAGAGTCAAGTCGTTCTTTAATTTAAGCCATGGCATTAGGTTTTGAGGTGAGATGCTTTGAATTAATATAAGCAGTTCCTTTAAACACAAAGTGTGGTCTCTGTGTTGAAAAGCAGGAGTTGTACCTGCTAAGACATCGAGTTCTCCCAGCTTTTCACCACTCTTACAAAGAAAAGGCTTTAGCAGAGACACAGGGTTTTTCACTTAGGATCTTATGACTGCCTTCCCCTTTGTACAGGTTAATTAGGAGTGGAGGAGGAGTCAAGCAACACTGATCTCCATCTGTTCTGCAGCTGCCACAGCTGAGGCTAAAGGTGCTGATTTTTTTCCAGTGTCATGCTAAACAGTAGGTGTGCGGGTTGGGAAGCACTATGTTGCTACTAGTATGAGACCCACTGCTCTCTTTAAAAACTTTTAGAAGAAGCCCAAGAGTTTTATTTGGCTCTAGAAGCTAAATAGATTTCTATTTATTCTCTTCTGCATTTTAAATTTTTTCACATTAACCCTTTAGTTTACTGCCTTATTAAATAGTTCTGCCATTGTCTGGCTGATTTCAGGCCAGCTTTGCTGAGAATTAGAACTGAAGCCACTGAAAGCTCAGGTGTATGATAGGGTTAATGTAACCTACCTGGTTTCTGGGCATAAACTGACCTGCACTACATGATCATGGTCAAGTTTTTACTCCTTTTTGTCTGCTGCTGGAGTAAGAATTTTACCTCACACTTGGCACAGGCTAAGAGTGGATAAAAGCGAGTTTTTTATCTCACAACTGTAGACATCTGTGCCTTAGCTAGTCACTGAACAGTCTAGTAAATATAGTCAGTGCAAGGTATAAATCATCTCATATTGTAGTAGATGTCTAAAGTAAGTCAGGTGAATCATTCTGAAACTACCTGTTTCTCTCCAATACAATAAAAGGAGCCTGGAATCACTAGCTCAAATGCAGACATTTCAAATACTGTATGCAATTTTGGTCCCTGTAGTGTAAGAGAAACTGAAAAATTGTATAGGTTCCAGTGGAGGCTTACCAAGATGATTCGAGGACTGGAGAATTTGACATATGACAAAAGGGTGAAGGAACTGTGGTTGTTCATCCTGAAGAAGAGGAATCCTAAGGAGGACCTAATCACAACCTTCTAATACCTAAAAAACAGTTTTAGAGAAGATGAATGTACATCCAAAGGATGCATAGTGACTGGACATAGGAAACACAAGAAAGTTGGTTTAGGGGAAATTCTATTTGGATATAGGGAAAAAATCTGCACAAAAAAATAGTGGAGTGTCCTTCTCTGAAAACATTGAAGACTTGTCTTCGCACTGCTTTGGATAATCTAATCTAAGGCCCTGCTTTTGACAGAAGCTTGGACTGGATGTTCTCCAAAAGTCTCCTCCAACCTCCATTTTTCTATGGTTTTATGATATTATAGCAGGCTCCTCTTTAACCCTAGTAACTGAGCCTATAAAATGATAATCTAACCCTAATATTTTTTTTCTTGCACTTAGCCTGGGGAGAGTCCTATGGCTGGGGCTCTTTTGACTGCAATCTCCCTAGACTACAATGGGAGTGCAAATTTCCAATGCACATACAGATATCTGCATAGAGATATCTCAGTGAGTGTCTGTGAAAGAAGTACTAGGACCAAAGGTACTGAAGAGGGCAGAAATCTCTTAGAATAAATGTGTTATTGGAGGAGGTTCCTATTCCCTGATGACTGTTCTGTTTCACCAGCTGTTGTTACCTTCCCCAGAGAGGTATGGAGGTCTCTGCTCTATCGTTCATGCCAGGTCTAGATCAATTCTGTATTTTGCCTTATTATAATGGAGGAAGGGAAAATCCCCACTGGATTCTGGGATTGCGTGGAAACCATAAAAACCCATAAAAAAAAGAAAAAGGTAATAATCATTTGGGGAATACTAATCAGTAAATCACTCCCCTTCTAAACAGGTCAAAAAATGATACAAGATACCAATAAGAATGGAAACAAAAAGAAACAATAATTCAGAAAGATATGATAAGCACTGGATAAATACTTCATGTTATGAGGAGTGCTAGTGATGTAGTTAAATAATTTTACAGTGACATATACCTCCATGGTGAAACAGATTGCCATTCAGGATTTACATTGGTTTGAATGGGAGCTGCAGCCATAGCTCTAAGGTGCTAGGTTACTTCTAAATCAAGGTGTAATATATTAGAAGAGGTACCATTTTTCACACAGGACACAAAGTACGAGGTTCAGAGTTTGACCATTCATCATTAAAGGTTGAATGACACTTTTCATAAGAGGAAAGGTGTCAAACGTAAAGTTCAAGCCAAATTCCAAAATTTGAAATATGGGTGATTTTAAATGGGCTGTAACTCAGGTGTGGTTTGGTGGCTTTTCATCAAACTCCACAGAAGAATTCTCCTTTGCCCTCAGAGTAAAATCAGCAATTACCGGGCCAAAGGTTGGTTGTGCTTATTTTTCTTAAAGTGAAAGTTATAAGGTGGCAAAAATAAAGCCTTGCAATGGAAGCTGATGACCACCGTAATTATGGAAAGCCCATTATTTCTTAATAATATGTTCATAAAGCTGTTTATGTCCTTTAGGGCAAAAGAAACTGACTAAAAGTAAGTTGTTATTAATTACACTAAGTGGAAAAAATATACACAATATAAAGGCCTTGTAACCCTGGGTGGAGCACTAAAAATTATTTGGCTTCACATATAAGCTAGCACTTCCCAGTTAGAAGGTCAGATGTGTGCTTTAGCTCTGAAGGCTGGCAGTCTTTTTAGATTAGAATTGAACAAATGTTTCTTTCTATATTATTTTTTATAACAGAGGGAAGGCACTCCACCTCTCAGAAATTTTTGAACATCAGGAATGTGTCTGAAGTCCGGTTTTTCTCCACATGGCCTACAAAGGTCAAATAAATTTACAAGTACTTTGCGACTAGTGGATTATCTAGAAGAATAGTCTTTAAATCCCATATGAGATTCAGGCATCAGTATAGTATATCTAAAAGTAAAAGTATCTCCTCTCCCATGAACAATCTACAAAAATACAATGCCCAGATATAAAATGTGGCACATTCTGACTACACTGCAGGGAAAGGAAACAGATGAAGAATGGGCGTAAGAACCATCTTTTCCTAAGATTTGATAAATCATTTGATCATAGAAAAGTCTAGGACTTTGACACAAATTTTATTCTTCAACCTTGTACATTACTGCAATGGTTTCTTTGCACCATCATAACTAGAGGAAAGTAGCTACTTTTGTATGATTTTCCATTAGACGTGCTGCACTGCACGTGAAAGTATTTTCCGTTGTGATCTTTATTCTAGAGAATACCTAGGCTGAAGTGCATGAATATAACGGGTCTGTACTGAGGCCTGGACAAATATAAGTTAAAAGACTCACAGAAATGTTGGTTGGAAGGGACCACTGGTTGGACCATTCAGTCCAACCTCCTGCAGGACAATTCCCATCACTGGATCAGGTCAGCTGTGGCTTTGTTTAGTTGAGTGTTGAAAATTGCTTAAGGATGGAAATCCCAACAGTGTTTCTGATTGCCTAATCTGAACCTCTATTTTTCTAGTCTTGGTGAGGCCCAAGAGGCCATCCTTTCACCAAAGACAGCATGCAGGGCCCCAGGGTGAGCTCATAGCATCCACAGCCCAGCACCTATGGAAAACTATCAGTTTGACAGGGTGACAGTTTCAGAGGGAGCAGGCAAATTTCCTCTTGGTAATGAGAAACAGGGAGAAAGGGAGAGGAAGAGAAAGGGGCTTACTCACTCCCCTGCTACTTTCTGTGATGAGATTTTTGACACCACAGAGAAACACTCTTCAGCTGCTATTTCTCAAACTACATAATGCTTTCACCGCCCTTTATCAAGCAGTATCTCTCCACCCTCTGTGTATTTTTTTTAAATTATCAATAACCAAGGTGTCCATGATTTAAAGGTGAATTTACAGTAACTGCTGACTGCTTTAGTGCTAGAAAGTCAGTCTCTTGTTTTTACTATGCAATTGGTAGAAGCACTACATGTTCTTGGCAGGAAAAATAGCTAGAAACCTCAGGAATGTGTGATTTCTAATTTCAACAGAGTGGTAGTTGATTAGAAGTATTAGCATAGCTTAACTTTATCCACTATCCAAACTTAATATTATCCTTTGTTTAATACACTGATAGAAAAAGAGCACTCTCTTTTGTATGACTCTATTGTTTTCATTCTCTGAGGCCAGAGTCAGTGTTGACATAAGCAGACTCAAGTCCACAAAATGAATGAAGTTAAACCTCATTTTGCCAGCAATGAAAGTTAGCCTCTGGAGCAATGCTTATTATGGTTTGTTTGTATCAATTAATCAACACAAGGTTAACTTTCAATCAGCACGTGGAAAGAACGCAACACAATTAACTAAAAAAGAGTACAAAATCCCTTGATTTAGCATGAAGTGGGATATTTCTATAACCACACAATACAAGCACAGGAACAACTAACCAAAGTCACTCTGAACAAAGAATCCCCTGAACTACAACTGCTGCAGCAGGGCTTAGCTCAGGAGCTATGTAGCCATACTTTGGAGCTGCTGTGCTTCTTAGAGCTGGACTGATATCTTATATGGCACCACACTATTCCCTGTGGACAAGCTACATCATTTACAGCAAGCAGACATGTTCATAGATTCATAGAATCGTAGAATGGTTTGGGTTGGAAGGGACCTTAAAGATCATCTAGTTCCAACCCCCCTGCCATGGGCAGGGACACCTCCCAATAGAGCAGGTTGCTCAGAGCCCTATCCAGTCTAGTTGCAAGTACAGTGCTCCGTTGTGTATAGTAGATATGGCCAAAGTGTTAGGTGCACTAAAGGAATGCAGCTTCACACTCTAAAATTAGGATGGCTTCCCTAAAAATGGAAATAAAATTCTAGGTTTCAGAAGCTGTCCATAAGACATTAGAAAATGGCTTGCAAAACACTACCAGAGATACTATAGAGATACTACAGATCTACCCATCAAAAATTTCACTGTGGTGTCTGTCTTTCACCCTAGTGAAATCATTGCGTCTTTGGCTAAGTGCAGTGCTCAATACATGGGAGACTTCATTTTACTGACAATTTTAAGAAATAGTTCATAAAAGACAACATGAAATCAATATATTCCTTGAAAAGTGTTGTCATGCATTGTGCAATTATGGTGTGCACAATGAAGAAATTTATTTCTCACCTGTATGGGCAAGAATGAACACTGAGTTGATCTAACAGATTAAAGAAACAAAAAAGTATGTTTGGCTCTATCTGTGTCTGAGTTGTATCATAAGAACTTTACTGACCCCAAATGGCTTGGATTTCTGGGTTTTGTTTTATTTTATTCAAGCATTGAGGTTTCTACGGACCAAGCTCAAGTACCCCAGTGCAGTAACGTGTAGATTGAACACCACATGAGCCCGAAGGAAGGTGAAAACAGCATTTAGAGGCTAAAGGGAATTTCATTTCAGAAAAAGAGGTCTCGGGCCAATGAGAAAGGGCCAAGAGAATGCCAGTGAGAGTTCTGGATTCTGAAGGAAGAGTCAGAACCAAAGCTGACCTTTAGGCAACAGGACAGTATTGAACAGACAGGTCTCCTGACTCCTCCTTGCCTGTTCTTAAGAAAGAACATAAGAGATAGTGGACTTTACAGAGCATTATGTAGAAGTCATCACTCCTAGAGTGATTTAGTCTTATCCTTTTGAGAAAGTAGCTTCACCACTTTTATACTAAGTGCTAATCAAAAGTTTTCTTCTTTCAAGTGTTCTGTAGCTGCATGTGTCATTGTGATGTGGCGGGTGAAGTATCTGAATGCAATTATGACCTAAATTCCAGCCTCCCCTTCAAAGAGAACACTCTGCATTATAAATAAGGTGGGAAGACGATGGGTTAAGGCTTTATAGCAAGTGAGCTGAGGAAAGCAGTCTCCTAACTCTATGCATCTAAATTGGTGTGAATATTTCTCTCTCCCCTATTCATTCCCAGGCTTGCAATTTGAGGATCCTCAAAAAAACTGAAAGTCTAGTTCAAATGAGAGCAGCAGAACATTCCCTAAACGACTGGTCAGGGAAAAGGGCCAGAGATTACAGTGCCTTTGTTACCAAGTCAGCTGTGGAAACCACTGAGAAAAAAGAAGAGGATTTCACATTTTCCAGGTGTTTGTCTGTGTGTGTGTATGTGTGTGTGTGAAGGGAGAGAGAAACAAAAAAGGTGAAAGACCGAAAGACCTGCCTGAGAAATAGTACTCTTGTGCAGACTAAATGAGGTTTCCTGAAATGACAAGTGAGGTTGAGCCACTAGTATTCTGTTTAAGGATGTGTTCTTTATGAGCACCTAGTAAAACTGCTGAAGTATTTGCTCTAGTATCTGAGATATACCACATTTCTAAAGAAAATGTGGGATGCTGTCATGAGTTCTAATCAGCTACCAGCAAAAAGCAGTCTTCTCAGAAGAGTGCAATGCAGCCAGTTTAGTGCAGCAAACTGAATACTCAGACAGGTATTGCTGTGTTAAGGAAGAGCAGGGACATTAGACAAGCAAACAGAATGAGTAGCAAAGGATCTTAAGTGAAAGCCACCAACCAAAAAAATGATGGAGAAAGAGAGTTCATCATTTAGCAATTTGCAGGCCTTTTAGTGGTACTGGATCACCAAAGGACATCTGTGTAACATTTTCATCAGTCTGACAAGAGAGCCAACATCAACATTTGTCCACAGGAACCAAACTAAATATTTAAAGGTGAACTGCAAAGCTAAAATAAAAGTTGAGTTAATCATGGAAATATGCAGTGAATGACCCTACTTACAAGGTTGTTGGAGACAATTCATCACAGAAACAAGTTGAGAGTCCTATTTATCAAGTCTTTTTCTGCTTTTCTGAATTTTCCTATAGATTTCTTGCTTTTGAAAGGATGCTAAAGAAAATATTCTGTGAGGACAGCACAAGTCTGTGTTATCATAGATATTTGATGTTAAAGAATGACATACTGCGTGATCTTCAGTGGAGGAAGAAAACCCAGAGGACACCCTTAAATAAAAATGTCATTGTAGTCAGTAATGTCATTGTAGCTATCCTGATTTAACTCCAGGGTGCAGTCTAATAGATGGGCCCACATACCTCCACACTCATTCCTTGCTTTGCCGCTTTGAGTTTTGAGCGAACAATTTACTATACCTTCACTGAGGTAGATTTTAACGGAGAATATATTTAAGAAAAATGAAGAGTTCTTCCAGCAGGTATGTGATTCTGACTTGGTGTTGTGAAAAGGCTGAGCAATAGGAACAAATAGATTATTTGTTCCCAGCAATTACAAAGAAAACATAAAATTATTTGTTAGTGGTATCAAAGTGTTTTCAAAATGAGATTTCATATTCTGTTAAAAAAGATGCCTGGAATCTTATTCTTGGATTTTCTTGGCACTTTTTGGACTTACATTATTCTTAGAGCCATAAAGTTCCCCATAAACCTATTTTTCCTTTATTCCAGCAGCAGTGTCCAATCTGTGGCACACAAATCAACTGCCACATAGTAAGCACACAGTCCAGCTCATATTCCCTCTGCTGCTTCCTTCAGAAGAATAGAAACACACAGAAATAGAGACAGACTGAACACACTGATTCAGAAACTCTGGAGTCCAAGAAAGCATGGGGCCATTCCAAAGCATAAAAGCCCTGAACACTTAATCCAAAGCACAGAGAAACCAGTGGGAGTCTGGCCACTGTATTCAACAGGCTTTGGAGTGTACACAAGCAGACAGGGAGAGTTCACCTGCACAGTCAGCTGTAGGAAACTGTGAACCAACATCAGGATCTTTTGAAGGTGGCTTCCCACTGCCAACTGCTACTTAGGAGGCATGCAGGATCAGTAGAGGGGTGCCGAGCATGGGTTAGCCTACCCTGCCATGGGAGTTACTGCATCAGGCATTGCACAACTTGGTAGCAGTTCTGCGACTTCTACATCAGTTTCTGGTCTTTTTGCCTGTGCCCTGACAAGAGAAAATGGACAGGTCACTCAAAAGGCTCTCCACGTACCCAAAAAGCTCTCCATGCAGGGTAGACAACTGCACCAGAATTCTATTGTATGGAAGAACCACAGTCCTATTAAAACTTACAGGTGAGCCCTTTTTCACCTGTGAGTTTCTGGCCAGCCAACGGCAATTTGATCAGTGTGGGTGCTTATTTCCACATCTAGTTTATGTTTCCATACCATGCTAATATAGCATTAGGACACTTTTTGCTCACTAAACTTGAGAGCAAGCAGAAGCACCCTTGACATTAGCACAGACCCTAAGCTTGGGGCAAGCTCAATCAGCCTGATTCAAGAAGCTCAATCAGAATTACTGTGAAAATATTAAAACATTAACAAATAGTTGATAATCAATGGTTAAAAAAAAGACTGGAAATCAAATGTTTTATGTCTAATTGGAAAACCAAGGAGAAGGTGGTGGCTACATCTCAGATTTACTTATCATTTTTCATCTACTTATTATTTGGAATGGATACTTAAAATGATAATAGAAAGTCATCCCTCAGGATTAAATAGAGGTTCACATCAGACATAGTGGTTTTGTTATTAAAAAATCTGTTAAGTTCTAAAAACATGGTCCTGTTCCAGAACCCAGAGAAACTGATGGGAGCTTGGCCACTGATTTCAACAAGCGTTGGAACAAACTCACCGTTAGCTAAGCACACAGCTATCAGTGTGGCACTGAGCCTGGGTTAACACACTCTGCCTCTCATCAGGACTCTGTGTTCCATGGCATGTCTCAAGAAAGTCTCACAGCTAGTCATTAACCAAGCATGTTCAAAAATATATGGATGGAGATATTTGAAGATGGTTCAGAGCATTGTCATGAGAACTTTTAAAGAACTGGACAACATGCCTCTTGCCAGGCACAAGGACTTAGCTGTGATGAGCGTAATAAAGAGACAAAAAGTAAGTTATTTTTCTGCAATGTGTAAAAAAGGAAAGTTGATAACATCAGGCAAGGGAATAGTATTTTAGCAGATAAAATGCCTTCCAACAGCTGGAAACTGGAGCAATACAACTCAGGCATGAAATTACAGCACAGATTACTAACTAAGGGAACAACACACTAAGAGTTGTAGTGGATTCTACATCACTGGAAATGTGTTCATCAGATCAGCCTTTTTAGTGAAACATATACTCAGACATCCAGGGAATTCCTATGGCTTTTGCTAAGTAGGAAGTCAAGTTAGTTCCAATGTATTAATGTTCCAATGCATTACAATTTGCAGGTCCTTGAAAAATACAGTTTCATAAAAGACAGCATCACTGGCAATTACTCATGCGCCATTCCTTGCCCTCAGACCTGTCTGACTACACTTTAAATCAGCCAGCACAGAACTAAAGGGAATTCCACCCTAGATCCTCTCCAGTTGTTGGCTTGATCAATGGTTATGAAGGAAAAGAAACACGAGAGAACCAGCTGACAAACAGCTTGTTGACAAGGCTACATGTAACCAGAACAACAGCAGGACAGTCATCTAGGGAAAAGTTGACACCTGCTGTAGCAGAAATTAAGAGTTTACAGATGTTGCAGTTAGGGTAGTCAGTTGCTAATCCACACCCTCGTAATTCAAGCCTCAAAAATTCTCCAAACTATTGTAATAAGGAAGAATCCAAGCAGTTAGGAAACTGAAGCAAACAGGGCAGAGCAGCTGTTTTAATTAGTGCTTTGCTTAACCTGAGAACCGTACCCCTACTCACTGGGATCATTAAAACAAATCAAGTTTTACAAGGGTAATGGCATTTTATTTTGGTCTTCTGCAGCATCACTGCTAGAAGCATTTGCAGAGAAAAGCTAGCAATACCGCACCAAATCTTGGTCATAAAAAAGAAAATAAATGAATTCCAAGTAGCATACCTGTCTAACACTGGGATAAAGAGTTTTCTGGACTCATCTTTATGTTGCTGTCATCTGCTAATTTTTTCCCGCTAGGCAATGAAATTTAAACCACAGCTGTCCATTGCTATCTTCATTCCTGCAGAGTGTTCCACCTAGTTTTATGAAACATAGTTTATGAAGCACGAACAAAACAAGCATGAGCATATTCATATGCACATGTCCAGTGATGGCATGTTGGTGTCAAGGAGCACAGAGTGAATAGCAGGTGATTACAGGAATAATTCTCAAGCTCAACATAGGGTTAAAATGCTGTTCTCTAAATACTTCAAGCTCAGTTCTACTGCATTATTGAATACTATAAAATGTATCAGCTGTTCTTAATTAATACTTAAAGATGTGATTAAATGGGTGAAGAGGGCACCCAACCAGTGGTCTGTGAGCCCTTACGTCTTGGCATAGTTTTGTGGTGGCAGACAGTTATACCAATACAGACACTGCACAGAGGTGGTCAGGGGTAGGCAGCTACCCTCTGCTGTGCGTTCTTATGCATCAACAATGTGATGGGTAAAAATGCAATACGGAATAAGCATTAAAAGGCGTTTGGGTAGAAAAAATATTTTTGAACGCTTTTTCCATTCTTTGACAGCTAGAAAATCCCTTACCCGATTTGAGGAAGAAAACAACTTTCTCAAAGCTGGAAAGTTCTAATATTTTGGAACACTGTTTTGTTTATGTTTGAGAAAGTTGTGGAACAGCAACAGGCAATGAAAGCATACATTGGCACAATTAAGTCTGGTAACTCAAGAAGCCAGATATTGTTTTCAGTTCTACACACATTTTAGTCACAATTTGCCAACCCACTTGAATAGGCTATTTTGGAAACCAGTGGTGACAACATGTGGATAAAGTTCTGCTCTGCTACTTACCAAATAAAGGAGGCTTTGGCTGGAAAAATAATGATTTGTGAAATGAAATTAAAAGAGGCAAGATGAAGCTCTGGAGAAATGTTCAAGAAGAGAAAGACTAGATATAGAAATTATTCTAAAGAGACACTTTCTCCAAATTAAAGCGTAGTTACTTTAGAGGGGATATAGAGAGCCTCACGTTATCATTAAGGCATCATGTTTAAATAATAACAAATAAATAAGTGCATATATAAATGGAAGAGACCTTCACCTCCTGAAATCTTCCGCATTGGAAGGAAACTCTGCAGTTTCCAATGCCTCCGTCTTTCTGGAAAAACCTCAGAAAACTTGTCTATGCTAACGATTGAAAAGAAATATAAATCTTGCTTGAGGGGCCTTTATCAAGCGAGCAGACAGTATCAGGAAAGAGAATGATGTGTTACCAACTAAAATGCCAATAAGCTACATTCAAGAAGTTTTGTAAACCAATAGATTTTTTTTCCTCATATCACAGTTTTTTTTGAAGAAGCACAATGGGAGAAGAAAAATTAGGTGACATCCAACCTAGCTCTAAATCAAGTCATTTGCAACACAAAGAAGCTGCTTACAATTGGTTCTGTACTTGATTCCACTTAGAGTGCACAACTGACCATATCTTTGTTCTGTGTCTCATTTAGATTTAGTTCCCATAAAAGAGGCACAAGACTTCTGCGCCTGAACCCATTCTGGGCATTTATGGTGAAATCTACTTCTCAGAAAAGAGCCAGAAAAGTCACTTGTTACAGTCTGAGAAATGGCACTAGGATTCTTTGTATAGTCTTGTTCAGATTCTTTGATTCTCTAGTCATTTTTCCTTAGTTTATATTTCTGTAGTCACTTCTTCTAAGAAATATTGTTTTTTTAATGTGTGTTTTATGCAGTAGCTAGCACAGTAGGCTACCAAATCTCCATTGAATTCCTAGAAGCTTTATTAAAGAACAGCCAGTCACATATAGCAAATTTAATATTTTCAATTAAATGCAAGCTCTGAGTTTGACATGACTCCAAAAGGTAAATTTCATGCTTTGTCCGTAATTTGACTTTGGTGTTATTTGTATTGCTGAACACCAAGATAAAAGCCTAACAGCCTGTCTGATAGATGGCTTAAACCCTGATGCTATTACTCATGGAACAGCCTAAAAGCTGATAAGTTAGAACTGAACACATTGGCCCGTTATGAAATGTGTTTTCTCTAAATGTTGTAGGTTTCAGAGTTATTTCTGCACTACTTAGAGCCGTCATATGGTGTGTACAGTGCCAGACAAAATTTTGGCACTACAGGCATGCAAAAGATGATTTTACCAAAATATCAAAAGGGCAGGTCATTAAATATCTGTGGCAAATAAATCTTGCTCAAAGAGAAATTACAATGCCTTCCCCAAGATGCATGCCTATACATATGAAATTGTGAACTGTATGTGACAGATCTAAGAGTGTACGTGGAAATGTCAAAGGTTTTCTGTATTGGTCTAAGTCTCCTCTCTGTAAAGTCAACTCAGGTCTTACCCTTGGCTTTCCTGTTAGCGGAGTTAGGCCAGGAACCACGGAGAGCTTTAGAATATCCGATCTTGCATATCAAATGCTAAACAATTCAATAACAGTGCTCTTGGGTTAAGGTGAAGGTGCTACCCTGTACAATCATTTTATTGTATGTAGGATCTGGAAATGCAGTGCGGTGTATTTCTGTGACTGCTAAAACCATAACATCTGGAATGCCATCCTGGAAGTTTTCCAGGTGATTTCCATGAGGAACACTTTGTAAAAGTTGTTACCCTTCTAAGCAGAATACGTTCCCAGGCCTGCATAGGAGCAGAGATTGGATTATAAAGTGCTAAATGTTTTTTACAACTGTATCAGCAACAATAATGTATGGATAACTATTCAAGGGAAATTATTTTTACAGACAATTTCAATGGATTTGTTCCAGTCCTCAATTAGATTCATATTTCTGGATTCAGAAATGTAAGATAACTTATCTTATACTCATCCCATTGTGAAATCAGGCTATCCAATCTAGGACAAATCTCTTCAGACTTCTTATTTCCCTTTATTTTCATATAATGTTTTCAAAATCTAAGGCATGAGAAAAATGACATGGGACAGGGAGTAGAGAAGTTGAATCTTTAGGAAATTTACAAAGTTGATGTTGGTCATTATGGCATGGCCCGGACAGCCAGGTAGTTTGAGCATTTATCAGGGTAGACAAGTACATGATTATGAAAGCAGATGATAAAAGGTATTTTTGGATACAGCAAGGGTTTAGGAGCTGCCTCAAGTGCTCACAAGGTGAAACAATGAGGTGTCTTTTTGTTATATTAGGAGTTCATGTAGAGAGGCAGCAGTGGGTGTCTCTTGACTTCAAACCTCGGTGAACCTCGCCCTGCAAACACACCACATACATACTTCGAACTAGAGGAAAAAAATATTAAACATGACTGGTTTAATTAGATTAGAGAAGGAAAAGAAGAGTGCTAGGGAAGCAAAAGGAAATAGGAAGCTATTTGAAGGATTTGGGGCGAGTCTAGAACAGACTATATTGTTAGTAAGGAATTACAAGTTTGGGACTGATGTATGAGGAGACATTGTAGAGAATAACAGAAAAAAGTGCTGAGGAGGCTAAGGTAAATCAAGCAGTGATAATTTTTGCACAACTGAGTACCCATAAGAACAAGTTTAAAAATGCTGTTCAGCAAGAGGTGCTAAAGGAAATACGGATGGAGTCAGAAGACCATCTCAAAGACAGAGAGGCAGCCTCACTGCCCCTGTTCTCATTGTTACATGTCCGTTAGTCTATGCAATTATTCCAGAAGTTCACAGCACCAAAGCCAATGGGAATCTCGCAGCAAACCAACAGGTAAAGCTAAGTTTCCCCATGACTTCTGCCTCTGAAACTATGTATCCAAATGCATCTTCTGGGTAATACCCTACACACTTCTCTTTCTTTCTTTTCTTTTCTTTTTCCTTTTTTTTTTTTTTTTCAGAAATCCAGATTTATTAATGAGATATTATTCACACATTTGCCATGCGCAAGGTGTGATCGCAAGAATAAGATTTTGGAAAATAAGTATTTCTCTTCTTGGAAAGTTTCAACATTTTATTGTTTAAAGTTATTTATGATTGAAAAACTGCAATCACCAACTGCATTTACAAATCAGAAAGAATTATTCCTGTAAAATACTTCACGTTGCACATTAATGAAATAATTTTATATAAAAGAACAATTAATGTCTCTTTTCAAATAGAAATGTTTTCTGTATTCTTCTTTGCTTTTCAGTAAGAACAGTATTAGACCATGGTATGTTAATGAACTAAGATTTTCTGACTGCAAATTTTACCCCATCTAAATTGGACTTCTGATTTTGTAGTTATTAAACTTTATGTCATTTAAGATGTCTTTTTAAATTCCCTGATCACCAAGCAAAAAAAAGTTTTGAATTCTCTTAATGCTATCTTCTCTGTCCTAGCAGCATCAAAACTATGCTAAATTTGTACAGATATTAGACGCATTGATTAAAGATTCTTCAAATCAATGTCTTCAAATCTAAATTATATTTGACACTGCAATTGCAGAAGTTTAATGACTTTTGAGTGTAAATAGTGCCATTTAGCCAGGAAACTACTTAATTGTTTCTGAAAAAAGACTGCAAGTTCAACTTAGAGACTGTTCAACCAAAGTTTGCGTCTTTTGAATTTGAAAGGCTCAGATATGCAACAGTAATTTCTGTGAGCCTGCTTGTAAGCTTTCTGATGAAGGAAAGTGGAAGAAAGCAACTTAATTTTGTAAAAAAAAAAAAATAATAATTTTTTTTCCTGTTGAAATAAGAAACCAGGTCATCTTAAAAAGGGCAAAAGTTAGCTGAACACACAAAAGATATTATTTCACAACAAATACAACTTTCTTGTACAGAATCATCTGTTACAGATGAGCCAAACCACTGAATAGTCAGTAAGAAACATTTTAGACCATTTCCAGAAGTGCAAAGTTTGTCTTGCCAAGGAACAACACCCACAACCTCCTCTGAATTCACGGGACCAAACACACTGTAAAGGACACCCAGGTTTGAATAATAGCATCATAATTGTGCCTCTTTCCTCCCATGGCCATACAGCTAATTAATGTAGAATTCAGCATCTGAAAATTTCATTAGATGAATCCTGTTGTGCCCCAACAAGACCATGGCAGAATTTATCTCAAGGCTTATTTCTGAACCATGAGTTTGTTTTTAAAGACAACAGTAGGTTTGCAGCCCCGATCACTCCTTTCTTCAGTACTCTTTTTCAGGTCTTTTCTTCTGAAAGAGTTATAACTTGGAGTGTCTTTCCCCCATGTTCATACACAGAGGCTTACAGTGCTGTATCAGTCTGCTCATCAAACAAAGGGAAAGAAATGGGATGAAGTTGAAGAAAGAAAATATTTCAAGATTAGCCCTCCCAGTGTAAATCAGCATGTGGACCTTCACTGGGTCACAAGAAAACCTCACGCTCACATTTAATTTGCCCATCCTGAAGTATTTTTCCTCCTAATGCCAAATACCATAATGCTCTCTGTCAGTGATGTGAAATTATTGTATAAGCTACATATCGGGTACACTATTGTTAATGAAATGCACACAAGATGATGAACAACTTCCTTTTCCTGCTGGAGCCCAGCTGCAACCAGGCCCTGTATCCTTGATGCTGTAAATCAGGCCTTTGTACTCCGGGAGGATTCAATCAGCTGCAGGTGTGGGCCCGCCAAGGCCCGCCTGGGATTAGGTAGCAGTATTTGATATGAGATCCCAAACAGCACCAGCAATCTACACACCACATGTGGCCAGTCTTTGGAGAAAGCAAAGGAAAAACGCTGATGAAATGTGGCACAGGACCATGGAATGCAATTTCAAACTTCCACATCTGCAGGAAAGAGAGAAAGAAAGTTCCTAATTTTACAGTGATGATGTCATTGAGAATACACGATAGTGAAAATGATGTGCCAAGGCTTTCATAAATTTAACCACTTAGGATGCTGCTAACCGAGGGTTGAGATCTGCGTGTGATATTCGTGGCCATAAAAAGGCATTAAAGTTCTGAGGAGGGACACGTTGGTCCGCAGGGCTGTCAAAGGGTTCCTGTCAGTGTGTTGGTGTGTTCGTGTTGTGACCGTGGCTTCACAGACCGAGCATTATCACAACCCTTGTACCCTGTGCGGATGCAAAACCAAACCTTTGCTGAAGTTTGTTCACTAAATGTTGTCACTAAAGAGAGGTGATTTGATCAAACTTATTCCAGCCCAAAAAGGTAAAACACTTGCCTTCAACGAGAAACAACAAAAGCGCTTGTTGAGTTCACTCCCAGAGGTTAAAAGCTGTGAAGAGTTTATTTTTAACATGTATCGTTGATATCTAAGGGATAAAGAAATGTTAAAACAGGTCTGGTTTTGTTATTACCATAAAGATAAAATATATTGAAAAGAGCATGTCCTTGATTTTTTTTCATAAAAAAATCTGTTTTCCATTAGCTTATCTTGATAGCTGAAGTTAATCATTATTTTCAACCATATATGATTTAGATATTATGTCATTAATTCATGTACAATCCATCTGAATAATGATTGTGGTTTTCTGCTTTACAAATTCATCTACTTCACTGAGAAACCAAGAGAGTCAAATTCCATGCAACATCTGGTTTCCATTTTATGTAATTGCTATTTTCAGAGTTATAATCATGTGTTATTGTAAGGACCACAGTGTCAATCATGCTGCTAATGGGGAAAATTCAATGCCTAAATACCTGAGAGAACAAGAAGCTGACTTAAACAGGTGCATTTAGACACTTGGTTTTAAGTATAATTCTAGTCTACCAATTTAAATAAATCATTTTAAGAAGAAACTGTATTCTTTCCATAACTTCTACTGAACCAAAGTTTAATACAAGCTTTCTACACTGCGAGCCTGGTTTTGCTCCCACTAGTTCAAAACCAGTAGGATTTGATCCCATGCAAGTTCCAGTACTATTAACCCAGTCCAGCTCTAAATCCAGTTTACTTAGCCAATGTCAGTACGCAAAGTTAGCCCCCCTTTTGCAAATATGAGTGGAGGGGAGAAAATTTAGTTCCTTTTAAAGAATACCAGGTACACACCTGCCTTACCTATCACATCCATAAAAAGGTGCAGAAAATAGACAGACATAGGAAAAACACGGCAATCCATGTTTTCAGATAAACTACTGTACCAAAAATGCAGTGTAAATATATTCTTATGGACTTATTTAGAGTGTGATTATAAGTGGAGTGACAAGCATTCATCAACCTTCAGAGCAGTTACAGCTCTAAGTACAGATCATGACAGAAAGAGCTCTCTGATCCATCTTTCCTCTTTTTTATAGTTTTGTTCATTACAGAGATGACTAGTTCCTTAAAATGATAATATGAAAATAATACACATTTTAATAAGTTTATTTTATTATGCATAATAATACATATATAGAAAATTATATATTTACATGTGCAGTGATTTTCTATATTTTGGGGGCAAGTATACTTTGAATAATTATGGGTGGCATGCAAAAATACATTCATTCTTATCTCAGTACTCGCTATATCAACCAGCAGGTGCTCACTCACTCATTACCTTTGGGTAGCAACACTCAGTAAGCACATAAAGTATATCTAATCTCTGTGTTTGAAAACAAGGTAAGGGGAACAGTGACAAGTCTGGCAATTCCAGGAGTAGACGGATTCTGTGAAAATTGCCCTTAGCAGGAGCAATACAAGTTTTTTTTTTAATTGAAGGAAGGAAGTTGCTCTCCTTTACTTTGGTGAACATAGCTTTCAAAAAACATCAGTTTAAACCAACTAGATGGGACAAAAAAACAAACAAATGAAAAAAACCAAACTTGTCTTCACTGTCTGCAGGATGACGGCTCAAAGGGAAAAGCCTGGAGGCATTTACACATATGTACAATCTTGCCATTAATACCTTCTGAATACACTCATACTCCATCCCAGCTCTGCTCCTTGTAACCTGCAGGTACACAGTGGAGTAAATACAGGACAGGAATGGACTGTGTTTAAGAGAATTTAGGCTGGGAACGACTTTCCTGACCTAGCTCTGAAAGCTAATCTCCACTCGCTCCTCTGGTGAACGTTTGAAGCTTGGGCTGAAACCAGCTGCCAAGTTGGAAGCTGTGCCTGTTATTGCCATGAGAGCCACAGCGGGCACACCCCGGCTCTGCTTCCCTGGGGCTTCAGCACTAAATGCTCTGCAGTCGCATCCCCACAAGTAGTTTTGCATGTACGCACAACCTCAGCTCTGCAGGGTGTGGTTGGATCCTTTTCCAGCTTGGACAAGTGCCTTTGTGCACTGTGAGGGAAGAGCTGCACTTACCCATCTGGTGATTTTATGGCCACGTTAATTGACCCAAAGTATATTCCTGCATTTGCTGGTATGCACACATCAGTCAGCCACTACTGTGAGGGATTCCTAAGGTGATGATTACAAAAATATAAACAAGACTATGACACTTGGGAAACCCAGAGCTGCTGTGTCATCTGAATTGCAGGCAATAGCCCATTCCTAACAGGAACTGCAAGTAAAGGCAATTTATTTTTTCACTTTCCCCAGAAAACAATGACTGAGGTGAAGGTTCATCAGTACCGCTTGCAGGGAATGCAAAAACATGAAAAGAATACAATGAATTAGTCCAGAATGTGGTGGAGCGCACTCTGCAACGTATTCCAAGCTTTTTTCTCATCTGAGTTAAGAAAGTTATATGATCCCTAGTCAGCACTCGGGACCCTCATAGTTTTCATAAGGGGTCCCTCAAGTAAGGGATTGTGTTTGTTTCTCTTTTTGTTTTTCAAATAATTTTTCAGCTCAGGATTGAGTACAAACCATTTTCCCATTTTAAAAAGGACATATCAAGCCTGAAGAAACTCATGAAAACTTCAAAGCTAACACCCCTGATGGCAGAAGGTAAATCAAAAGAACTCCAGATTTATGATTTTTTTTAATCTTATGATTTTGAGAGGATGCAGCTCATGATTTGTAATGCACAGGGTCAGCAGAAACGCAGGCATACTCTGCATTGCAAGGCTCTGTGCAAAGCACGAGGCACACACTGCACCAGAGGTAACTCCTAACTTCTTAGGGTTTACAGCAAAATTCCAGTCTAATTTCACAGCTATTATTGCATGACCAACTGTAATGCAGAACTTGTGGGTATAAGTCTTGGTATATTAAATTATTAGTTTTGTTAATAACTGTGTTTGCAAAAATTGCCTTAAAGTAAGAAAATCAATAGCATTCTTCTCATATGCAAACAAATGTTTACTGGATTTTTCTCCTTTGTAAGGACTATATTCCTCAGTTAAAGCAATAAACAAGGATAGTTGTATTCTTCCTGACTTTAATTCCTGTTATCTTGCAAATCAGCTTTAAATTCCCAAGTCTGAAATTTCACCAACATGAAATTTTTCATCATTTATTAAAGCAGAGGGAACAAAAAGCTGTACCCAAAGAAATCTTTGCACTCAAATATAGCAGAGAAAAATTCCTGTGCAACTCATGAAGCAGAACACAATAAATTAGGCATTTTTGATCTCAGACACAGAGGCATGGAGAAGTTGAATGTATTATACGTTTCACAGAAATTTAAACAATTAATTGATCCAACAAAAATAATTTTGTTAGCATCTTCTAGAATTAAAATTTGCTGCAAGACACATGACATAAATTATTCATATGGAATTATTTTTACTACATTAGACTCAACTAAAATTTGGACAATAAACAGTAAGAGAATTTCTTGTCTGTGCAAACATCGTAGTTTGTGTTTCGAGTCTGCAATTGTGTTGCTTCCCAGTTATTGGCAATAAAGAGTCTGTCTTAGTCCATTTCTTGGGACTCATCACTGTGGTATTGCACAAAGACCACAGCAGAAGCCTAATTTTCATAAATAAGCATTCAAACAATAGAGTTCCAGAACAGTATTTTGTAACTGCTTTCAGATAGTCAGACACTGTTGATTTTAGACGTTTAGCTCAGGTGATACTCAGAGCACACTCATGCTTCATGTTTGGTTCACTAGACAGTCAGGAGGAAAGGATAATCTAATCAGGATACTCAAGCTTGATGTCAAGACAGATGACAATGTGAATGTCCCAGATGTCCATGAGCTGTTGTAATCATGTACTTGATAGCTCCCTGCTTTGTCCATACCAAAGGAGTACCCTTATTTTCTTTTTTAACTTCTACATGTCCAACTATAAACTAGAGGAACTAAATGAACAGTTAGTGAAAGACATTAAAACACAACAACAAGAGAAAGGTCTTGTGTGGTTAAATTAGTTGAATAAATACAAGTCTTGAAAGTTTTGAGAGACACCTTGATATACATCCTTCAGGAATTCAGGGTGAGATTCAGTTATCTAAACATAGGTAAAAAATAGGTACTTAGCACCATTTTAGATGGCCTATGGTGTTCCACCCCTTCCACGAGCTTCTCCAGATATGTGTGAGTCTGTTGCACATCCTATGTTATAGGTAAAACAGTTTGTGTGGCTAGTTTGGATATACCAGAGCATTTCAGATGATAGCAGACATGTATGTCTAAGCAGCTCAATTTCATCCACAAGATTCAAATCACACAGCGAGGGATATTATGTAGGCTACTAAAACTCACTGGGCCAATACAGGCAGAGAGGCCCAGGCCCAGGTGACTGTAGTGGTCACTTAGGATTGTTGGTGTAACAGCTGAATCCCACCTTTAATCCCACCCCTCTTCCACCCTCTAGAACCCAGGTAGGTATAGCCACAGATTATCCCTAGCCAGAAAAATAGCTGATCCCAATGTCCAGCTTTTAGCATGGACTCCTCATTGAAGAAGAATTTTCATAAGACTTCACATGAAGTCTTATCTTACTTGCCTTACTCTGAGGACTCACATTCTTAAAATGGGGGATCTTTGTGCAACTCAGCTGCCTTAACTCAAGTACTGAATGCCATCAAAGACACTCTGACACATTCACATAAGGCTTGCAAGGTCTGACATGGACCCTCTGGATCAGCAGTAGGAGGCTAGGCAGGATTTCATACTGAGGTTGAAAGGACCCAATGTGCCTACTGGTAGGCAACAAAATCAAGTCATCTATGGCTAAGCCCCAGCTATGAAGGTTCACAGTGTGATTTCTAACCCTCCTCAACACTCATGATGCCTTAGAAGGATTGGTTTTATGCATTTGCAGGGCCAAAGAAACATTATGGCAAATAAAATAATAAATGATAAGGGACAAAATGATCCAAGAAAAAAATAGTCTAAATACCAGAATCATGTTCCTAATGGTGAGGTCTACCAGTCAGTGGAACATTGTCCCAAGGGAACTCATGATAGAATCATTGATTAGCCACTTAAGACAAGGCAAAACAGTACTCTTAAGAATAAATATTTCTGTAGGGAATGATTCTGTATGTGCAGGGAAGTCACCATGATGACCTCTTAGTTCTAGTCCATAGAAATTTTCTTTTAGTGTGTGATACCAGGTAATGAATGTACAGACTCAGTGTAAAAATTAGCTGGCTTAGGAGGATTTAAAAAGTAAACATGTGGAACACAGTTTGAAATATTCATGTTTTCCTCTCATAGCAAGCCAATGTAAATATTATTCCACATGTTATCAAGTAATTCCAAAGCTAAATGTACTCACCCTAAGAATGGTCATGATCAAAATCTAACAAAGTCCTTTTGAAAGGGCTCAGTATATCTAAATTAAAGGTAGTCCAAAGACAGACATGATTCTGTTTCAGCTTCTGGGAAAAGAACTGAGAACCACTTGCTCTTGCTAGTTCAGTAAACCAGGTCCACTTCTAGCCCAGTCTGAGCTCCAAGCAATCCATATGCAAGGCAAGGAACAATATCTATGCCTTTGCCCCTCTGGAAGGCCTGACTCATGAGGCTCAAGCAGAACTTGGTTCATGAGTATGGACAGTCTTCTATGCAGAGCACAACAATCATGGTGACTTTCATCCAGACTGATGAGGCAACAGTTTGCAAAATGGGGATCGTGTCGTGTACTGAGCAGGTGAAAAACTTGAGCTTGGTATCTTTTTCATTCATCTTTAGGTACTTCTGCTGTCCCCATGACTATTGCACTCTTAACTGTGCAGTGGCTGGGCTCCCAGAAAAGAGGAATGGCATGACTTCTCTTCATCTTCACAGTCATCCTGATTAATCACTGCTGATGGGGATAAGCATCTCAGAGACAGGCAGCTATGCATTTAAAACCCTGCCACATGAGCACGTCTTCACTTCTGAGCTATTATTCAAGCTGAGATAATAAAGTTCCTCAGTGAAGTTCTCTCTGCTCCGTGTTGAAGAAGGTGAAGATGCCTAATCAGAATCCAGGATTTAGAAGGTGCAGTTTGAAAGAAAATGCTAACTCCAGATCCCTGTATTTGGTCTGCATTATTGATAGTTTTAGACAGCTCCTACTTAATGTTCAGGAGTAAGAAATGATTCATTGGAGGTCATTGCATCCCTACAGGGACTGTGCAAGAAAACTGTGTATCTGCATTCCCTGCATGTGTCCAGATAGACATTTATAGATATTGCACTGCCAGAAACAGATGCCAAGAGAGGGAATTCTTAACCCGACCCAATGGGAAACAATAATGATACGCCTGTCATAAACTAATCATAACATCACAAATGGGGCAAACAATATTTTAGCAATTTGATTTATTTTTGGCTGTATCTCCAGTTTTGGTTTTCAGTGAATTAATGTCTTCTTTAGATGACATAATTAGAAAATATTCCCAAGAGAGACAAAAGCAAAGAGTTTTTATTATTCCTATCTGCACCCCATCTATGGGTGCTACTCCGTTTTAGTCAGCACTTACGTTCCTTTATCGCAGCAATGAATTTCTTCCAAAGGCTTAACTGTAAATAATTACCTCCTGATAGGCAGATCCCATCTTTTCTTTAATTGGTACATTCTAAAAATGGTCTCTCAGGTTTCCTTCACAATCTATTTCTGGAACAACGTTATTGGTAGCGAAAAGTCTTTGCTACCAGTTACAATACTTTAATCAGCCCCATAAAAGGAAGAGAAGCTGCTTCAGCAGGAATCATTTATGGATGAAACTTCTGGATACACGCACAGCTTCTGCAGGATGCCGAAAGCCCATCTCTTTTAGTCAATCCAAGATTCAGAAGTAGAGGAGTATGTGACTTCAGCACTGCCAACTCTTGTAATTTGCATCCTGAGTCTCATGACAGTTTGCTGTTTCTTTTCCATTAAGCTTCAGCTCCTGTGGTCATACGATTAAGCAAGAATGTCAGCTTTCCTCCTATAAAATAAATAGATTCCAGTCTCTAGACCAGAACTGCAAGCTAGAAAGAATGAACCAAAAGAAACCAGGAGTTTCCCAGTTCTATTTAGTCATGTGATTTTTGAGTCATGTTTTGACTGTTTGATGACCAGTACAATCTCTGAATGTCAATGGCTGGCAGTCTTGAGGCTCTCTCAGCTTGCTGCAAAACGGGAATGAAGGCTTTTACTTGGAGGGTTGCTTTACAGCATGACAAAATCCAGGGAGGATAATTGAAATGCTGGACCAGTTGTTAAACGTGTATTATCTAAAGGCCACCTGCCTGGCAGATCAAGGCAATGAGTCCCTACAGAGCTATTGAGGGTGCTGCTTTTTGCACTTCCTTGACTTCAGTATGGTTTTACTTAACACATACACCTGCATAATTGAAATCAATCCAACCATAAGTGATACTCATGAACAAAAAAACAATACACAAAACAAAACAGAAAAAATGACAGAGTTAACAGGACCGGCACCAGACCAGTAAAAATAGCTGATGAACCTTGCCAGCTGTTGAAAAACTGTCTGTGGGATCAGTTCCTTTGTTCTTCTCTAATAATAGTTTTGGTTTATGTTTCTTTTTTTTCCTCCTTCTTTTCTTTTACTTTTACTGTTTTCATTTTGCTTTGATGTTGAAAACAGCCACAGCTGCAATACAAAAATTATTGTTCCTACTCTCATACACAAGTTCATGCACTCAAAGGCAACTTTCTTTATGCATACACATTACACGTACAAATACATACTCACATGTAATTATATACATACCCCAACACACGCAGACTATACATTGTTTATTAATATATCCTGATGTCAAATGACTACAAATAAAAAGGGATTAAGTTTTGTCTAACAAAAAGGAAAAATTATAAACTTGAAGATCCTTTTATTTACAAACTTCTAATAACAAGTAAGAAGTTCTTCAACTCTGTGAAACTCTGCAAGTCCCCTCCAAATGTTTCAGAACCCTATACAATATTAATAATTTATTTTTTTCATTTATTTAAATGTTATGTTTGTTACAGATGCCCTGAGCATCCTAGACAACCTTGTGACTTACAGAGAGTTACAAGTATGACACCAGCCCAGATCAGCAGCAATGTGAAGATAACAGAAATCATCCTTCCCAGATGCACAATGCCAAGTGACAGAACCTCTCCCATCAAGCTTAGTCTAATATAGCTAGTCATATGCGTAGAAGATAAGATAGACCCTCCAGAGTGCTCTGAAGTCTACTGCTCTGAGCATATTGAGAACATGAGTTTGTAGAATAACTTCCAAGAGCCAGAACTCTTCTAAAAGTTATTCATCTCATTTCTTAAGTTAGTCTCACAAACCTCCTGTGATGTTAGTAGATATAATTATTCCTTTTTTGATGGGAGGAAAGAGAAGAACTGGGAAATGTAAATGGCTTATTCAAGGTGACACAGGAAGTCTGTGAAGAGCTGCAAATTGAACCCAGGTCTTCCAACTCCCAGTTCAGTCTTTATATCAATCACAAAACCTTCCTTCCTCCACTGAATATTTAAAAACAAAAACATTTATAACTTGACAAACAGTTTCCTTCTTCATGCATCAAATTAGATGCCTGAAGTGGATTAATTCTTTCTGAATTTGACTCAATTTACTACGTAGTCCCAATTATCACAATATTTCTTAAATTACTAAAATGATAACAGATCCTGACTTCTGGAATACAACTCAGAAAAAATAGCAGAAAAATATATCACACCAGCTCAGGTTGTAGAATCACTTTCTCAGATGGGTCAGGCATTAATCCAAGCAAATAAACGGAAGCTCATTGATGCAACTCCTTTGACAGCATTGTAATATAACTACACAAGAGAGCAGGAGCAGGGGTCAGGATTTTTTAGTTCTGTTTCTAATTATCATCTTTATTATACATCATTAACATTCTAGTTCAGGATCTCATGGCATTTGTATTTCCCAACTAATATAAAAAATACAGGTCCTACTTTCCATGGTTTACATTTGAAGAGATGAGATTATAACCTACCACAGACATGTTGAGTATTCTTTGGTAAATCACAGCTATTTTCTAACTCAGTTTTCTTCATTGTAGGATTATAATAACTGCTACTTCCCTAGCAGCTCAGTTGCAAGGCCTAAGTAACAGGATGGGAAGGTGATTTTGTCTTTATAATTTATGACAGAGTCACAGGGATCATTTGCAAGATGAGACACCACAGGACTGAACTCCAAAACTAGAGCTAAATCTCTAACAAAATATCGCAGTCGCAAAAATGTAACCATCTCTGAAATAGACATATCTGTGCATGTATTAAAGGTTATGTGTATAAATAATACAGATAAAAAATCAGAAAGATTAGTAACTGTGTTGAAATGCATACACACATGCACATACATATGTGTTGAAAATACTGCTGTCTCTTGGAAACGTCCCAAGAACAGCTTGAAGTGCTAGAAATTGTTACCATTAGTTCACCTTAACAGGAAGATAAAAAGAAATTGTTCCAAGCATCTGAATAAAGAAATATAGTTTATGGAGGTGACAGGAACACAGCTAGCATCAACAACATCTTATTTGAAGTTTTTAACTATTTCAGTATTTCTCTTCTAAATTACTCCCAGTTCTTTTTACAGTGCCAGCAGCCAGAGCGAGCTCTCCTTTCTTTCATCCTGTCTGCTTCCTTTGGACACTTCCCATCCCTGCTAAAAACATTCCACAGTGTGCAGTGGTGCGGTAGATCTACAACAGGAAACAGCTGGTATTGACAGCTGGCAGACAAAGGGCGAGATGGAGCCCGGGTCCTAGCACTGAAGCTCCTATGACCCAGCATGTCCTCTGGCTTCAGGTTATTACATGGTGAACTCCACCTAAAAACAGTAGCATGGTCGTCAGGGGAGGCAGCACCCTGCTGTGAAACAGTGCTGACCTCTGACAGGTGGTATGAACCATGTGATAAAAGGAGAAAAATAGGATCTAATTTCTAGCCAAGGGTCTCTTTCACAACTGTAGATGGTTGGTGATAAGGTTTATCAGTGTGCTGTGCAGACACTGTGTTCATAATTTGTTATACAGCAGGAAGCAATCATTACAATTTTGAGGGGGGGCATGTGGAGACTGATTCATAACTGGTGCCATTGCCGGCTCAACAACAACAGCTCCAGCTTCCTCTTGAGTTTTAGTTTTCCTGGAAAAAAAATATCTCATATTGTCTACCATTCTTCTTGCCCCAGGGAAGAAGATCTAATGGGGGAAAGCCAGCTGCCCTCCCTCTCCCCTGAGGGCTGAGCACTGTTTACAGGAGGAGGGAGAGGACAGTAAAAGCCCAACTTCTCAGGGAGAAAATTCTTCATTCCTAGACTTCTGGCTCTTGAATGTCCTTCCACCAGCCTTCCTCTGGCTAAGCAGGAGAAATAATGGAGGAATCCTAAGATGGACACCCTTATTTTGAATGGAGAGATGGGTGCAGCCAGCGAAGGTGTCTATTTTGTGGATCTCCAAGACAATAAAAAGTGCTACTGGGAAAACAGGGGAAAATCTAAGGATATATGTCTTCAGAGGGGAAAAGGGGCTGTGTGAAATGAAGAGATAAATAGGTGGTGACAGAAGTCATGAGACTAGAAATGGTAGGAGAGCTCTATGAACGGAGCACTGAATCATCTTTTCCTATGTATCTGTGGGAGCTGGGACTCTAGGGTCACCCTCTAGATGATCAGGTGCTCTGGGCTGAAAAGAGATGGGAAGAATTCCAAAGCTTACAGACAGATTAAACAATTCAATGTAGTCATTTTTAGATAAATCAGATGAAATATACTCATACTTTGGGAATTAATTCTATAGTTTTGCAAATCAGGCTTGTGATTTTTGATCCTCTGGAATTGTCAACACTGTATGCAGTGCATAACCACAAATGTGATACAGCTTTTTGTATGGGAGCAAGGAAGAAGAATAAAGTGTCTCCTGTAGCATTTGCAACACTTATAAAATGGCTTTGTTTACCTCTCCCAGAAACCAAGTTCATGAAGAGGGATGGTCCATCAACAATCATTTGCAGGGAAACCCACTGGAAGATTGAGCAATAAATTTAAGAGGTTTTCAGTTCTTGCCAATCAGATAAAATTTACTTGTCCCATTTATTCTGCTTCTTCTGTTATCTTTTTAGGCTGGGATATATAATTCCACTGCCCAGGTCTAAGATGAAGACATACCCACATGACTTTTATGTGCTACCTACCATCATGCACCAATGTCCTCCCACACTGTGTGGTTCTCCTACGCATAGGTTGGCCATTTTCCTGTCTACTCCATACCCAGGGGTGTAGGTTGGTACTCACTCATGAGTTAGGATCAAAGCAGACAATTCTTTAAAGGAACCTTTGTAGAAAGGCAAAAAGTACCTTCATTTTTGTTCTGTTTTTCATGCTGTCAACTGTCTTGTGACTGCTGCACTCTAGTCTATTCAATCAGGATTCTGTTTCTTTTGTTAGAGTAGAATTAAGCGAATGATTTGATAATGTTGTAATTAAAGGTACATCACTCTTCTGTCTTTCAAATACTGCCCGAGTACTAGAATTCATTGTACTGTTTTTATTTTATCTTGCTCCTTTATAGTCCTGACCCTTTTACCTTTGGTCCTGCTGTCTGTCACTCTGCCATCCTAGTAAGTCAATCAAGCTACAGGCACTGTCATAGGGAATACTTTTTATTTCAGAATTGGTGAAGCAAGGGGCAGGAGTTGAACAAACATGACCTATCAGATTCCTATTAGGATCAAAATTTAATAATTTTAGTTGAAGCAGGACGTATGAAGATCTTATCGTTATAACCAGGCTTGATCCCAAATGCATGGTCACTGTGGGGCAAGTGTGCCAACTCCATGCCAGAATGGTTTTGAATGGTTTGTGCTTCAATGTCTTGTTTTCACTGTTTTCCATTCAATAGTACTCTGTGTTGGGTGGAAGGAAAAGGAGTGAGATGTGTGAGATCACTAGGTCTGGAGTATACACCAGTGTATACCCTCATCTGCTATGCAATCCATATCTACAAAATTATCTTGTCAAGGTCAGTCCTCTGAGTTTTTCCATAAATACAGCCATGAAGTACTTCTCTGAGACGATGCGTGGGGCTTTTGCAGTACAGCTTCCATAAAGAAGCAGTTCAAACAGGTGAGTAGAAGAGTAGCACAGTAAAAAAAAAAGAAATCCTAAAAGATTTGCCAACTAGCCAGAAGGCACTGGGTGATGATTTGCTCTGAGGCATTGGCTAATATCACCAAGTGACCTTTCACTAGTTGTTTGACCTCTTTGTGCCTCAGCAAGTTCATCTGGAAATAAAAGCAAGACTTCACTGGAAACCAGACATTGAGTGTAAACTGTGGTTTCCTAGATAAATAAATTACAAAAGAAAGTTTTATAGGAGTCACACGGCCAGTGTCTAGCACTTTGAACAGACAATTGGTAACAAAAACCTTATGTGGGAATGCTGTGTGGCAACACTGCTGTACTACAGATTCCCCATCCAAATTTGCAAATGATCTGAACAGATCTTATTTCTGAGCCTTTGAAATGACAGCGAGCCAAGATAGGATCCCCTTGGGGCAGTACCCTGTCACAGCAGCATTACTACCAGTTGCACTAAGATATTTCACAGTTAAGTAAAACTTGATGGCAGAAGTGGGGAAAAATATATCTCTTCATACAATAAACAAGCATGAATCTAATCAGCTTTACTTTTCTTCATATAGCACTAGTTCCAAATGATAAGCATTTCCTCAAATGAATTATGCCATTGAACTCAATGGGATTTTCCTCATATTGTGTGATATGGCAAACTAAAGGATGGCCCCACATTGGCCAGTGACTGAGATTTTGAGCGTTTTCTTCCAAATTTGGTCACGTAAGAAATGATTTAAGTTTGGGTGAATGGAAAGCGTTGCCCAAGCAGTTGGGGAAAGCATATCAGGAAGGCTGACTCCTCCAGGTCCCAGCTGAGCAACTTACTCACAGATCTAAACTATGGCCAATTCTTTTCAACTTCTGTATCAGCAGACTTTCTGGAAGTCTAACATCTCTGATGAGATCTGCTTTAGCACTCAGTCTCAGATCACTTGCTACCATAAGGGCGTTCCCAATTTTGATATGCTTAGTCATGTTTCATTACTGACCAAAATTGATGTTTGGAGCTGAATTCTTAAAAATTATTTGTGTGCATTTTCTCAAACTCAAAAAGCTTGTGGAACCCAGGAGATGAATGCTGCGATGGAGGAAACATGCTGCATTCAGGCTATCTTGACTTCATTCCTAGTAGGAGTGTGATATTTCATAAAACTGGCTGCCAAAATTAAGACCTATAGAAATCTAGTGGGATTTAATAGCTAAGTATTCTTTTCTATCTGGGAATTTTGCACCCTTTCTTTTCAGGACTCTATCCTTGACCTCTACTACAAATCATCAACATACTAGACTCTGTTCTGAGCCCAAATGTTTCACATTTGATTGTTGATACGAAACACCAAGAGATGACCATGCATCACATCAGGGACCCTACAACCCATATACCTCCCTGGTCAGGTGCTGTCTCACAGTCACCATGAAAACACTTCAGTCAGAATAGTAGCACATGTCGATAACTCACCTGACCTCCCACTGTAGCACAATCACTTTCAGCCCCTGCAATTCACACCAAATCCTGCCAGCCTCTTATTTCATCTTCATCACATCAGGACTTTTCAGTGTGTTCTCCCTGAAAGAATGTGACTGTCAGCTGTGGTGAGCCACTTTCTCGCTGGGGAATCTTATTGTTTGGCAACCAGCATTTAATTGCTTCAGAATCGTACTGAATTGTTTCCACTCTGGTCAAAGCTAGAGAGCGTTGCCAGCAGACACAGATGGGGTTGTCAAGAAAATCTGAAGTGCTGATATGGCCACGTGCAGACTATGACTCACAGTAGAGGACTATCCTCTGTAGATCAGCTGAGTCTAAGCTGACAGTTCTGCCACCAAGAACGCTGTGACTTGGCTTGTACAAACACTAGTAATATTTATGTGACCTACATGATTAAGAATCAGACAAAAGACCTCTAGACCATTATTCTTCGAGTTCATTCTATATGTCACTAACTCAAAGGGACTTTAACTGTTGAATCAGCTAATACAAGGGCAATGCATAACAAAGCTCATTCTTATTTCAGATTAAAGCAGATTTTTATGTTATACACTCAACATAAAGAACTTTTGAGGAAAGCCTTGTCAGTTACTTGCATAGGCTGAGCTCAACAAGATGCTGGAATAACACCAGAAGAAATTACGCTCAACTTTGTCAGGAGCTTGTCAGAAGCAGATACTGCATTATAGGTAGCACCCCCTGTGGTCTGTTCCTATAATCCCACCTTGCCATCTTCCATTTTACACTCACCTCAATTCGTTTGCTGTCTGGAGAGCAGACAGCACAGGCAGTTCTTGCTGCAAGTGGTCCTTGCCCTGGCTGCACATGTGGTTGAGGAAAAAGGAGTTTCTTAATATACACACAGTTCTTGCCCTAATTGCTTTCAAAAGAGATGATCACAATGCAGCTCTCGGAGCGTGTGTGAGTGAGTTGCATTCCAGATTGCTGGCTATCTATTGTTTCCCTCCTTGCTGTGTGAAAAGAACAATTCTGTATATAAAAAGCCTGTTGGGAGAAACGTGTTTTTTTTCCCCAACAGTGAGCAGATGGCCCACAGATTTTGTGCATCATTTGTAAATTATTTCAAAGTCTATTTATCTATTCCAAAGAGATTACTGGAATCTACATCTGCATTTTCATGTAATTGTTTCCATGTCACATGAATGAGGCATAAGAGGCTTACAAAGGAAAGACGATCACCTATAGCATAGCTGGCTGACATCTGCAAGAATTTACTAAACTCTTCCTTACTACACCTCTTTCCTTAGTCCCTATTACTTTTTAGTAAATTTTTCAGCGGAGAGCTAGAAGTCAGTGTTACTGAAAAATCTTCAAGATGATAAATCACTAACTCAGAGATATTAGGACAGCAGGTACCTCAAAAGATCATCTATTCCAGTCCCTGGAGGCAAAACAAGACTAATTCTTCCCAAAACAACCCTTTGTTTGTTTACTTAGTTCTAGAAAACCTCAAAACAAAATGTGGAAATTTTACCAGCTATCGAAAGAAAAAAAAAAGGAAGAACTGTGAAGTATTATGAACTTTCAGAGATTCAATCTCAGATGTAAATCAAGACTTTTCTAGGATGTAAAAGAACAGGAAACTTCCATCTTTTTACAACCATAGTAATTGTAATGGCAATTACAATCTGGCCCTTTCTTCAGTGCAGACTAGGCTACTTGTCAGTGTGTGGAGACAGTTTTCAGTTCTTGAGATGAGGGAGCGAGAGACAGGATCTTTTCAGAGGTGACTCCATACATAGGCCACAGGCAGATGAATAAGTGGATGCAGAATAATTCTGGACATCCACACAGTATCAGCCTCAAATAAACCAATGCCACAAAGCTGCTATGAAGAAAGGTCCAGGCTCTGAATCTGTGATTATAAGACAGATACATATGGGTCTGAGCTCAACAGATTTTCTAAGGGAAGACTTGAATGAAGTGAGGATGGAGACCTGCTGGGTAGACAAGGTCAAGAGAGATCTTTCAGGAAGTTATCTAACTTAAATATATTTTTCAGCCATACTGAAGTGCAAGCCATAAAGATCTCAACTCAGTCAGTTTATTGAAGATTGAAAGGTGACTGGATAATTCAGTACAGGAACTCACAAATGGAAAAGATATCTTGTGAAGGAGGAAGAAGGGAAGTTCTCTCCATCTTGTTGATGAAGTCATGGTGCAATTTGTTAGGGGGAAGATCATACCAGATTTGTGTGAGTTGAGTTAACCAAATTAAATTTTAAACAACGGTATTACTTAATCTTGCTTGTTAAAGGATGTACTAATCGAAATGGTTGTTTAGATACACCATAATACTTGGGAGAAACCATTTGACCAGTTTTGGAAAAGCACTGAGATCCTCAGTAATACGTGATAATTCTGCTTAGTGATTTACTTTTAAACATTAGTTTTATATCAGTATGTAGAGCAAAGTTTTGAAGAAAGTTTTCTGACGGGTAAAAAGAGGTAAGGAGTTTACATAAAGACTAGTTGGTATGAATGGAGACATGGATATAGTTATTTTGGTCACACCTTTCCAAAATGACGCTTATTAAATACAAAAAAAGATTAATATTAGTTCTGTGTATTCCAGTATTACCCAAAATCTGCTATCATCCATTACAGACAGGAATTCCTGTCTTGAGAACACAGCCATAGTTAAGAATAGATATCATAGCCAACTTATTAAGGGATAAATAAGGTCATTGGGAGTTCTGTTGAGGATTTTACTTGAATGACAGGAAGGATACTGTGGTCTCAATATAATCCAAGACACTGGAAAGACAGAGTCTTAAAAAGCTAACACAGGATATAAATGGCTCCTCATTATTAAGAAATCAGAAAAGCAGTGCAATAAACCTACAGCAACAAATTTTGGTATTTTCTTGTTTTTTCCTGGGCTCTGTGTGCTACGAGTATGAATAGGAAGGGAGGAGGGAACGACAGAGAAATTAAGGGGATGCTCTTCCTGTCCTCCTAGCAGAAAAGTAGAGACATTGAGTTACACAAGCTGAGATCTGTGTCTTTCGGTCTTTTGTAAAGTTTAAGGAACTGTAAAAATAATTGCTAATATTTTCGGTATTTTTCCTATCTTTCCATAAGGAGCGTGTAACTTCACTGGATCCACACATGAACAGGTACAGCTTCTTTACCTCAGTGCCTTCAATTCTCATGTTACCTCTCCTGAGGGATTAAATACTTCAGTCTAAACTAACTCTCTGCACTCAATGTGTAACTATCAGAGAGCAAGGCAATGAACTTGGGTATACATCATCTTAGAAGAACCAGTGTTCTCTTCTGTACTTAAAGGTCTGTTAAATCTCTCTGAAACTGTGCTGTGCAAAGGTAAAGTCTATTTCAAATTCTGTTTGGACATTTGCTCTTAATTTGAGTATTTTTTTGGTGTTTTAGTGTGTTCTTCAGACTAGCTTTCTATGTCCATTAAATTTTCTTGTTCTGCGTTTATCCAAACAAAGAGCATGGGTCAGGGCTAAGATGAAAAAAAGAGAAAATAAAAAAGATCTGGGAGGGGGCTTATTTTGCAGAGAGAAAAATGTATTATTCATAATGTAATAATAATAAATAATAAATGTATTTATCCATCTTTACATCCATGCATGTGGTTATTATTACAAGAATCACACAGTAATCATAAATATTCATAGTGATATATGTTTAGCAGGTAGTTTGCAAACACTGCATCTTTCCCTCTTGGGCATGTATTCTCCTTTGCACAGAGAGGCCCAGGTTCCTGACCAAGGCTGTTACACTCTGCTGTCATACAGATGAATCACTCTGGTCTGTCACCAACTCAGAGGCCAGAGGCCCTGGAATGTCCTGAAATTGTCCAAATGGAATTTGTTTAGGCTGTTTTAGTTGAAGAAATGTTTATGAATGTTAAGTATTCAGACCTCTAAAGCTACTGAACCAATCTATTTAAAACTTGGCTTGAACTTGAACACTCAATGGGACATACATAAGTCAGGCTATAAGTACAAATTTTATTGTCATAGCAGCTGTGAGGAGCATATTGTTTCATACTTATAACTAAAGAAAATAATTTTTGACCAAATGTCCCCAAAACATTTGCTTTGGGGTTTAGGCCAAAGCTGAACATTTAATTTTAGTAAGAATTAATTTGTTAGAAATAACAAGGAAGAAGGATTCTGTACCCGAACAAGAACAGACAAAAAAATAAGACTGGACAACATGTACAAAAAAACTCCTAGAACATTGACATAGACATTATAAAGTATTACAATGAACTCTCTTGCACTTTCTGGACAATGTAATGGATGGTCTATTATGGTTTGTTGTTTCTTTTCCTTTCCAGCTTCAGTAGTCTTTTCTTATAGATCTGTTCTAAGAGCCAGTGTTTCTGCAGAAAGTCCTTGGGTTTATGTCCCTTGTTGTTTCAATATAGTGCCCTACAGTCAGCAACACATGTTCACTTGACTATGGACTTATAAAACCATGATTTCACCTGATCCTGGTCTCTCCCTAAAGAATGAAGTCATTATTTTCATCACTAGTATGAATTTTTCCTTTTATTACTGCCATATTATGAAGCACATCTAACAAATGGGCTCAAGACACACAGATCTTAAGGAAAGCATGTTCCAGGCAGAGGCAGGAGCAAAGGGGATGCCTGTGGGAGCCCAGGGGGCGGTTGGCATGGGAGGAAAATGATGCACTTCCACCTAGTGGCAAAAGGCACTTCAGGGAAAACATGATGAAATTTGACCCTCTTGGGAATTTAATTCAAGAAGAAGAGTATAGGGTCAGGCAGAATTTTCACTGCACATTTTGAAAATCCTTATTTCAACATTTTAGAGTATCCTGTCATGGTAAAAATGTTTAGGGTGTAGATATGTTAATTATGCAGTAATTGGCATAGAATGGGAAAAAAGTGGACATGATATTTGTGCAATTTTTTTGCAATATTCCTTCCTCTCCCGCTTCTCAGCAATGTCCCAAATGCATTTTCAAAACACACATAGTGCCTACATTCTCTTCTTCAGACATTTTATACCACAATTTCCTCGACTATAAACTGTTTATGTTAGTATTACATGACGCCAAGCCATTCCGATGAGTTCTACACAGGGATCAGACAGTCGTTATGACGCCCCATGAACAGACCCAGGACACTGATAATGGTCAAATCACATCTGCAATTATGCCTTTCAGAAGAATATTCTGGTTTGATCTTTACTCATTAATCAAGCGAAACTCCCACTGATCAGCATCTGAACAAAAAGCAGTAGATTGATTCTTTCCTTTGCGGAAAGGTCTACTTTTATAAAAGTAGTACTACAAGACTGGACAACATCCAGTACAAGTTCTTCTTCCTGAGATTTAAAAATTCTCTTCACCTTTGGTTTTGGACACACATGAAGAGGAAATAATGTTTATTAAATTCTTGTGGTTAGAACCAGTGAATAAAAATGTGGGGCTTTTCTTGCTGCATATTTAGGTCCAGATCTTACTCTTAAAACTATAAACTGACTTGCAGTCTTACCAGCGAATCGTTCAGTATATACTTATTAGAACTAATGAACGCTTTTTTTCAGCTCCTGTCTGGAATGAAAACTATCAAATGTTTAATGCATATATAGCTTCCTTAACACCATTAGCAGGAATGCTGAGCATTAATCTAATTATAGAACCTGTCATTAAGCAAATTCCAAAGCAGTTTTTATATCGTGTGGTGTATTGTACCACATTTCCCCAAACTTAATGCATACACCTTCGAGCAAACTTGTGGCTTCTTCTTTTCTGTATAAGAGGATTTTTCTGTAATGAAGATATTGTTAACTGGAGGTACTAACATAGCTGAGTAAATAACAAATTTCTGGCCCTTTAGGGAGGGCACGTGACACGGGATTTTTCCAGAACTCCTAAATTTTCTGGAGGAACTCACAAAAATTGGGTTGGTGGCATTGACAATGGGACTGTCGGCCAACCATAGACAGAACACAGAATCATAGAATCACAGAATCACCATGGTTGGAAGGTCCAACCATGAGATCATCGAGTCCAACCTCAAAAACCAAAAAAACCCCCAAACGTCTGTAATCATCAATTAAATTTAAATACAGCATCAATTATATTTGGGCATTGGTTAATTTTAAATAAACATACATGTGCACATTCTGCAGCTACAGAAAAAAAAGAAATCCCTCCAAGAAGAAAAAGCCAACCCTACATTAATCCATTGCTCTCACTTCTGTGCTTGAATTCATCATTGTCATAATATGTATCAACCATGAGTCCTCGAGGCCAACTCCCTGCTCATTTCAGCAAGTACCATCTACCGAAAAAGGAAATCAATAACAGTTTGTCCTTTTTCATGGCCTTGACATGTGCTGGTGTGCATTTACCCTTGCTGGCAGTTCTGTTGAAGTCTCAGTGACCTAACTGTGTAATGTAGTCTCAAGTTAGATGAATAAGTGATGCCAGAATGAAAATCCATAACGAGAATGGCTGTGAATGCTTTAAAGAGCTTTCAAAAAAAATATGTATCTAGATTACTTCATCTAATCGTTTACTGTGAAGTGCACACACTTGTGCTTTTCTTGTAGGCTCCCAAAGACATTTTCAGGCATTTTCTCGGCATTTTCTGGACTCTCAGCTACTGCAGCCACATGACCATTAGTAATGGGTAATTTGACTTCTTGGATTCACCACTGAGATAAAAATAGAACATGTGGCTGATACATAAGAAAGCAGATACCTTAGCAAATTTGTGTTATTTTAGAGGTCGGGAACACTCACTGCAGTATAATTTATGTGGGGAAGGATGAAATTAAGCAACGAAAGTCAAAACTTTACTTGCATCCCAAGTTTTGCTAGGGGCCTTTCTGTACTTTTTGGCATAATTAATATTTGGTAAAGGAAGAAACTGGTAGCCCATTAAAGCTTAAGCACTAAGTGACACTATTTCTCAGGCCAGGAACAAAGCAATCAATTACTAGCAAACAGCAGCAACAACAGCTGGTAGGGAACATTGTATAAGGGTAGTGCTGAATAAGCCTAGGGTAAATGAAACGTGTCTTTGATAGAAATCGTATGTCAGGCCCTTCACTGATGAAGCTGCAATATTTCCCATGGTTCATACTAATGAAAAACAGTCCTCATGTCTTCCGGGAAAAGTTACTCCTTTTCAGCAAAATATTTTCGTTTTAATTTTGTTATTTCTATGGATGTTTTCTAGAAGAGAAAAAAATCACTGTTAATTATCTTCAACAGTTTCCTATTTATAGCTAAGGCCATTTCTTCATCATGCAGAAAGTATGTTCAATTATTGTTTAACAAAAAGTGCAAGAAAATAAATTTGTCCTCCAGTTCAGGTGCCTAAAATTACTGGTGTAATAGCTGCTTTAGTACTGCCCAAAATCAATGTCCTTTTCTTTACATACCTATTGCATTCCTTTTATTTGGATTCACAAATGGAAGGGTTGGGGTCCTACATATCCATTTTGAAAAATTTGACTTGAGTTTATAGTTCAGCCATAACTGTCAATTTGACAAACTGCCTTAGTTCATGACAAGTTCAAACAAACCGCAATTGTTCTTTCTCAGTTTAATCATCAGACATATAAATAGTGTGGCCTACAAATTGGGTAACGTTTAGGAATCAGTCATCCCAGCCTCTTGATATAGCCACCGGTGAGAGGGAGGGGGGAACCCCCAACTTTCCGGAGGTGCCTGTTTTTTCCATGGAGGAAGCTCATGCCATCTTCAGATGTGTAAAACTAGGTGATGTGAGGTGATTGTATATCTCCATTAGCTGTAAAAAGTGCTTGGGGCAATTCTGATGTCCTTTATTATTTGGATTAAGCGGCCCAGGAAGCTGACACAACTCACCTTCTCATCACAGATGTACCTTTTCTAGGTTAAAAGTCCTTCTTTCTTGGAAAGCTGAAACCATTTTAGAAGTGGATTTAGTTGTGCATTTTATGTTGCGCTCAAATAAGTACTTTGGGTACTAAAGTTTAAGGCACAATACTACATCACAACTTTTGATAGTAAAGCAAGCAGAGTAAATGATGGATCAAACAAAACTCTGAAATTCAGTGCCATCTTTAGAGGGGGAGGTTGGACTCCTGCCTCATTTGCTAAAGCACCAGAATGATAACTCATGCTCCAATTCGTATCGAAAGATGTCAGGAGAACACTCTGGATCAAAGAGCAAAGGAACTGAGAGTCTGTCACCTCTCGATGACCAGCCCTAAATTGGGCCATGCCAGTAGAATTGATTGAAAGTCCTCAAAATCCTCTGCATCCAGAAGATGTTTAACAATCTCTATGAAATTAGTGGGGATTCTTCATACAGCTGAAAGTAGAATGCAAATCTTGAAATGAGAGTGTCTTAAAGTGTCATTAAAAAGCACAAGCTGCAACTCTTTTGTTTGGGCTGAGTTCTGTTCTGTTCCCACAAGAGTGATTAAAAAATGTCTTTCCCAAAAATATAGCAACAACCCGCATATCTCCAGTGATGTTTCTAAGCATTATTAGTTGATGGGCTGCAATGCAGTAAATGACAGCTCCCTTAAGAAACTCAGAGTTTGGATTATACTGAACATTAAACATTTCTATTTTTATTCAAAGAGCCATTACATGATGTCACTGCCAGGTGGAATTAAGACAGTTTGGGTGCATTTACAGAGAATCTACATACTACAGAGTGTTTGCATTTAAGTACAGCCTTTGAGCTACACATATACGAAACTTCAGGAGTATTTGCAACCAGTTTAATTCATAATTGCCTCATGTTATTGACAGGAATCTCAACTGTCATTCCAGCTTTGGACATCAGAATGAATAAAAGCTGGTTTCATACAGAATGCCCCACAGATGAATAAAAGGATGAGGTACTGCCTCAAAAGAGAACAGGAAGTATGGTGTTAGGCCTCTGCTTGTCACAAGCACTAATTTTATATAAATTTAAGTACTTTTATAAAGACAAATTAGAAAAATGTTCTGTCTGCTACCATGAAAATACCTAAACAAAATCCACCAATTCCTTGTCATCTGCTGAGTACCCCATGGCTAAAAGGCAACAAGGTGGAATGTGCAATACATTTTACCAAAGTGCTGGGCTCCATGTTAAGAGATTTGTCATTGCTCTACTAATGAAAAAAAAAAAAAGAAAAGGATATTCATAAATCCATAGCAATGAGCTAACATTTCAGCCCCACAGATACGATTCCCTGACATCAAGATGTATGGGTTGCAGCAAGTGTTACATCCCCAGAAGTGTTATAAAGCTCAGATCTGCCTGTACTCTTTTTCGTATTGTAAATCTGTGATCCTGGTGCGAGCACCTCCTGTAGCAGGAGAGGGAGTGGAGCTCCGAATGGCAGCCAGCAGGAGGCTTGGAGACTTTTGCACCTTTAATGACTTGCAAATCAAAAGCATGAAAACCATACTACATTTCTCAAACTGTTTTCCCATTCAGGCTTGGTAGTCTGCATCATTTTCTCCTATACCGTTCCTGTTATTCTCAATGCTAGAATGTCAGTCTTTTTGGTGCATTTTTTAACGTGGAGAGAAGGGGGTAGGGTGGGAGAAGGGATCTGTCCAATGATCTCAAAGCATATGTTTTTGATTCTAATAAGATTATGGATACCAAAGGAATAAAAATGGAAATCACTACTGCCAAGATATGAAAGAAAGTTTGCATAGTAAAATAATTTAAACCCTAACATTTGGACCCAATAAGACTAACAGAACGTTTATTCCATATTTTTGGAAAGTATGCTTTTTCTGCACATTAAGTGGTACCAATAAAAAATAATGATTCTCACTCAGTTTATTTCTATAAATTATATTGTTTTATAGTTTTCCAGGGCACGGTTATGTGTCAGATTCTATGGCAAACACCTGGGTGTAAAATGCAATAAGCTTGTTACTTCCAGTGGGGGTTGCGGGGAGGAGAGTAACAACCCTCCACTCTCTCCAAAATATACCTATATCCAAGAAGACTAGGTTGCAACTCATCTGAAAATGGATAAATTCTTTTTCACACTTTAGCAATTATCATCTGCCTCTTCTGTCAACTTGCTAGTGATATAAAACCAAACACTTCAGGAACTTGGAATCATTTGCAGCAACAGCTTCAGACATGAACATGAGTTTGGTGGTCTTTGCCCAGTGCCTAATGGGTGACTGCCCATATCATGGCTTTACCTTTTAATTTAGCACAGACCAACACACAACACAGTACATTTATGTGGATTTTTAAGAAGTTATGAATGTCACAAAAATTTCATAACTTTCAAAGTTATGATGTTGCAAAGACTAGCACTCAGAGATTATGGATAGACTACAGTTAGGAATGCCCTTACAGTATCAATTTGGCCCATTTTATGTATGCACTATAATTACAGCTGGTTGGAAATGGTCCATCAAAACTTTTTTTTTTTTTCATTCCTAAAAAACAGTTTTCTGTGGGAAAATGTTACTTTTTCCAGAAATGCTTCAATTTTCCATAGGGAAAAAGTAAGCAAAATACATTCTTTTGGGTCAAGTCAACTGGATTCTAAATATTTCAGCTTGTCAAGCTGGATAAAAATGCTTCCTTTCAGGTCAGCATGATATTAATATGTATATGCCAGAACTGCTGTGGCACATCACAGAACTTGCAGCTTAGACCGGCTCCTCTGCTGCAGGACACATACAGTGTGGTCCTCCTCTTGCTGACTTCCTCACTATCCTGCAAGTGGCAACAAAAGACCCCACACCATGAAAGCAACAGGAGTCACCTGAAACCGAAACAAAATGTGAAATTCATTTCATTATGCTTTAGCCACCTAAAAATTAGCCATGATGTCTAAGCAGGATGTTTGAAATCTCTTGATGATGGAAAGTAAATGCTTCCAGAAGACAACTTATCCTCTCCAAAACCAAATGATTAAAATAGGTAACACTGAAAGGGAATTAATCTCTAATTAATCTCTGTCATCCTTCTCCATTGATTAATGATGGTGCACAAATGCCTACCTTAGACTAGACACCAACTTTGATGAAGACAGTGGGATGCTCCTGCCCTTTGAGCTGACATCCTTTCCAATCAGCTCTGCCTGTTCTGTCTCTTGAGGAAATGTGTGTCCCTTGTCAGTCTCAAAGTTGAAATGTGGAGGCAAATCATTGTGCATATGTCCTGACAATTTCATTGGAGCTTCACATCAATAAAGACTTCTCTGTAGGCCTGGAAGCATTGGGTATCAAAACAAATCAACCCCATTACTTAGCAAAAGAGCAACAATTTATCTGTAAAGTAAAATGCACTGCTATAGGAAAATTGACATCATTTTGGTACACAAGGACACCTCCTGTCAAAAAAGTAACCCCTTGAAAGTTAACAATTTCTTAACTAAAGGCAATAATACACACCATAACATCTGTATTTAGAGAAATATTTATTGCTTGCTGTGCTTGCTGCAGAAGCGTCCAAAGAGCTATCAAGAACAGTGCACCTACATGGTAATCACTGCCCACACTCCATGTCCCTGTAGGACCTAATGTGACCTGACAGGGCAAAGGTAAGAGAAGGCCATACAACGGTATCAGCTCATGATGGCATCTAGTCCCACGTTAGAGCCGTGTGTGAGAGGTGCTGTTTGCTAAAAAGGAAGGCTATCCAGAGAGGAAAGGCACTGAGGGGAGAAAGGAGGAATATGAGAGGGACAAGCGGGGAGAGAAGAGGAAGTGGAAGGTGTATATGGCCAATTACACTGGAGAGAGGGAGAGTCCAAAGTGCATGCCTCAATAACTTTTGCATTTCTTGAATTTACAATACTCACTTTTGCAACCTTATAAAATGTTCATAATATTGTTTTAGAATACAGAATATAAACCATATGTGCCTGTGTCAAACTACATATAATATGCATGTCCTGGGTATTGTGTTTTGCAAATTTAGCAACAGTCTCACACACACGGCTCTCATTAGCATATGTGCAACCAAAGTGAAGTTAATAGGATTAGAGCTTGTCAGGAATTTTTCAATTAAACTTTTTTTTTCTTTTTCATTGGAAAATACCACTTCATTGAAATTTAAACTGTGCATGAGAACCTAGCGGTTTGGGTGCAATTTGCTTTAGGAAAGGTTCCTCAGGTCCTGGAATTTTGATCAAAACCGGGAAAAATAAAAGCTCAGAGTAAAGTTGTAGTCAAAGCACAACCTGGGCATTGGAGAACCAAACACGAGCGCCTGTCACATTGTTAACAGAGCATCAATGAGACCCTGACTCGGCTTGCTGTTTATCCAGAGATTAGTTCTATCATCTCAGTCTGAATTTGACTCTATCAAATTCTGAGGGATTATGTGACCATAACATCTTTTTGTATTGGGGCACTTTCTCCACTGAATAGGTTTCACATATAAAGGTTAAAAGATCTTTGCTTTGTCCCAGTAGGAAAGAAAAACATTTCCAAATTCTAAAATTTTGGAGGAAGTGGAAAACTTTTTCCCACCCTGCTGTGGGCAGACCTATATGCAAAACATCTCAGAAAACATCTCACCAGCATCATTGCTTTAACCAGCTATCTGTACTCTCAAGATTTAGCAAAGACATGCTGCACTGAATGAAGGGATTCAAATGAATACATGAAAGGAAAATTCCAGATTAAAAGATATGATGCTAGTGTTTGTTGTCCAACCCCTTCAGAAATTTAAATATGTATTTTTCTTTTTTCCTAGCGGTGCACAGCACAGAATTGTGCCACATCTGCCTAAGCTCCCACGCTCATTTTGGCTATCTAGTGCCTCTTTGCAAGTGAGCCTGCTAACTGTCCCATCATCTTCTTCTTGTTTTAATTTAGACATTGTGGGGTTTTTTTTCTCCCCCTTGAATGCATTTCCTTTAGAAGAAAGGTAAAACAGTTTGAAATCAGCAAGGTTAAGTTTCGCTGAAATAACTCTTAAATTTTCTGCTGTCAACTGAAGATGCTGTCAGAGTGTGGTATCCCTTTAAAGAACAGCAGATATGCTGGAAAGGCACCAAAGAAACTTCTATACTTCTGAACAGCATCTTTAAAACAGCAGCACTAGAACAGAAGAAGAGCTCAGGGGAATGCACAGAGCCACTTACTCTCCAAAAATAAAGCTAGCAATGCTTCACTTTGTTGAAGTTACCAGCGGTCGGTCATTGTTGGTTGAAAACTAAAAATGTATACTTTTACATTCTTAGCACACGTACACAGTGCCAGCTGGCTTTACGGCTTAGCTTTGCAACCTAGGGGGCTTACAGGATCTCAACATCTGCAGAATTATGCTTTGATTTCTGGCATCGTCAGATCTCAAGGGAATGAAACCAAAGCAATCGCCAGCCAGAACTCACATTTTGACATATTAAGGAAGGGGCTATTCCTCAGAGTTTTTGCCATTTGGAGAAGAGCAGTAAGCTATACACTTGAAGGGGAGAAAAGAAAAAAAGAGAAGCCGACAGACATCAACGTTACAGTATTTCTGCTACCAGGGAGAGTGACTATTGGAACCAGCGTAAAGGAACAAATTATGAGAGGGATGGGAATGGAAGGAAATTGGCAGGTTCTGTACACTAATGCTTATTTTCAGTTTCATCATGTTCATTAAAATCACTGAAAAATTAAAGAAGTATAATTATCTAGTGTTGAGGCTGATGCTAAAAGGCAAACAAGACAAGCTGAACTCTAGTGTGAGAGAAAATATTGTACACTATTATTTTTCATACAAGTTTTTTAGGGTTTTCTTATGCTAAAAACCTGGGATCTTGTTTAAAGATTTATAGCCATGCAAACAAAAATGTGGCAGTTTTATATTAAAAAAAAAAAAAAAGCCACATGAAGAGTTTAGCAGATCAGGAAAAGGTGGGTACTGTACCTATGTGCTTCACAGCTTTTGTTGGACAGTACAAACAAAAAAACCTGAAACTTGCGAGTAGGAACTTAATTTTCCTCAACTTCTTCCACACTCAGCACTTGAGGAATTGCTGCTCTGCAGCTCTGGAATTACTGCCTGACACTCGTCATGGTTGTTTGCTGATCCCAGGGATTTACAATAGGTCACTGGTGTTTAGTGACTGGTAACTCTTACTACCCTTTCTCACAAGAAACCAAACACAGAAAACTTGAGCTGGAGCAGTTTTTCAGGACAAAGACGCCAGTGATTTCTTTCCTGGGCAACAGCATCTTTTCCATTCATATCAGCTTAGAATGTCCCTTGGAAAATCATTTTCCCAGTACATCACTTTAACCAGACTAACTTTTCTCTTTTCTCTTTGCTTGCCTACCTTAATTCCTTTCTTTGATGTATCTTCAAGTCCTTTGCTATATTTTTCCTGCCTTCCTCCTCCTATTTCCTATGAATACCAAAATAATTAATAACCCTCCTTTAGTTTTTTCCTCAGTATTGAGCCTGAGCACTCACATCATCAGTTGCTAAAGAAGTTCTTTATACTTTTGCCTGTACTTCCCCGTCATGCTTATAGGAATTTTTTGTAAGCAACTAAAACAAGGAGATGATTAAAAAGGTTTAAAAATAAAAAGAATATGAGAGGATGGTTGACTTCTGCATTGCCCTTCCTTGGCCTGGAGCATCCCTCACACCCTTCAGTTGAACTTTCCTCCATCATGATATCTACAGAAAAATGGAAAATATGTAGATACTTGATGCACTGATACTGTTGCTGACTAATAATGTCTCACAGCTTCCATGCTTTTCACTACTTTAAATTGTTTTATGTGTTCTACATATCAGCACTGTAAATTCACTGTCAGCAAGGTCCCAGAGAGGCAGAGAGGTTCTTTCTGTCCCATATTTTGTGCAGCACCTAAGACATCTTCTGTGCTAGTCTAGGCTGCCTATGATCTGTACTAATACAAGCAAATACAATAATTTCAGAAAGACATTGTGCTTAGATCAAGTTTAAGGTACACCAAGATGTTATGTCATGCTCAGGAAATCCCAGATTGCTGGAGGCTGGGTGGGATAAGAAAGAAGCCTGAAATATCTCTGCACGACCTTTAGAAAAAGGCTTTAGAAAAAAAAAAAAAACAAAACCAAACCAAATCAAACTAAACCAAACAACCAAACAAAAAACCCAAACACAAAAAACCCCAAACAAAAATACAATAACAACAACAACAACAACAATTAAAGGAAGAAATGAGAAAGAGATGAAAGAGAGATCCTCAAGCTTCAAGGAGAAGCCATGATGAGCCCCAAAGTTTAGGGAAGATAAGATCTACTAGACTGCAGGGAAATGAACTTGAAGGTGAAATCTTCTCTTCTGAAATGTGCTCCCTTGTAAGGGATTATGTTTAGTTTAGGCTTTCCCAAAAGATGTCAGCTTCCAGAGACTCAGCCTTAGAAATACACAGGATCATAAGGTACTTTGCTGTCTCACAGGAAGATCGCTTTTTCACCTGGATTTCAATCTGATATAGTGCCCTCTTCTCCCATCACCCCCAGCAGCCCCCTCGACAGGAGATATGGCTTCACTTTCCAGGAAGACAAGAGTTTAATATCCTTCAATCCTGGATAAAGCATACATCCCAGCCCACCCGCTTCCTCCCAGGAGAGGACTTCAAAGCAAGAGCAGAGACTGCAGTCCTCTGGGTGACCCTCCCGGAGGGGCTCTGGCCAGGACACAGGATGGGAGCCGAGCAGGCGCTAACAAACAGGATGACCATGTGTAATCTTTTTGTGCACTTCTCTCCTCTTGTCCTCTCCAGCAGCAGCCCTAAATGCTGTGTATTTCACAACCAGCTTCTCGCCAGCAGTGGGCTGCTTCAAATACTCATCAGCCGCATTCAGCATGAGGGAAAAGACAAAAACAGCTGGAAATGGCTCTGATGACTGGGTAGCCACGCTGCAGAAGAAAAGGCTCATGGGAGGGGATAGTGTTTATTTGCTATCTGTGATTGACAGATCTTTAACTCCTGTTTCCTGACTGGCAGGACCATAAGGCAGACAGTAAAGGGGGCTGCCAGGCAGGATGGAGAGCTGAGACAATCAACAACTCCTTTTGTTGTTGTCTTCCCCCATTTTATTTTTAACCTTAAAGGACGTTTCCCTTAAGATGACTTTGCCTCTGCCTTTTCATTATTGCTCTGCAGGAGAAAGGACCTCATATTCCAGGTGCTGCCTCACCCGCTTGGATCACTTTTGCAGGCTGTTTGCAGTCTGGAGGTCTGCACTTTCCTTTTTAAACTGGAGACAATTTAAAGTTAACCTACAGTACTTGCCTCAGTTTCTGCATCAACAGGAGAGATATTCGATCACTTTCCTATTTCCTTTTGCCTCTGTGTGTAAATATCCCAAAGAGCTCTGAGGGTCTAGCTTGACAAACCACTACTAGAACTAAAAGAAGAAGAGACAACAGCTCTAGAAAGATCTGATTATTATGCTGTGAATCTGAATCCTGGGGACACTATTTGAGTAAATTAGAGAAATCACAGAACAGTTGATGAAATCAGAAGAAAAAACAGCTCAATCTCATGCAACCAGAATGGGAGTTCACAATCCTATAAGATTAGTCTAAGAGAATGTCTACACAGCTGTTATGTTTGCACTAGAATTGGACTTTTGGAGTCTCCTGACCGTCCTAGCTTTTGTTCCTGCTGTGGGAACTGGAGCTTTTTAGGGTGACATGCTCCAGGGCAGCACCTCATGAGCTCCTGCAGCTAACAGATGTTCAATCCACAAACCAGATGAGAGCTGCTCTGAGGTAAACTCCTCAACTCTAGCTCTTTCATTCTGCAGAGTTTCCTCCTGCCACACCATGTTACAAGCTATGTCCATAATATTTCAGTAAGAATTTCACTCCACCAGTGACTCAGGGCCACACACGGACCTGCAGAGGCCATATGAGCCATCAAGCCACGAATGAGCTCTGTAGTGCAACAGTGCTGCTTTGGGGGCTGCTCCATTTCCCCCAGCTCTGCCCAGGCAGCAGAGGAAGGAACAGGACACTGAGCCCAGGAGCAGGTCCTTCTTGATACACGCTGTTTAACACCAGCACACTTAGTAAAATCAAAACCAGGATTCATCTACAGTTATAAAGACTTCCTCTCTATATCTTTAGGTTAACAGTCACAGAGATGGGATAAATAAACATACGGAGAGAGATCAGGCCATGGACAGAAAGATATAAAGCTGTCATGTCCTAATGTTAAAATCACCCTTGTCTAAATGGCAAAGAAATCTCACCATATATATTTTGTCTGAAATCAAAACCGACTTTCAGCACCCATCATAATAACCTGACAAGCTGACCAAACTCCTGCAACAGGAGTGACCTCCATCTCCCCTTTGCATGACTTCTCAGATAGCAGAAGGGTAAACTGATGACTCACTGAAGCCACAGCACCAGGTCATATTTAAGTGCAAGTGTATGAGCTACTGATTCAGCATAAAAGGCCCCATACATAAAGAAAAAGAAAACAACGTTCAAAAGAAAAGATGTCTGACACGGTAAGATATTTGAGGAAATTAACTTGACCCCTACATAACATCCAATAGTAGCACATCTGTAAAAAATAAACAATTCCTACTGCCTAGACGTGGCATATTTAATAAGTAAATATGAACACAGCAGCAAAAAAATGAAACCTAACCATCACTCCAGTGTGACCTTGAGTGATCCCTTTTTCCATAGCAGCATAACAGTTTGTTCAGAAGCAGAATACTTATTTCAGAACTTTAATTTCAAAATTTTTAAGATAAATTACAAATGATCCTTATGTTCTACAGTCTAGGCAGGGGAATGAATGAAAGTTTCTTTCTCATAGTCTCTCATTATACTAGTTAGAGAGCTGGAATAGAAATAAATCTTCCATTTTCACAACTGGCTTGGGTCTGGAGATATCATTGTGGTTATTATCAGCTGTACAATGAAAAATAATTAATGTTGATACTGAAAAGAAATAGTTAATGTCAAACATTTTCCCACAGTATAGAAGGTGAAGGAGCTTTTAGGGTAATTTTTAATGAACACTGTTATTGACAGACTACAAAATGCTCTAAGTTACCTCAGACCTACAGAACTTGCACATCTACAAGATAATGTCCAAACAGAAATTGGCATGTTAGTGTCCATGCAGTCAAGAGGGTTTGAGGAGGAATGTCTCAGATCTATACCTCTAATACAGCTTTATGTCTCCAAATCAAAAATTGTCCCCAGAAATGAGGAGAGTACTTCGAAAACATCCCCCAAATGCAAAAGTTGGCAAGACTCACACCTTACTTGTAGGATACTAAATAGTTTTGGGGAATATTTCTAAGCATTTTTATTTTTATAGGAAAAAGTTCCCAAAACATATTTTTGTGTTTAACAAACCTGTTCAGGTTCCAGCACAGTAGCCCATCTTCGTCCCAGGTCTTGATAGAGCTCACACAGTTTCCAAAGAGAGATTCCCCTATCAAAGATAAAAAGAGAAAGCAGAAGTTCCTAACATACAACTACACAGGTCTTGAAGGTCCTCTCCAAAATATTTTAGAACAGACTGAGGAGAAACAAAGAAAAAAATATCTTTTTTAATGCATTTGCACACACCATTATTAAGAAGAAAGTGCTTGAACAAGAGCATGCTCAAAGTGATTTTTTTTTTACTAATGAAACAATAATTTCATAAAAACTGCAGTTGTTACATTTTTGCAAGACTACTTAGTGACATTGACATTTCTTTAACCTCCATAACAAACCACACTTATTCAATACCACCCTTTGCATGTCACACTGCCCCAGTGTTATGTGATCACGTAATGAAAGACCCTATCATAAAATATAATATGCACAATGGGAACAGGATTGTGGTTGCCAAGGGAGTCTTAATTCTGAATTTCCTGACTCTTGTGGGTTTAAATCTCAAACTTAACATTGTATTAACATATTTTTAATTGAGCAAGAGGGGAAAGAAAAGCACATATTAAAAGCCTTTATTAGTTAAAGATGAGGATTTCCCAACAAACATGTTTTATCTCTCCATTTTTCATTCCAAAATTTCTCTGTAATTTAAAACTAGCTGCTCTGGTCTTTTTGCAATGAGTTGTCTCAAAATTAAGACCTGTGATGTGACACAATTCATCTTTATTTTCAACCTATTTGATCTTGCAATCTCTGATCTTGCAGGACCAGATCCTATTCCCTAGAAAGCACTTCCCAGCTCCTGTTAGCTGGAAAGAGTAGGACTTGTCCTGTTATAATTTAGACACTAACATTAAATGCTTTCAAGTAAATAACGGGGTGGAGGGAAGTTCTTCTGTCAACAAAATCTAATTGGAGTTGGTGTAACTATCTAGAAAAAATTTAATTTGTTCAGTTACTTTAACTTCTATAAGATTTAAGAACAGAAAGAAAACAATTGTTTCTTTTTTTCCTATTCTTTTTCTTTTATAACAATGAATTTTTACCAAAAGGCTTCAGGTTTTATAAGACCTTAAATCCTATATAACATTTTAAGCCACAGCAGAGAATTTGGTCATATTTTTATTATTTTTTTCACATCATTCTGTTTTACTCACCCTATGGAAAAATCAAACATTTGATGTTGACTATTGTATAAAAAACTTTTGACATGTCTCTGAAAATATGGCAAGTCTGTTGTGTTTGGAGAAAAGTCTGCCTAATAGCCTGGTATAAAATCTTTTTACTAATAGAAATTCTCAGTATATGCTTCATTTAAAATTAATTTAAGTCAGCGGGAGATTTTCTGTTAATGTTATTTTTCTCTTCTTTTTTCTTCTGATGATTGCTTTTTTCTTTTCATTTTCTTTTCTGCTGATCTTTAGCTGTTCTAAGAATTGGACTATTTATTGTAGCTATTAAATAATATTCTATGAGAGGCACTCCTCTAAAAGGACAAAAAACTGCCCTACCACCAAAGACAATCCAACGCAAAATAACAGAAATTCCCAAATTTATGATTTACTTCCACTGGTTTCGCCTGTCTTCATTAAAAAAACCACTCTCTGGTCAGCTCTCTGCTCAGCTCTCTGCTCAAGGAATTCAGCATGAGCTCATCAAAAGGCCCACTTGATAAGAGCAGCATTGTGCATCTACTCTCCAATAGGAAATGGGTTATTTTGGTGCTAGAAATCAGTGTGTCGTCTAACACAGCGAAGTGTCCTCTGAGGACCCCACTGGGAAATCAATAGAGTTTTATGAGGTTAGCTGCAGCTTTTGTGTAAACACCATAACATTTTATGATGGGAAACATAGTCTTTTGCTTTTTATGTAAAAATGGCATTGATTAGGGTTTTTTTTATGTCTTGTGTGGCTGAATGGTTGGGGGCTGCTCTAAGCGTATAACTTGTGGTTTGAAAGCCTTGCTGTCCAACAGCAGATAATGCTTTACTTAAATATTTTTTTAATCCATTAAACTAAACAAAAGATTTGGGGACTCTTGAACCACTGAGGTAATGAAACAGATTTTGTTTTCTGTGAATAAATTCTTAGATAATTTAGAATATAAAAATGGTTCATTTCACATTAATTTTTATTACATTCCAAACGCGTACCAGGTAAAAGACCAGCTGATTTCCACACAACTTTATGGACAACGCTTGATTGTTAATCTGGGATGGTTTCATCCCTCAAGGTTCAGGATCAGTTTCTCTTTTCTGACGTTTATGTTTTGTGGTAGAATTTCCTTCACACTGCCCATCAGATCACATGCACATTGAAGGTAACTCCAGTCTTCCCTTTCGGCAGGCATGGTGTTTGGATGAGGAATTAGATTGTGTTTCAAATGCTTTGCAGAATATATATATGTCTATGTGTGTTGGCCTGAGATCTGATAAATGTAGAATTATCCTTCACCAATCTCCCTGGGTGCAACAAGAGGCTTTGCTGACTGCTTTTGAGAATCTCAGTCCCCCTTGTCTTCTTTAGGTCCACCTGTAGGAAGGGCAATATGATATGGTCCCAACCCAAATTCTTCCATTATGGCTTCTCCCCAGCTCTGCAGTGGGAGGATAGAAGATGCCCAGTTTTTGCAGGGGAAAAGCTGCTTGTTGAGTACCTGCATTTATGACTTTTCCCAAGATTTTTGGAGACAACCAGAGACTTCTAAGCTAAAGGTTCATGGCTATTTCTTTCCATATTTTCATTAAATGTTACATGCGATTCCTAGGGTTGATAAGGCAAAATGCTATATTTAAAACCAGATACATTTTAAATGGAGGAAAAATCAACAATGAAAACATCAGATTCTGTGGAAAATTTCACAACCCCTCCAGGAAATGTTTGTGACCTAGGTCGTGGTTACAGCTATACTGCAGCCGGGAAAAAATATTTCCAAAAAAACAACACCGGTGTTCACACAGTGTGAAATAAAACTCACTAAACATCCTTGCCCATCCTGTCCAAGCTAAAGCTACACCTGCCAGACAGCAGCAGCTCACAGAAGCAAAATTTTATGGACTGTAAATAAAATCAGTGAAACATTCCTAATGTAAAGATTATATATTTTTCCCCCCCTAGCCCCTTATTAAAGGTGGAATGGTCAAGGTCTGTGCGCAACCATTTCACTCAGCATCAAAGTGACTTTTTAATTGTACTCCAGTACACTGAGTAAAAACCTATCTGCAGATCTACTGAGGCCGTTTTTTTCCCCCCCTCAAGAATAGTTTCAGGATCTCTTCCTCCCCGCAATGTTTTATCTGATTATTTAGTTAAAAAATTAGAAACCGAGCCTTTTATTTATCCACTGCCCAGAATTTGCAGCTGCAGGACAAGCAAGCTTCCTCATGCCACCCTGGGGGCGACCTTGGCTCTGACCTGCAGGGACCACCCTTACCGGCGGTGAGGGGTAAAGCCAGGTCCCACTCCTGCTCCCCTGGGCAGAAACCCAGCTTTTATGAGACGATTGCACGTTGGTGAGAGACAAAGCCGCCACGTAAATTCTGATTCTGGCCACAAAGGTGGAAAACCAGCACTTTATCACCAAGCCACCCAAGTCCTTCATGTGATTCCTGGTTATTTAAGAATAAACATAAAAATCTGTGGGCCAAATTCTTCCCCAGGTCTCAGCCCAACAGGCTCACTGCCTTGGCTTGCCTCCTCTCAGAGGAGCTGCAAAGAGCTCAGGCCAGTGGAGAATCTGATTGACTTTATTTCTTTTAATTTACCCCACAGAGTTCTTTTTTGCCCAGGAGATCAATTTCTTTTTCACTTTAAAAAATCCACTTACCTGTCAAACATTCACTCCAGTTATACCACAGAGCTGAAATAACATTTTAAAAACCTCAGGGTAAGATCCTGTGCTGATGAACAATTTAGACCTTTTTAGAAGCTGGTTAATTTTTAGGATCTTAGAAAAACCATACACGGTTGCTTTAAATAGCAATGAAAGGCTGAGTCAAGCCATTAAATTTTATGTTGTGTGTAATGTTGTAATTGATGTCAAGCCTTTCCCATATTCTTCACACTGACATTGGGCAGTCTCCTAAATGCTAAGAGTGCAGTTACAAGAGTCCAGACCAAGTAAAGTACCAAGAAATGGGTGGCAGAATTGGGAATTTATTGCTAGGAACAGAAAGGTTCAAATGTAAAATAATTAAGCGTGAGCTAAATTTTGCCAGTTTCTTTCCCATCCATTTATTTTGGGGGATAATTGGGTGCATTAAGTATTTTGCTGCAAACCGTTTCTTCTGTGTACACATATAAAACTTTATTACCCTTGTAAAAAGCATGCTGTGAATTCTGATGCTTCTGTGTGTTTGAGACTGTATAATTATTCTCTTTGCAGGAAAACACTTTTACCTACATCCTAAATGGAACAAACCAGCTTCCAAAGTAGCAGCTGCTCGAAAGCAGTGTGCTCAGCTTCGAGCATCACTGAGTGAATAATGTAAATTCGATTCCAAGCTGAATAAAAAGTCATTTCATCTTACAGGAGATTTTAGTACAGTGCGTTGCCTCACTTTCGCTATTTTCCTGGTGATCCTTAAGAAGTTTTAGAAAACTTATAATGATTTAAGGCCTTAACTCCAGCAACACTAAAGTGAGCTGAATAACCTCATTCATGCAAGAGCAGTGTCTCAGGTCAGCCAGAGCAGTCTGTGTATAAAGATACAGAGATGCCACTGTCAAATGAGGAGAAAAAGCAAGGGAACTAAGAAAAAGTTTTCCTTTGCTACACTCTATTTCTGTAGGCTTTGCTGTCACTACTAAATTAAACAGAATCTGTCCCTCAGCACTGGTCACATATTAAATCAGGACAGGGAACCTTTCCTAACAGGCAGTTTGCATGAAGGCACCCTATTTTGAAGGATGAGGAGGTTTGCCAGCACAGAGACATGCAGATCTCAGAGGTGGCCTTGGAATGGCATAGGTTGCTCCTTCAGGTCTACTCAAGCCTGCTGTCCTCGTCATCACACCCAAGAGATGCAGTGACCTGGTCCCCAGTCTCTGCACGGTTCAGACAACCCTACCACCCAAAGGTGGCTCATGTAGAGCTGCCTGAGTAGCTTCGACTGCTTTCCTGAGCAGTAACATGGCTCCAGTGACCAACAGCTGATCTGGGGCTGGTTCCCCAAATATCTACCCAGGAGTCCATGAGCATTTGGAGATAGATTTTTTTAATCTGGATTGATTGAACTGATGCAAACAGAAAGCAAGCATCCAACTGCTTTCACAGCCATACCCATAAGGAACATCTAACTGGACAGGTTTAAGGTTCTTTTCTTTCTTTCTTTCTTTCTTTCTTTCTTTCTTTCTTTCTTTCTTTCTTTCTTTCTTTCTTTCTTTCTTTCTCTCTCTCTCTCTCTCTCTCTCTCTCTCTCTCTCTCTCTCTCTCTCTCTCTCTCTCTCTCTCTCTCTCTCTCTCTCTCTCTCTCTCTCTCTCTCTCTCTCTCTCTCTCTCTCTCTCTCTCTCTCTCTCTCTCTCTCTCTCTCTCTCTCTCTCTCTCTCTCTCTCTCTCTCTCTCTCTCTCTCTCTCTCTCTCTCTCTCTCTCTCTCTCTCTCTCTCTCTCTCTCTCTCTCTCTCTCTCTCTCTCTCTCTCTCTCTCTCTCTCTCTCTCTCTCTCTCTCTCTCTCTCTCTCTCTCTCTCTCTCTCTCTCTCTCTCTCTCTCTCTCTCTCTCTCTCTCTCTCTCTCTCTCTCTCTCTCTCTCTCTCTCTCTCTCTTTCTCTCTCTCTTTCTCTCTCTCTTTCTCTCTCTCTTTCTCTCTCTCTTTCTCTCTCTCTTCCTTCCTTTCTTCTGCTCCTCCCTAGTCCAACTACTTTATAGCACAAAACTAAAGCATGACTATGATCTTTCTCGGAGCAAAGTAAACTCCCACAGGGATTAAAGGCTGTCACCACAGTCACCTCTCCTCCTCTGAGTGCAGGCTGTAGTTCTTCACTCTGTCTTCTCTTACATTTCATGTACATTTAAAAGGAAAAGACCAAAACCAGAACACTCAACTCGACAGATTTAATTCTACCATTTTGGAAGGGGATGCAAAACAGAACAAACCACACACAACAGATGTTAGTCACGTCATTTAATACATGACTAGAGGATGTGCAGTTACCCAAGTGGTACGAAGCATTGGTATAATGAAATTTTTCAATATGCAAGAGAGCTTTGAATTGGCCTCTACAAATAACTCCAGTTGTTTTATGATGCTCACTTGAGCCAGTGAGGCTAAGTAGTAGTCACTGCTATGTGAGATATATATATTACAATGAAAAAAGAGCAAATAGACTTGGATAAAAGGTAGGAATAGTCTTTGTGCAACTAGAGCATTGGTGTGAGGTGCAAAAGTGAGTGGATAGAAGGGACTCAGACCTTGAACTGGGAGTGTTATTCCTGTGGTGTTTCCTCCCCACCGGAACAGGTCATGTTGCTTTCCTAGGTATTTCCTAGATGCTGTCCTTATGGACAGCAAGCTGAGAAAATTAACCCAGCTGGAACTGTCCATGGCATGATGAGGGAATGGGAAAGAGAAAGAAGACAACCTTTCAGTGATTATGGTTCACATTTGGCCCAAAGTCTGTCTGCCAAGGGGATGATTCCTTTCCTTTAATGCTACATACCTCTAGAAATAGTTATGAACGTGCCCTGAGAGGGGAAAAAAACAATTTGGATGCAAAGCCACAAGCCTGTTTTGACAGAGTTGTTCTTGTGCAGAGATCCTGTCTTTCACTGTGAGCCACGAGCCTCTCCTGGAGACAAGAATCATCTCAGCCATCATCAGCCACCTAAAGCATAGGCCTGTCCTCCCACCTGTGAACCCCCATTCCCTTTATAGCCAGTGACACATCCAGAGGTCCTATCCTAGGACATTTCAGACAGGCTGTATCATACTCTGATCTCAGCTCCTGTCCTGGAACTTACAACTTGACCATTACTGAGATACCAGACTACAGCGTAGCATCATGCTATTTTTTTTTTCTTTAGCACACAATGTATAGACTCCATCCTACAAACCCTTGTGTACAAGAAAAATCTTCCTGTTGAGGCCAAGGGAGGTACTCTGAGATATGTGGATAACTCACATGAGCAGAGACTTGCAGAATGAGGCCCGGGATCTGTATAAAGAGGTCACACTCTGTCTTCTGCCTTAGGCACACAAATCTGTCAGTTTAAATCAGTCTGTACCATGACTTTTAACCTCGGCACTAAAATTTGAGTTCCAGGTGCTCCTGCCCACTGCTTAGAGCTACCAAAGAGATGCTAATTATTTCTCACCCTCTTACTTGCCAGATTTCATCTCACTGCAAGAACTGCAGCTTGTGTTTCCTGGAATAGATTCCTCTCTTTTTCTTTTTATGCCAAAATAATTCATTTCTGATTCCATAATGCTGTTGGAGATTTAAGAAATATCTATAGGCAGAAAAGGGCAGCTGCTTCTTGCATAGCACTAAAATCTTAAAATGTTGAAACCAGCAGGACAGTCACCTCTTCAGATCTTTAATTTCACCCTAAGCAGATCTGATTTGTTGGAGGAAGTAACAGTTTACACATTGCAAAAATAAATGGTGCAGCAGGCGTTCATACACAGTAGGAGGTGTGAAAAATGGGGGGAAGGGAAAAGGGAGACTGATGGAAACAATCAACTAATGCAGAATGAAAGCCTTTTTCTCTCTCCAAGTGGAACTAATAGGAACATCAAATCTGTTAAACTAAAACAGAAACATGAATGACAAAATTGTTTTCCACTTTTTTTTTTTAAAGAAAGACCTTTTTTTTCTAAGAGTGGTCACACATACTTCTAGAGGGAAAAAAAACAAAGGCTTACCTCTAGGCACAAACAAACAGTTTCAAGTGCCTGATTTGGAAAAACTATTTTTGTTCCTCTACATATCGTATGTGTCAGCTTAGAGCGAGTAGGCTCAGTGGTGGCTTTGGATGGTTCATACTCAGGGGATATTCCCACAGGTGCTGGAAGCCAAGCAATATACCAGCAATAATCAACGGAGTAGGACTGTAATTGTGAACATCCCCCAGGCCTTCTTCAGACAGAGTTGGCAATTTCCAGTGGCTTCAGTGGGCATGTTTTATGTTTCATTCTGTTGTAGGTGATGCTGGAAGAAAACAAGAGCAACATCTGGTCCTTCCAAGCATCTGGCCAAGGGAATGGCCTTAAAAATGCCAGTTTAACTTTCATCTGGCACTGCCCATAAATACTGCTGTCAGACCAAAACCAAGTGGTGGCTCCATCTAGACATCTGTCGTTAAACTCTATATTTCAAAGGTGCTTTTTCTTTATCAGAAAAACCATTAGATGTCAGGAATCATTTTATCAATAGCACTGTTCAGAAGCAATGAGCTTCCCAATGGGACAAGGGCAAATTCTTGAAGGAAGCATCTTTGTCTCAGAGGTTAAAACAGTAACATAAAGAAAACAAACAGTGAGTGACATATTAGCCCAGTTTCATTTAAAAATACATAAATTAGTGTCAGAGGGTTAAATTATAGGGTTTTATTCATGATGTTATCGAAGAGTCCTATAGGCTAAAAGAAAAACAAAACTAATTTTTTTCTGAAAATGTCACACAGGACAAAACTCCGTCCCTGCTGGTTAATGCAATTGACCATCATGCCCTCCATCAAACATTCATCCTTCTAGAGAAGATTAGGTGACAAGAGAACTTTACTGTGCTCGGTCCTACAACACTCTCTGGGGCTCTTCCATAAGCCTGGCATTAGCCCAGACCCAATCTGGGGGGCTCTCCAGTTCTACCTACCTCATGGAGTTCTGACACTTTAGACATCCATGTTTTAGCTCTCAGAGCTGAAGAACACGAGAGGAAAGGGAGGCTAGTGGCATAACCACTGTCAGCTCTGCTAGGTGGTGCCACCACCATTGTCTAAAAGCACCCCCAAAATAGCCTGACATGCCTCCATGTGTGGCACCAGGCATTGCAGCTCCTCAGCACCTGGTGCTGTGCTTCCTCTGGAGCTCCTCTCACTGTTAAAGAAATAATGATTGCATCCATACTGGTACATGTTAATGATCCCAGGCACTGGAACATGGCTGCCTGTACAATTACTTTGCTTGAAAGATCCTTGCAAACAATTCCCAGGCATCACTGAGCATTTAGCGTGATACAGGGACCATTCTTAAAGGGGAATTTTGATGTAGTGATCCTGTTTTGGTAGATGAGAGTCTAACTGTATGAACATGGCCAGATTTGATCACTTAACCTCAGAGCCACATAATAGACCCTGGCACTGCTTACTGATGCAGATGTAGCCAATGGACCATGCTTTGTATGAATCTGGACTACCTGGCCTACATGGTGAAGAATTGTCTCAATGCCAGCAAGCATTGATATTCTGGCCAGCCATTATTCATTTTCTTTGTGCCAAAGAGCACCCAAGATGTTATTGAAACCGTTTGTTTTATCAATAGCCTGTTCTAAATCAGATAAAACAGTAGGTGATGGACCCAAGGTGGCTAAATCTGGAACTAGAGGTGCAAGGCAATGCAGTACAGAGATTTGATCCAACCAGACCCAAAGCAGGTCAAAGAAGCAGAGTGGCAATTCTGCCAATAGATTAGACCCTGATAAACACAATGAAAACTTTTTAGCCATGCAAGGTTACTTCTTTACATTATGACTCATATGGCTAACTCTGTCATGATATCATTTCAGAAAATTAACAAAGTACGCCCCAAGTATCCTGCATGAGAGCTGAACTATTGGAAGACACATCCAAAATTATACTTCAAGTAAATTACTTTCTTGAATCAGAGCTCATATTGGAAACAATGCATGAAGAAGCCAGAAAATTCCCTAAAACAGACTGCATTTAGCCAGCTAGTCATGAATGCCATAAATGATCACCTCTGTGTGTTTCCTATTGCTACCTGTGCAACAAGTAAACTGGACTCACAAATTAGTGCAGCTGCAGTTAAAATGACAATTAATTCCAAGATAAGTTGATGCTTTTGGGGAAAATAGTTCCTTAATTCTGAAAAAAAAATCTTTTGGGAGACATTTTAATACTGCATTTTTTCCACAGCAAAGAAAAGCTAAATAGAACACTGGTTGAAATACCAGTTTATATTTGGCACTGCTTATTCTTGGTACCTACCCATTGTACTTACCTAGTTACTTACGTTTTTCTTGTGAACTCCTTCAGTGTAAACAAACTGTGTTAGTGTCCTTTAGCTATGGGCTTCAAAAGATCTGCAATTACAAATTTTATTGCTCAGCATTACAAGATGATGGTATCTCAAGAGAAGGTGACAGTGAGTTAACAGATAGGTCCCCAAGGGCAGCTGGCGCAGACCTACAGGCTCCCTTCTCCAAACAGAGAAACAGGCACAATTAGCAACTTTCAAAATGATAAATCTCTTTCCTTCATTCACCAATCCTAACTTGGTTGAGTCGACTGTCTTTCATTCACATTCTGATACTAATTAACTCATAACATTTGGCTTTGTCTCATAAGAATCCCTGGCTCTTTAGATGCGAACTCACATGAGGGAAAGTCACACAAACAATGTCAGAAAAATCAGTTACAAAAGGAATTATTTTGCAACTTTCTTTTGGTAAGCCGTTAGGAGGCATGGCATACTGATTTCAGGTACACATTTATTTTAGGATTTTCTAAAGTGGCCATGAACTCAGGACAGCAGTACGAGCAGTAGCAAGAAGACAAGCAATTGCCAGAAGTCTTAGAGGTGCATATAACTGTATTTCTAACATTCCCATCACTACAATATCTGATCACTAAAAAAGACATTACTAGGAAACACAGCACAGTAATTTAAATTACTAGTTGCTTGGGGTTTTTTTAATAAAAGTGGTATTATTTTTTTTTCGCAAAAATATATGTTAAGTGAGATATGGACATTTGGACCTAGATCTCTTTAGGATCTGGATGGGAATAAGCTCTTATGTAGGACTGGAATTTGTGTTTCAGAAATTAATAAACCAGCTGCAAATGTATTCAGGAGACTGGAGTTTTTCACTCAGGTCCATTGCTGCTTTGAACATCTCTTGGGTACAACCTGAGACTTTGTCAGGAAGCTTAACAACACTTTTTTGAAATTAATGTATTTGTATGTCGTCTATTTAATTTTCCTCTTCACCTTGTGATATAAGGCAGAACTCTTATATTGGGCAGTAAAAGTGGTGTAATATAGAATATACTCCAGCAGATCCACAAGAAATTCCATGACAATGTTTAGAGAATTCCTAGGATATCATTCCACTGCATGGGCAGGGATCAATAGCTGTGGAAAATTCTCTTCAATATTCTATGACCCACTCATAATAGAAGTTTTTGTCACATCTTCTTCCTCTATAGGGAGTTAAAATTTATAATTAATTTGAAAATTTTCAATGTATATAATTAAAAAAAATGACAGTAAAGAGTAAGACTAAGATTTCAGATATAGTCAAAATAAACTCCAGCTCTTCTCCACAAAATCTATCTGAAGTGTTTTACTAGAGATCATACTCCAAAGGATCAGTATGCTTTCTATGCTTACAAACACGTGACCATCTTTTATTTATCCAAAATAAGAAATCAATGGCTTCTGAGGGAATAAAAATTACTTATCAGTTTCTGGTTTCCATATTCTTTACAAAGGCTCAAAAAATATGGATTGTTATTTTCCTACTTCTTATATTCTCAGTTCCCTAAATAGAGGACTTGTCTCCCAGTCCATGCAAGAAATTTGATTTCTTAAAGAAACCTTAATTCTTGATTTCTAGAATAAGAATCAAAAGACTGGATCTGGATCCATGGGCTTGCTCTTTTATGAAAAGGGTCAGTAATTAACAGTCCAAAATTTTCTTCTACTGGGATGGTTTCCTGCAGCCTGGGTGTGATAAATAACAGAAAGTGGACAAGTAATTCCATACCTGCTTTCTTCAGATTTTGACAGTTTCAAATAAAAAACTATAGATTTCAACAGCTCCTTTCTCCCAATTTATTCAGGTCACAGAAGTTCAGGCCCCGTCCAGCCATAACAGAATTTTAACCAAACTGTCTAAGGTTTGCCCATCGCTATTTCAGGCAGAGAGCAAATAGTATGTGTGATGCTTTTGGCACCTGCAGACATAGCAACATAACTAATAGAAAGACATCTGTTTCTGTTATGATGGAAGGATGTTTACATTATGGCAGATTTGCAAGTTGTACAGAGCAGAGGCCCTTTATTGGTAAAGGAAGTCATCATTTAGTTTGTTTAGCACTGAACACTTACTAGGGGCCACCTTGATCACTAATCTGGAAGCCAGAAAATGTTGTGGATCTTGGCTTTCCAACAGGCTAAGCTATTGAGCAGAACTTTTGGCCAGAAAACAGAATCCATCTTCTTCATTTTTGACAGCAGTGACTTTGGTAAATTGCAGGGGAAGAAGAGGTCTCTTCCTCCAGTAGCTCTGCACTTGATTTTGTCAGGTGGTTTAAATCCAGATCTGTGTGGCAAACTCAGTTTCCACAATTTAGAGGTTCCAAGGTCAACAAGCTGATGGACATGGAAAGTATCTTACACTTCCACTCTGAGAGGAACAGTTTGAAGCGGAGGGTTGAGTAATAGCAGTGGGGAGAGGGGAAGCTCAGGCTTCTGGGCACAGGAAGGGAAGGGAGAAAAACAAAGGCAATAAGTGGTGACATCACATGAACAAGCAATATAAATGCAGCAGCAATCAAATGGAAAGTAAAGTGAGGAGAAACAGGTAAAATTATGACAAAAAACCCCCAGATGTTCATCAGGACCCACTACATACTGTTTGTCCTAAAGCAGAAATGTTTTGCCACAGCAGAGTGAAATCTCCCTCTGAGCTGAAAAAAATTTATATGAATATGAATCGTGTATGTATATGTATACGAATCACAGCAAATCAGTCTGGAAGAAACCTCCAGAGGTGTTCTAGTCCTCCTCTCAGCCAGTGCTGTTGCAGTTCCACATTTGTGATTCTAAAGAGCTGTGGTTTAATTGTTCTTAAAGAATTGCTTTTCAGCATCCTCAGACTTTAATCTCTTTGTAGGTAACACATTTAAATTAAAATTTATTTGCTTTAATATAAGGCCATTATTCCTTGTACTATCCCCAAAGTTATGGAAAAGTTTACTCTGTTATTCTTGTAATGATCTTTTAAGCATCTGAAATCTATTTTCATGTGTCCTCCAAGGCTTCTCTTCTCTGTGCTAAGACAAGCAGGCTTTCAGTCATATGTGCTTCCAAACCTCTACTTACCCTATTGTTACCCTCAGGACTTTCTCTAACAGACCTTTATCTTTCTTAAATGTGGCCCAAACTGGTGACAGTACTTCAGAGGAAACTCCACAGATGCTGAGTGGAAGGCAAAACTTCTTTATATATCTTATGTTCACATTCTTGTATAGTTATGCTCACATATTTGCTGTATTGGTTTTTTGGTTTGTTTGGTTTTTTGTTTGTTTCCAACAGCCTGCCACTGCTGGACAGTTTGAAATAGCTAAAAATTCTGTTAAAAATCAAATCTCACAGGCCAATTTAAAATGCAGTGCTCCCCATGGGTTACAAGCTTTTTCTTTAAGCCCTTGGAAGGACAGCAGTTGTGAAAGGTGTCAGTTCTCCATATCTGTGTGTGCAGAGTAGGACAAGCAGCTTTGAAACGTCTCCCATATTTATAAACTGCCTTAGAGACAGCTTGGTCCTTGGTTTAGGTAAATGTAGCCCCAGTCAGAGCCAGAGATTTCAAGAACTCAGGCTCAGTGCGTCACTTCATTTTTCAAAATACTGAAAATACAACATGTCTTAGGGGCATATCTCCTATTTCCACTGAGAAACTCTCCATCTAGGGTTGTTTATAAAATTCAATTTTCATCGTTGCTGCCAGAAAAATTTCTGAAATCCCACTGACAGCCTCTTTACCTCACCTAAACTGTGAAAAGAAGCTGAGATGTGATGATCAGGACCTGGAAACTGTATCTTCTTCTGGAGATTTTTCATCATAGTTATATGATAGAGGTACTGTAAAAAAAAAAGGAAGACTTGATAGTTAAGAGACAGTGCTGCTAGTGAGCAGCACTTTGAGTTAAATATTAATGCAGATTTCCTATGAGGAGCTAAAATGCCTTTACACATGTTTACAGAGTGTACATTGCTAAAGAAAAGTACAGAACTTCAGTAGTAACCTTTGTAAAAGGAAAGTTAGAACTGGGTAAAGGAATGAGGGATATTTCCAGAGTCTGCTGAAAACATCAGTGATGACACTGGGCAAATTATTGTTGGCAGGGTATTTCAAACTAAACACTGCTGCTGAAGACAATCATGAAAAATACTAATGCCTACATCTCAACTAGCACAGACACCTAACCATCTTCTAGATAAGGAAACTGAGGCACTCTGAGAAAAATAATTTTCCCGAAGTTTTATGACTGATGACAGAGGAGGCAGTAGGAAAGAGTTCTCCGAAGTCAGAGTTTGGTGCCCTAGTGATTAACTTCACCTTATTTACTAAGTTAACCATAAAAAATACTTACGCTGTTAAAATTCAGTTATTTTCTCAGAATATACCCCCTGTGAGATCAGAATATGCACACTTCATGCACTGGCACTCATCCGTAAAATGGGATTTAAGAAGGTAAGAGGTCTGTAAAATGAGAATTATTTAATTGCTTCAACAGTTGAAGAGCAAAACCTTCCACAATATTCCACCTCATTGATGCCTCCCCTTTTGTGGTATTCAAGGGTGGGAGACAAGGATGTGAGAAGAACAGTTTTAGATCATAGAATAGAACAGTAAGTTTAAGGTCAGCCCCGGAATAAAAAACGAAGGTGTCAGTGTCTTGGCAATAATGCACTACTCCGTCTCCACTGCAGCCTTTTGTTCACACTTCCCAACATGCTGATCTCACAACAGCATCATTATGTGCCACTTGAGAACCACTGTAGTCCCCACAGACCAAGCCCCAATCTATTTTATTGCAGAAATTCTATTTAGTCATGTATCCCATTTGATATCTACGCAACAGACTATTCTGAAATAAACTTATTTGTTCCTATTAAATGGTGTGGGGGGTTTACCTTGTTTTCTTCATACAATAATAGAACTGTCTAGGTTGGGAGGGACCTTTAAGATCATTGAGCCCAACCATCAACCTAACACAAAACCACCACCGAACCATGTCGCTAAGCACCACGTCTACTCATCTTTCAAATACCTCCAAGGATGGTGATTCAACCACTTCCCTGGGCAGCCTGTTCAATGTTTGATAACGATTTCAGTGAAGAAATTTTTCTTAATATCCAATGTAAACCTCCTGTCGTGCAACTTGAGGCTGTTTCTTCTTGTCCTGTCACCTGTTACTTGGGAGAAGATACCAACCCCCACCTCGCTACACCCTCCTTTCAGGTAGTTGTAGAGAGCGATAAAGTCTCCCATCAGCCTCCTTTTCTCCAGGCTAAACAACCCCGGTTCCTTCAGCTGCTCCTCATAAGATTTGTGCTCTGGACCCCTCATCAGCTTCATTCCCTTTTCTGGACATGCTCCAGAATCTCAAAGTCTTGTATTCATATCGACATCAATATGGGTCTTAAGATTTAACTGAGTTTGACTCAGTTGGGCATTTTGTTGTACATCTTATTGACCCAAAAACTTATTTTCCACTGTTTTCTCTCTCTTTCTTTTCTGTTTTTTATTCTCTGCATTTTTCATCTCCCTCATTGGACCGGTTGGAGGGTTTTTGGATTTGTATTGAAAAAAGTCTTGAAAACAGAGGGATGTTTTAGTTATAGCTGAACAGTGCTTACACAGCGCAGAGGCCTTTTCTGTTCCCCTCATTGCCCCACCAGCGAGGAGGCTGAGGATGCACAAGAAGTTGGAAGGGGACACAGCTGGGACAGCTGATGCCAGCTGCCCAAAGAGATATTCCAAATCATATGACAACATGTTCACAATAAAAGCTGGGGGTAGAATGAGGAAAGGAGGGATGTTCAGAATGATAGCATTTGTCTTCCAAAGAAAATATTTGGCATGATGGAGTCCTACTTTCCTGGAGATGGCTGAACACCTGCCTGCTGATGGGAAGTAGTGAATGTATCCCTCATTTTGCTTTGCCTGTGCACACAGCTTTTGCTTTACCAATTGAACTGTTTTTATCTCAACCCATGAGTTTTCTTACTTTTACCCTTCTGATTCTCTTCCTCACCGGTAGGGGAGTGACCAAGTGGCTGTGTGGGGCTTAGCTGCCTAACGGGGTTAAGCCATAACACTCTTCTTTGTCTTTTGGGGTCTTTTTTGTGAGGAAGATGAAATAACCATCCCAGACATGCATTTCTACCAGACTTATGCAGGAGGCAGAGGTTCCGGCAGCGATGAGCACCAGCTCCCCTGTCCCACCCTCTCTTCCAGGCAAAGCATCTGTGGTGCCCACGGGTTCCCAGGGCACACTCAGGGAACAGCGGGCACTGCCTTGGTTGATGAGCTTTTTTATTTTGGAAAATCCCTTGCACCCCTTCTCTTTATTTCATTCATGGTCCCCTGAGATGTCAGTTTCTACATATTTTGCTTTCTTTATATTTCCCTTTTTTTTTTTCAGAGAGGAAGCTAGGAAATTTTTTTAGGGATGGACTCCACCCAACCATAAAAAGAGAAACTAGTGAAGACACTGGCAATTAAAAGGGACGAGGATACTGACTCAGCTTTTCCGAACCATCATGGCAGCTGGGATAACAAGTGTCCCAAGAGGAATGATATATAGTGAGGAGGAGATGTCTTTTGGCTAAAGAGGCAGATATAAGTCAGGAAAGCTGGACTGCTGATGGCTATTTTACATTTAAAATGAAGTAAAAAAATGCAGCACAGGATCAAAAAAAAAAAAGTTTGCAGCCTCAAAAATTACAGGGGTGACAACTTCAATTTTGTTGATCTGTCTCTCTTATTTTTTTGGCTTACTAAATAACAGCAATAGAAGGTTCTTCCAAATTTCACTAAGATAATTTTTACAGCAGGTTTGCACATAAAGAAAATACAAACAGATGGTATAACGTGGTAAGTAACAATCTGGCCAATATACAGGAAAAGCATGTTCTCCCACATTTAAATTCAGAGAGATTTTAAGCTTAAAAACATGAGACAGTAAACAGGCTGGGTTGTAGGCATAGAAAGGAGTAAGAACAACCTGATTGAGGAGGACATACTGAAGCTCAGCCATGAAACCGAAGGCTTCATATCAAGGTGAAAGCTTAGACTGAGTCTGATAATAAGACCTGAGGTTAAGATACAGGAATCTCTTCCTTTCTTTGCCTCAGATGAAATCTGTGATCTATTCAGGCCATTCAACATCTCTAAATCTAACTCTCCCTGTGTAAACTGAGACTAGCTCTTAGTCCCTTTAGTAAAGTGCTTTGAGAGCTACAGATTGGAAGTGATGCTTGCACAGCACCGGCCAAATGCTGGTTCCTTTCAAGCTCATGGCAAAATTCCTCTGGGCCTCTTTGGCTATGTCGATATTGATAAATTAAATGTGCCCAGTGCCATTCTCTGGTGCTGCAGCCAGCTGGCAAGGAACAGCCTGCATCTACATTACTAAGTTTTTTTACCCTCTTAAATGGGGTGGTCATATCCAAACTATTTGTTGGGAAAGGCTTGTGCAAGCTCCCAAACTGTTCCCAGGAACTGTGGGCTGTGTGCAGTGTGCTGCCTGGCCCCAGCCCAAACCATGCCAGGGTCTCTTCTGACACTTTAAATGTACAGAAAATCTAGTCCCACTGCCTGGAAGTGTTCCTCAGTGCCATCTACTAGCTCTGAGTAACTCTAGAGGCAGACACTTGACCGCTTAATTTTAAAATGCAATATAGTTAGAACCATTGACTCCATTGATATTTCTTTCACACATTCATATAATTTCCTTTTGTAGGATTTGTAATGATTTCTATATTCTGTGAGTGCCTGTAAAATACCATCAGTGTTCAACTTGGATTTAATCTGATTACTAGTGGAGGATACCAGCCTGCAAGATCTCCAACTTGGATTCCTTTCATCAGCTCATTCTGCAAAACCTTCACATAATTAAAGGAACATCCTGCAAGCCCTGGGTCTGTGAATCACTGTGCTGTTCAGACGGCTGGTAGAACATGGAGGGTAATCTCAAATCTGATCCTCAGCCAAGGTGGGCTGGTAAACTCCAGTGAAGCATAAAGAGCTAAATTATTAAGGCAGGGCAGGTTTTTACACAGCATCGCCCACTGAGAGCAAGCAAAATAGACTAATCCCTGAGCTACCAGAATCAGCTGGCTATTTCCAAAAGCCAACAGCAGCAAGGAAGCTATTGCATGACTTCTTTCGAACAACGGAAAGGAAGACGGGAGAAAGGAGGGGCTGGGTGGGAGCGGAGCAGTTTGACATCTAATCTATCATTTTTATTAGGCCGAGTCTGCACACATTTGAATTGTGTTTTCCTCACTTTTTAAATGAAACGGAGAACGCTAACACTAACGACATAGTTCCTCATGAGTGATAGAGTAATTTAAACTTCGTAGAGCCTCCTATTTCAGATAGTGTTAATTTATATGTGAAGGAACTTGCAAGCATGGATTTATGTTTTAAAAAAAACAACAAAAGCAACAAAACCTTGAGAGTGCTGTAACATATCTGCCTGAGGGCACATGTGAAAGACTTAGCAGGAAAATGGAAAAATATAATGTTCTCCAAGTGCACACATGCTTCCACACATACATGCAACAGAATGACAGAGAAGACGAAGGGAAGGCGGAGGCTGGGTGCTCCTTGGAAGCTGTTTTCTTAACCTCTGTGACAGCCTGCCCCCCCCGCTGTGCTCCCCCCTCCAGCTCTCCTCGTGTGCTGCACAATGTCAGCCAGAACACCAACAACAGCTTGAGTAAAAACAGCTTTCACTGAGAACGGGAAAGATAGGAAAGAGATTAGTAGGGTTTTTTTTATATATAAACCTTGTGGTTGGTGACCATAGTTGAAGACAAACTACAGGAGCGAGGTGAGGGGAGTGAACACAAGGAGAGGCAAAGTCTAGGTGACTCTGGAGATAGTTTAAATCCATCAACAGGCGGCTAAGATCTGAACTAGTCATCTGCAACCAGGGGAGAAATCACAGTCCCAGTGTCAACGGCCACAAATCTTACTGCCTTTGAAGTGGTCAGTATTTTACCCAAAAGTTACTACCTAAGATTGTTATCTGGCTACTTGCTGGCCTATGTGAGACAAATTGGCAGTCTTCAGCGAGATCCTGGTAGACTAATTCCACAACACCACATTTGGCATTCATTAGCTGTCCTGGCTGTGGGGCTAAGTAGGAACAGTCAGAAAGGCTGAACCTCCATTTCACCCCTCAGAGGTGGTCTTCTCAGCACAGTTTTGAGACCCATGGATAAATCAGTATGGGGCAAAAAGTCCTGTAGTAGGTACATGGGTAATTACATGACTTTGCTTTGAAGAGCTCTGAATATTTCCTTCAGCAGCACTACATATGATTACATACTCCTTTCAGACTGTTAACAGTGCAGTGAAATGAGGTAAAAGCAATCTTTCTTTTCCCTTCAAGCTTCCTAAGTGTGAATAACAGAGAAAGGAAGAGAAAAAGTTGAAGTGCCTACCTGAGAGAAAAGTACCTAGCCCGAGGAAAGGAAAACCTGAAGAATGCAGGTAATAGCATATTAAATATTTGTTTACTGAGCAAATATAATTTGCTCTTTTATTTTCACGGAGTTTTTTTAGTACTCACACAGACAAATTGACATTGCAAAAGATCCTCATTCTCAAGATCTATCTGCATTCATAGGCTTTATTTAGATTGACTGTTCCTGTGTGGCAGCAAAGAGATAAATGTTCTCCTGAAGCGCTCTTACGGTAGGTACAATGCAACCCAAGGAAAATCAAGTCAATCAGCACTAAACTTGCATTCTGAATAACCTACTACAAAGCACTTTTAATGTTTTAAACACCATTTGTCACTGTCACACTGGAAGAAAAATTACAGCTCACTTTAGCTAAGTGGTAGCTCACTTCAACAACGTGAAAATCCTCTGAACTTCTGCTTTTATTCTGACCTTGTAAGCAGCTTTCTGGGAGTCAAGAATTGGAAAGGAGGGAAAGAGCAGAAGTTTCAGTGGGGCTTCAACCCTGCAGAAAAGTGGAACACCTTAAGGTTAGTAAAGGGGTAAGTAGATGTGAAGACGCCTAACACAATGCCCACTGCAGATCCCTGGTTCAGCTGGATACCTGGTTTGAACATGAATCTCACATCTCTGCAAGACAAGCAGTCTGTGGGCCATGCTGTAGATAAAATTGTGTTTGCCAAAGACTGTTAGTTGCCAAGTAAAGCTTTGACTGTCAAACTCTTAAGGGGCAAAAAGAGGAAGAAAAGTGACCATGGCAAAGCTCATTTTTAGACTGATTTTGGGAAAAGCAAAGTTTGATAATGACTGACTTGTGAAACTGAGCACGGACCCACCCTGAGGGGTGGTCTGAGGAACATCTCTGAAGGTGAAGAAGCTTATGCCTCAGGTTGTCTGTCTGTTCATGTTCTTTTCTGACTGGAAGTTTGGGGGAAATTTCTTAAACACTGTCCTCCACTATTTCACAGAATCACAGTCACTCAGAATGGCTGTGTTTTGAAGAGACCTCTGGAGACCACCTATTTGAGCCCCTCTCCTCAAATTAGGTCAAGTAGATCAGGTTGTCCACTGCCGAGTCCAGATGTATTTTGAATTAACTCAAGGATGGAATCTGTGGGATGGTGCCGCACAGTCATGCGGGACAACCTGTTCCAGTGTTTGACCACCTTCAGAGTAAAAAAGTGTTTTCTTCTGTTTTAGCAGAGTTTCTTCTATTGGAGTTTGTGCTCTCTTATCCTCTCACAGGGCACTGATGAGAACTAGCTACATGTCTCATTATTCCCTCCATCAGGTATTTATACACATTGATAAGATGTCCCCTGAGCCCGCTCCTTTCCAAACTGAACAGTCCCAGCCCACTCGGTCTGTCCCCATTAATTCTTTTTATTTCATGTCCAAGCATGTGCTCAAGGTTGCACTGGGTCTGCTTTAAGAGAGGCTTTAGCCCTTTATTTCAGCAATATGAATTCTCAAGTACACTAAAATGTCCACATTATGTCAAACAGTAAATCTGGAAAGAGACTTCGACTCTTTCGACTCCTCTGCTTTCAGCTCTAACTCGCCGAAGCTGTTCTCTGCCAATTTCTTTTTTTCATATTGGAGCTCCAAACCAGCAGAAAGTCCATTGCATTGCTTTGCTTTGTTTTGCTTTGCTTTCCCATGAGGGTACAGGCAGTGTGAGTGTGCTGGGTACCGTGCTGCTGGCTCAGAGGAGGGTGCTCCGTGGGACCTGCCCAGGGATGCCCCGAGGGGTGGGTGCCCGCCGTCCCCCCGCTTCTCTTCTCAGGACACAGAGGGAGGTGATTTCCCTCTGTGAGCAGAGCTTTCCTCTCACAGAGCACTCCTTGAAACTCACACACCCTTTTTGCTCAAGTGCTTCTTTCTAATGTCCATCTGGTTTTGAGTAGAGAAGTCCTCAGGGCAAAGAGAGAAAGAATATGGCTCTGCTTCTTTAACCACAATATTCTGATAAGGATATATGAAATTCCCATTAACATAGGAGCCACATACTTCTTTATACTTTATTCATTCAGTGCACTTTAAATAATCAAGAAAGGTTTTTTTTTCTACTGTCAAAGTTAATTTTCCTCTTTAAAAAATAGTGTTGCAGATACTTACGAATAGGATAGTGATTTCATTAAAAACCCAGAGTTTATGTTTGTGTTCTTTTGAAAGTTAAGGATAAACTCATTTTCCCATACAGATTTAAAATTGTTTTTCTAATTTCTTTTTCCAAATATTGAATGTTTTTTATTCACTTAATAGACATATTCTTTATCATTCCACAATTTTTGGGACTATTTTTGTAGGCTTGAAGAGAATTTTACTCTCAGAATAAGAAAATAGACAATTGTTTCAAAACAGTTGCAGCAAAAATGCTTGTTAAAAATGTGATAAAATATCATCGTCACTGAAGTAGCACAAAGACTATTTCCATCACGCTGATTTTTTTTAACTTTTCTGTTTAGAAGTTGTTTTTAAGCAAATCACTGCTTGCATACATTTTTTACGAGCAACTCAAGACAAAACCAAATATACTAGTAAATTAAATAAATGCAATGATTTATTATTGTTTTCCCTTCATGATAGGTATCTCAGTGTTAAATCTTTTTGGAGACAAAGCATGGTAGGTCTTTGTTGCTTTTTTCTCTTTTTTTTTGCTGCGATATAGCATGGTAGAGAAATGGTCTATGTATAAAACACCCCACTCCCCCCCCTCCAAAAAATCCAAACCACCAGAACCCACAAAAAATTTAATTCTTGGATGCAGCCCAGAGACAGTAGACATAGATAATAAAGTAGCCCTCTTCAGCCTTAATTGTTTTTTCAGTTTCTCTTTCTGCTTTTTATAACTTAGAAATTCTTTTTCAATAGTGAAAGGAAATACTTAACAGCATAAACATAAATTAATACATTGTTTTGATATGCATTTTTTTTTTTTGCACACTGTCTCCAACTTCCACTGACACGTTGAAATGAATCCTAAAAAAAGGAACCGTTCTTTACCAGGTTAATACTTTTGAATATATTATGTGTTCCGTTCATGCAGATAAATTCAGATTACTCTTACAGAATTTAACCTCAATTTATCCTTTCTCCTGAACTGAAAGTCAGGGCAACAAGAACTGAAAAAAATTTAAAGGCAATTAGGTATGGAAATCAAATCGTTACATCTTTTCACACGTCGTCATGTGGAGGAATTCAGAACAGCAGTGACAGATTATTTTTTTCTTAGCCTCACACACTTAGATAAATGCGAATTGTCTATTCAGCTCCTCTAGCAAGAGACGTGTAGGACATAAATATAAATAAGATAGAAATAAAAGTATTATGTGTAGCTATGACTGCCAGTTCTCACCTCTAGAGATGGGGAAAAAAATGGGAAAAAATTTACGTCTTTGATTCAAGTAGGATTATTTCCATCCACTATCATCTCATACAGATTTATAAAAGCTTCTGATAAGGCAAATTGCTCCTAGGGAGTTCACTTTCTGGAATATACACTGCTGAGTCCTTGCCAGACTAACAAGTCTGAGTCAGCCCTACCCTAATCATTTTATCCATAGCCTGATTGTCCATGTGTCTTATAATCTTGGACCTCGTTCAAAATAAATAATGGCAGTAACAAGCCACAGGCTGAACTTTCCTCTGAAATTTTTTTAAGACAACATCTTCTTGCATAAGGCAAGCAACATCTGCTAAGCCAAATGAGGAAGAAATCCTTAACGGCTAGAATGGAGAAGAGGAAAATAAAGGAAGATCAGGGAGAAGTCCTATACCAGTGAAATCAGAGGGGTTTCTGCCTCAGGCTCCAGGCAAGCTGGGAATGTGCTCCTTACCTCCACTCTCCCGTTCATCACAACTCTGAGTTGGGTAAAGTAATGCCTTCGCAGCCCTACTTCTCCCAGTTGAATGTGAACAATTCTTCCTATTTAAATACTTCAATCTTTTAATACAAGATTTAGCCTCTTCGACTCCAGCTTGCATAGTGGAGTTCAGAGGAACACAGCACTTCACTGGTGCTTCCTAAATATACAGGTGTTGTGGTTTGTACTCCCATACCCTTCAACCTAAGGTTGGTCTTCTGCATTTGGCCTATTAATAACTTTAGAATCTGGTATTTCCACAAACACATAAAAAAGCTCAACATTAACTTCTTCTGGTAGAATAATTCTGATTACTTATGTCTACTGAGTAAGTTACAGCTTTTGTCTTACACTCGGACAAATTATAGTTTGTGACACACTCTCATTACTTGTAGGCACCAAAAGACCTTTTCTGAGACAAGAGCACATTTTCCAGCCTCCGTGAGAATAGCAAAGCACTCAAGAAGTGCGTCTCACAGTTTGGAATTGCCTTTTATGTTAGTGTTATGTTGAGGGTTGTCACATTTAATCAATTTTAATACTTTTCAAGTTGCATTTTCATATATAGAAGTATAACAGAAAGTACAATGACATCCAACTGATGTTGAAGTTAGAGTAAATCAGTGATCCAATTGCGCATAATTCAAACTCACCAGATTTATTTCTTTCCACTAGAGAACGTCTGTCAGAGCCAGGAAAAAATTTTATCACCAGGCTAAATTCATATCAACAATTAAATAATCGTTTACAGAAACAGCAATTTTGCTTTGCAAATAGCACAATGACTCCCTGAAGCCCTTTTTTTTCTTCCTGAATCCCTCAACCCTTTTCTCTTTTGTGTTTTTGTACATTTATAGCTCTTTGCAGCAAACTTGTTTTTGCCTGAGACTGTAACCATCGGCTATCTTTCACATAAAAAACACACACAAACTATTCACATTTGAGGTTGGACAAGTATTTGTTTTTATTTGAATTTACTAGCTGTTAGCAATAAAAAAAATATGTAAATAACTGATGATCCAGAAAGCAAAATTCCTTTTTGTCTCTGGCATCAGATCTGGATGAAACAGGAGGAAAAAAACCCAAAACAGTCTAAATCTCTAATGCTGTTTTGCCTGAGTATGCTGGATATTTTTGTGAATTTAGTGATTTGTTAGGATAGGCTTGGGTTCTCTGAAGGGAAAAGATATGGGATACAGGAATGGGAGTAGGAGTGTCTTGATTTCTGCGGAAAGCACGGGACTGTGTGAACGATTGCAACCGAGGAGGTTTCAGCACTAAGTCTCCCAGAGCTGCAAGTACTCTGTCTCTGCCTAAATTCACACTGAAGTTACGGGAGAAACTATGTCAGTGCAGTGAGGCAGCCTCTGAAGGGAGGGGAATCTAAATATGGAAGACCATTTGTACATGATTATCTATTGTAAACTCATAATCCAGGCCATCCTTAATAAAAACATTGAGTTCACACAGACCTTTCTACATCCTCAGGAATGCAGAACTGGAAGAGAGCACTGAATCACCGAGCCTCGTTTCCTGTTACTTTGGGCACCATATTACAAGTTATCTTTCATAAACTTGAAGAAGATCCCGAAATCCGTTATGGAGGAGGTCACTATCACAATCTCTGTTTCACAGATGAAGAAATTTGATCCTTGAAGGGGTGGAATGACAAATCCATGGCCATCCAATAGCCCAACAGAAATACTTGGACCAAACCACCTTCTCTCAAGCATCCACCCCATGCTTTAGCCCCTGCGCTGATCAGAGGCTTCAAAGGTGCTTTCCAGATTTCAGTGATCAGTGTCCCACAACACCGTTGTTGTCCATGCTTGCAATGCTTTGCCTTGCTGATTTATGTTAAAAAGGACTCAGCGCTCTGTGGTAATATTGGAGAAATTCTTCAGCACGCATTTTTTTCTGGCATTTCTCGGAACACAGAATTGCTCCCAAAGTGACTGGCTTCTGGAAGCTATTGGAAAACAACACGAAGCCTTCAGTTTCCGAATAAAACTTTCCACCTGTCCTTATGGATACTGAAAATTAAAGTGTGCAATTTTGTCAATTACAATAGAAAATACCAGGGCCATTACTTGAGATGGCTATGTATTAAATACAGACCACCCCAGACTGCCTTTAAACAAGAGCAGGAAAGAGATCACCGTTCATGGGGCTGGGACCTGCCAATCAGACCAAGGCTGAATGCCTGTCAGTCTCCCTCATATTTGACTTGGAAGCAACTCATATCAATATGTAGTCAGGAAATGGCTCTTTAATCACTGCAAAGTCTCTCCTGATTTTAAAGATTAAATCAGCCACAGGCTGTTTGGGTCTTTTCCCTTTTTTTTTAACTCTTCCAAGATAACTGATGATAGCATTTGAGAATGATTAGCCATGCCGCACGGCGTAAGCATACAGCTTGCTCCGATTTCATGCATTACAGGCCGTGCTGTACAACTCCAATCTCAGATAACAGGACATCCAAAGAGATCTGACAGACTTGTCTATGAGTGATATATGGGGGGAAGACAACTTGAAATACGGAAGGAAAATAAATGACCCAATATATTAACGATGATCTTCTTGGAAATGCTGTAGGGAGATGGGCCAAGAAAAGAGCAGGGTCTCCGCGGGGATCCCAGTGAGGTGGGATTCAAAAGGCACCTCCTGCAAAGTACAGTTAGATGTGCTCCTGCTCCAGGAGGAGTGTCCAACGGGATGGGCGTATGTTCACAAAGGTACCCTTAAGGTTAGCACAATGGCAACTGGTGCTGGCAGCTCTAGGGCAGCAAGTGACAGCCAAGACACTGCAGGGGTGTGCTTTGGAAAAAAGCAGTGGAGGTTAAGGGAGAAGGAAAAGAGGGAAGCAGGAAGCTAAGAAGCCAGTCCCTGGAGTGGGACAAAACCAGGGTGTCCAGGTGGGAGGCGAGAGGAGCAGGTGGGAGAGGACCTGGGCCAGATCAGCTTCACTTAAGACAGAGGCTATGATGTGTGTCCTCAGGGAAGGGAGGTTCGAGATGTTTGGGAAGGGACATCACACGCAGAGGTGCTTTATGTAAACATCTGTGCACTTGCATAACAGAAACCCAGAGAAGAGGAATGGGAAAGCACAATCTACACGTTATCAGCACCCTGAGTCACTGAATTCACCCTGATGAGCTGATGGCTTGTCACTTGGTGTGGAAAAGAGGCTCAAGGATGGCAGAGCTCCTGCTCTGTCACCAAGCAAGCTGTCGCTGGGACCGTCAAGTCAGCCCCTGCTCTTCTCACAGAGATCTGGCTTGCTTCAAGCAGAGAAATACTCCCCAGAGTGACACATAGCCCAATAAATCCTCTTGCAAGTTGTTTTTCTCAGATCCTGCATTTCTCTAATAACATATGTGCCATGTTTCACTCATGCTTCTCCACGCTTTTTTCTCCCATACTAAATTTACAGAGGAAACAAGGTATTGCTGCAGCAGTCCCTTGCCCCACTCCTACCAGTAAGTTTGATTCTTTCTGTGATGTTTAAAGGATGAAAATTATGAACTATCAGGTAAAATTTTACAGCAAAAAACTTTTCCTTTTGCTATGAGTTTTTTTTTTCCCTTGCCTGTTTGCAAGTTGTTGCTAGTCACACACTAAAGCATGCTTACCCATCTCATTTAAACTCAGAAAATGTGCAGCCAAGTGGGCTATCTTGTTGCATGTTGCTGCCATTCAAACACCAGTACAAAATGAGATGGAGAAAAGGCAGAACTCATTTGGTTCCTCAAGACTTCTTGAAAAGCCACTGAAATCAGCAGCATGACTCCTTTTAACATGTGTGGAGTGAGTCAGGCTGTACAACCTCCATTAGAAATACCAGTGGGACCACGTAAGGATGGGGGTGGTATGAACAGAAAAGCTGCAACAGCACATATACAGCCATTTTAGAAAGATGCATAAGAAGTAACCGGAAACCTTGAGATCTTTGAAACACCTCGAGAAAAAAACAAGCACAAGTTTGCCTTCCTGAGTGTCTCCAACCACAACTACTTCTTAAAGAATTAACTATTAATTTTGAAACCTCACACTGGTCTCACATTCAGCTTCTTCTCACAGAGAGTTACCTCTGCTCTAGGAACTGCAGAACTTGAGCTGCTTCTCAAAGAACAACAGGATGACAAGATCACGGTCTCACTTGGCATTCCAGTGTTGTTGTTTGCCACACAGACATGAAATTTTATCTCGACAAACCAGTTCCACAACAGTAACTGAACTCTAAAGATAAATTTCCAAAAAATGCCACACTAAATTTACAAGTACTAGAGGCTGTAGTTATTGCTCTTTTCAAGATGGTCACTGAGAATTCAGGTTTCTCAATTAGTTCAACTCCTTTATACCTCCTGCTTTATTCCAAGCCCTTTCCTTGAAACCATGGAAAAAGAATATACCAACGCCTCAAAATCAGTTCTTCAATATTACTCTCTTCATATCATTTGAATAACTGACAATACACCCCGGATAGGTCATTTTTTCCATGAAATACCTCCAGCTGTGATATTGCCTCATGTCAGATTGGACTAGGCAAACGTATGTCAGCCAATCTCCATAGCTGATGTTGAATTGAAAAGATTTGATATGGGGAATTAAAAGATAAAGATAAAGTGAATAATCAGTGATGAATAGACAATAATAAATTGCCTACTGAACCGAATCTGTATCCCTATGTGTACACGTAGTTCTGCTTATGAATTACTATTGTTATCTCTTTTTCTAACTCTTTTATCAGCTAATTGGTATGATCAGCTCTTGGACCCTGGATTCTTTTTAAGCACTTGTGAGCATTCCTGACTTGTAATTTGCATTGGAAAATAGATTACATATTACTGTCACTTCTCCTTCGCTAAATCAATGTGGTTAGTCTTTGAATTAGCATATGTATGATATTAGCATATCACTTTAAAGATATCATATCATTGCTGAGAGTTTGGGTTTGTGTTTTTTTTATATAACTAGTCTTAGGATAGTAGGTGTCTGCTAGAGATTTCAGAAGTGGAATGCCAGTAACAGCGTAAAAGTACCAATAAATAACTTTTAAATACATAGATACATATGCAAACTTCTATACTTAGCTGTCAGTATAAAGACTGGATAAAATGTATGGAATTTTGGCTTGGAAACTCCTGAACCATGCACTTTTCTCACTTCATCCTGCTAAATTTTGTGTTTGATTAGATGTGACAACTGCTGCTAAAAATACTGGAGTTTGTGGAGTGACAGTATAACTCCAGTCTGCGCAAGAGAGGGCCAAATTCAGCTCCACTCAGAAGATATAAATCCTGAAATACTTCACTGGAGTCAGGAGAGCTGGTCCAGATTTGCACCCTATAAGAACACAATCTGGCTCACAAAGATAAAGAGTGCAATTCAGCTGGCAGTCCTGTACCAATTTTTCACTTGTGTTGCACTCCTGCCAACGTGTGTTGCACTCCTGCCAACGTGTTTTGCAACTTCGCTTCTTCTCAGTGGTATTTACTGGGAAGCTCTGGATTTTATGGGAAGACGAGAGCCTTCTCCATTTCACCAACATTCAGTTCCCCAACACTTCCACTCAAGTTGCTGGGCCAGAGACTGAAGAGGTTAGTCTGCACCTGAGTTCGGCACCCAGTACTTTTGTCGATGAAGATGTGCAGTGCATGCAGACATAAGTTTTCTGCTGCCAAGCTCTATTGGTTTGCTTTTACCCAGTGGGTCCACTCCTGGGCTTTGTACCAGGCATCTTGGTGAGCATTGTTTCTTAAAATTCCTCCTTCTTCCTCCTTCCCCCTTCCCATCATCTTTCCAGTTGCAAAAAATAACAGAATCATGCAATCGCCCTTGTTGGAAGGGACCTTTAAGACCATTGAGTCCAACCATCAACCTAACACTGACAAATGCCAAACGCCACTGACAAAACCATGTCGCTAAGCACCACGTCTACTCATCTTTCAAATACCTCCAGGGATGGTGATTCAACCAGTTCCCCGGGAAGCCTGTTCAATGTTTTATAACAATTTTAGTGAAGAAATTTTTCTTAATATCCAATGTAAACCTCCTGTCGTGCAACTTAAGGCTGTTTCCTCTTGTCTTATCACCTGTTACTTGGGAGAAGAGACCAATTCCCACCTTGCTATGATCTCCTTTCACATAGTTGTAGAACGTCATAAGGTCTCCCATCAGCCTCCTTTTCTCCAGGCTAAACAACCTCAATTCCCTCAGCCGCTTCTCATAAGACTTGTTCTCCAGATGCCTCACCACCTTTGTTTTCCTTCTCTGGACACACTCCAGTATCTCAATGTCTTTCTTGTAGTGGGGGGTCCAAAACTGGACACAGTATTCAAGGTGAGGCCTCACCAGTTGGTGACCAGATGGAGGTGACCAGAAGAAATATTCTGCAGCACTTGGTATTATATTTCAAATGCACCCCACAGTCTAGAAGAGAGCCCTGCTGGAGCAAGACATGCATGTCATGTCTGTGCCATGCTTATGGTGCAGTCTCCAAGCAGCTGTAATCATACCGTACTCAGTCTGCTGTCCTTCCTTCCCTTTTGCTCACCCGGTGCTAACTACACACATAGTTGGGTCACCAGGGGGATTGCAAACATAATGGGTTCAAGGGTCACAAAACAAATTTCTCAATATGACCACTCTGCCATCTCAGGTCGCAGGACCACTCTGTAGGGAAGCCTAAGCAATACTCAGGTGTTCTTTATACCAAGTGAGTGTCCTGCACTGGAGAAATACACCTCAGAATTTTAAAATAAATATTTTACAGGTAAAAAAGATGGAAAAAAATGGCAGCTAAAAATGGTCTTTATCTCATTAAGATTTCCAGCTCATACCCTTGTTGCTGCCAGCCCAATCTGAAGAAAGCCTTTGGGGTTGTTCTGGCAGCAAATTAGCAGCTCATAATGTCTGGAATAGATTCAAATGTCCCATCGGGATAATGCCATGCTTTCTTTAGTAAAACATCCCATACTAGAAACAGAACTAGCTGGGGTTTACCTTTTGCTATATAATGTATCACGGTTATGTTTTTGTGTGAGTGACCAAAGGAAAATGTTATTAATTGTCTGCCATGGTTGTACTGGTAGGTACATAAACAGAATTATCCTTTGTTACCTTCCTTTCAAATTTATTAATACCCTCTACAGAAGCTTAAACAATGTCTCTCAGGACTTGTCAAAATTCAAGGGAAGGGGTAAACAGCAGCTTTAAGCTTCTGGGTACTTTGGAATTGCATGCTGTGCACAATGCTCACTGCCCAGCTTCCATAAAGGTTTCACAAGCCTCCAGAAGTTCAAAGTGATAAATGTAAGTAGCCAGACTATTCCACAGTTGTCGGCACAATGTGGTATCAAAGTCCTATATTAAAATGAACAGCCATCAAAATAGAGGAATGAATTTTCAGTTGTAGCCCACAGGAATTTCTGCATCCAGATCCCATTAATCATCAGAGCTCTGCATGGAGTTCCTTGTACAAAACCTTTAACATTCAGCCTCGTATGGTAAGTTATGACAGGCACGGGACCAGGGCCAAATTCTGCCCTCAGTTATATCTCAGCAGTACCATTAGCTTCTGTCAAGTTGCACAGCCGCGGTCAAAGTCAGATCTGGTCATTTGTCTAGAGAGTAGCTCTCACAGCACATCAGTTTCAATGGGTCCATTTATGTGCTTTAAAACCAAACATGTAGCTCGTGCTTGGATAAATTGGGAACCAAAATGAAGTTTGAGATGTGTCTTCTTACACTAGGAAGAGTTCAACACTTAGGTTTCTGCCAGAATACACAAGTCTGACACTATCAGATGAAGAATGTTATGGGATATTTAATTACCAAAATTAGCCAGAGGAATTCAGGTTTTGGGTCTCAACAGAAAAACATGTGAAATATATACTGCGTGTTTACATTTTGTGAACAGCTTCTCTTTATTTTTTCATAACTTGATTTTTCAGTGCTTCGGAATAAATATATGAGAGCTTAAAATGTTTTTTTCCATTCCAAATGACAGAAGGAACCATTTAAAGTGTTGTGGTAAGCTTAAAAGACGAAATCAAGTTCGTTTTTCTTTCATAGCTGGCGAGAACTAATATTTGCTACCCAGTTTAGGTAGCAGTTCAATTTCAGAAAAAGTTGCGCACAAAACATTTGGCTTTATGAAATATTCACAACTATTTTTCTTGGCTTCTGTTCACTGGCAGGCAAAAGGGGTGTTTTAAATATAAAGCGTGGATTTTACAATGCATCTTTACCGTACATGGACAATGGTGGAGACACACCTCTTTACAGCGCAATCAAGACTTGAAAGCTACAATTTACAATAAGTAATTGCACAAAAAAGGAAAACATTGCATCTGCTGCCTTTACCACAATGATCCGTGCATGGTATTTTCTTGCTGAGTACTCAAGTTAAAGCTCAACCAATGAATCATCTACTGTTGCTTCTGTAACTTGTGCAGTTTCAAATGTGCTACTTTTTGGCAGTAAATTTCTGATGGCTAAAAAAGAATGCAAACCAGACAGAGTGAGGCCAGATCAGTGAACTTAATAAGAGGTAAGAGAGCTAGTGCTTCTGGGAGGCATAGCATTTGTGAACTGTGTCAAAATGGAAATCAGAAATATAAAACCAGTGTTTCCTGGCAGGTTTCCAAAAAACTTTTGATATTTATAAATAAAGCGATCTCAACAGAATAATGCCAACTTGGATAAAGGGATATAAATACATATATATTTATGCATATATATGCATTCATACAGTGGTAGACTCCATAAATCTGAAGAGGAATTGTATTGGTTTCATTCAAGCACTCACTTGGCACCTCAGTTTTAGGCACCTAACGACACTGAGTTAAGTGCTTAAATTCCCTTTACAGTCAGAAGGAGAAACACAGGTGTCTTTGAAGGGCTGCAGAGAGAAAAGGTCTAACCACTCAGACAGACTCTCTTCTGGAACCCTTCAAAGTCATCTGTCCTCTTCTGTTGACTACAACAGCCAGTGGCACAGTTACTTTGGGAGAGTTACTTCATCAGATTCATAAAATACAGGAACAAGTTAGACGTCTAAGTTAGGCTAACTGGATCTAACCTTGATTTCTGACCAAGATAGGGAAACTAATTAAGCTGCAGACTCCCACTGAGCTGCCCGTGTAGGACAAGAAAAAGAAAGCAATCCATGAAATCAAGTCCAACAAAACCACCACTAATCAGTGGACTATTTACCAAGACTCACAAGGTATGACAGAGGCCAGAAACTCTGGGATTCCAGGCAGATTAGAGCTGTATCTGCACAATTAGAATAACCACATCTCTAAACCGCAGAAATCACTTCTATGCAGCTACAACAATTTACATTATCAACCATCAATAGTACCAACTATCATTAAGTTTGTCCAGCAATTTCCCCACCATAAAAGTGTTTTCAGTAGCTCAGAAAATTATTAAACAATAACTACTTAAGCTGCTTCAGACTGAATTTTGAACTGCCTTTAAGAAAATATTCTTTCAAAACTTCTTAGCCAAAAGACATGAAGGATTTCCAAGAGTTCAGCCAGAAGAAAATACATATTTTTGTCTGTATTTTTAAATATCTGGCAGATTTGCTTCTTTCAGTAGTTGACCTGCCCTCCATGTGAAAAGGCATAATACTCATCAGGGACCCTTTGTGTCAAGAACACGTTTTCAGCTGCCCCTAAGATCATCTACCCTCACAACAGCACAGATTGTCCTCTGGGGATACCGGTCTCCCTGCGTGGCTACAAAGAGCTTCTAGAACCAGCAAAGACTATTCTGATATTAACTTTTGGATAGTTCAAGTTAGAAAAGATGGACTACCTATTTGATATGCCACTTACTTTCTATTTAAATTAGCCCAGAGAAACTAGTTACATAGCTGACGGAAAAAGGCAATCTGTAGTAAATGATGGTGATAAATTCAGAGCAATGCAGGCAAGAGCAGTAGGTTCATAACTTTGAAGTGCTCAGATGCCTTCCAGATGTACCCACCTGTGCTCAGAGACTGTCCAGGGCACCTGGGCTCCAAACCTTTCCAACTCAGTAAAGACGTTTGTACTCAGAAAATAGGGGTACTCCTTTGATAGAATATCAACGTGAATTGTCTCATTTAGCATAAGACAAGGTATAGGCTAAACTGAAAGGGTCACTTTTACACCCGAAGGAGTCTCCACACACTCAAAGATATTCAGGGTGTGGTTACGCCAGCTTCACTTTGTCTGTATAACCAGTAAAACTTTCCCATGTCAACAGGGCTTTATCTTCAGGAAATCTAACTGCATAAGGGAATGCGAGTTCAAGGGGGTCTCAATTACTCTATGACCATCTTAGATTACAACGAAACATGAATTTGGCTGAAGTGCACTGAGTACAGGAAGCATTATAGCCCTGCTTAGCTATGGTGCTGTTTCTGCCGGTGCTCAAGCCTAGCCTACGGAGGGATAGCACAGACAGCTCGAGTGTGCAACATCTTGGCAGGAGGAAGCCAGACGAAAATTGCCTTTGGTGGTGAAGGATAACAGGGCTCTGGTGATGCCTCCCTGGAGTGCCACAAACTGGATTGCCAGCTCGGCTCTCTCTTGGCCAGCTTTCACTGCAGTGCTTTTGCTCGTCCCTCACCGGAGCAGGACGGGCAGGTGTGTCGCGTGTGTCCGGCTGACAGCCTTCACCCTCACAACTCCAGTTCCTCTTTTACGCAGGCTCTGCTTAAGCACCTAATCCTGTGTTTAGGACATCACGCTCTGTTGCTATGGAAGTTATTGGGATGTCAGAGGTTTAGCATGATGACTTGACTATAGGGCTTGAGCTGGGGGTAAGGGAGGAGATTAACCATGAGAGAAACCAGTGCTGTGACTCCTTGATTGCTAGCATACATGGACATGTTCTCTGAGCCCAAAACACAGCCCTAAGGACAGATTAGAAAGTGGTCTGAGATGTGTTTTGTGTTTCAGCTCCTCTTTGGATGAGTTTTTCTGAAAGACACAGAGCTTGCACTCATACTTTTTCAGGTTTCTCAGGGTTTGCAGTTTGTTTCCTCCTTCCATCCAGCCCTTCACACACTTCCCAAATGACTACATTTGTATGTATGGTGAAGCAAGTTAAATTCCAGAGCACTTTTCTATAGCCAAGACATCAGTTTTCCTTCTTACTTGCTGGAATCTGGTGTTTTAGTCCTTATTGATTGTCCTGGTTTGTAGAAGTGACATCTGTAAGTCCCTATCTTGTTTGGTAATTTTCACTCTAAATCTCAGCTCAGATCATCTCATGATAAATCCCTTTCCCTCATCATTCTCACCCCATCTGCTCTCCCTAGGGAGACCTTTATTTTCCATCCTCCAAGCTCATCTCTTCGAACAGCAAGGAAGCTGTCAGCTGCTGTGAAGATTTGTAGGGCACTAAATCTTATACGTTAAACCTTTAAATACATTTATCCAGGTAAAACATTTTGAAGCAAATATATAAACTCTGAAGGTTTGCTAGCATATGGCATAATGATTAGCAACCAGATACCAATGATTTTCATCCCCTTTATTATCATTATTTTAACAGTATAAAATCTCTTTTCCATTTATCAGTTTGCTTGAAAAAATGCTCTGCTCAGTTTTTCCTTCATCAGCTTCATCATTCTCATTACTGAAGTAATGGCTGAATCCAAAAGTCATCAATTTCATTAGGTTAAGCACCCCACAGCATGAATTCCGACCCTGACCTGTCTACAAGAACATTTCTGATGAAGTTCCCTTTCTAAGTAAATACTGCATCAGAATTATCAAAACTGTTCTTCCAATGTTTTAGGCCTCGTTATTCACCAAAGTACATAGCAAAGTAAAAAATAGCTAGATTGCATTTTCCTGAATCCCTTGAATTTCATTTCATGGGATGAATCACAACATGGTTTGATTCTTTGTTCATCCAACTTCGTTTGTCCGTTGCCTGAGTACAATATGAATCATTCACCAAATCTACATGCCAAGATTCCTGCCTACTGGAAGTTTTTAATATCTGCCACTATATCCAAACTCAAATGGTGAGTTTTTTTCCAAACAGACTACTCTTTTATTTTTCTTTAGTTAGAAAAAGTCTCTGTTATATACTAGGTGTTTCAAGCCTGTAATAGTGTTTGTTTTGTGAGCTGCTACTTGTATCATGCAGTTGGGCACTGGCAGGGTTAACAGGAAAATACAGAGAAGAAATTGCAGGAATCTGTGATAGAAAGGGACTATGAAGTCATCTGGTCCATCTTTTGCCAGTATAGGCCTGTTCCCTGCAGAATATCGAAGTACGAGCACTTTAAACAGCCTTTCTTAAACTGAAGAGGAAACATCTAAAGTTAGCAGCTGCAGGTGTGACCCCAGAAGAAGGAATAGGTGGCTTATGGTGATCCAGGGTAGCCCTGTGCAGCCGCCACACTGAAGGATGGCCAGAAAGCCTCGCTGAGGTTGTCTAATTACAACTGGATTACTGTGTCCTGAAACCTATAGGCTTTCTCAGTCTATTTGTTCCCAGTCTCCTCTCCCTTAGGGAGGAGCACCAGGATGTTAGCTTATTCCAGTTTCTGAAATGTATTCTTATTTCCAGCCAGACCTTTCTTGAAGCTGTTGGATTGTGCTGTTAATTGAAAGCTCTTCTTCCTGGAGAGACAAATGCAACATCCCTGCCCTATGGCATGGGGATGAACCCGCTGGCTTTGCCTGCCTAGCACTTCAGTCAGAATTCTTCTCTGCAGATGGCTTCTCTACAGGCACCAGTGCAAACAAGGGCTGCAGAATCAGGCCCTGAGGTAGTAATGCTTACCAAATTTAACTGCACAACACAGCTCATGTGCAGTGAAATAAATGTGGTAAACCACCAATGATTCATCATTTACTTATTGCAGAAAACAAATAGGTTTTCTTCTGAGTCACATGCATGCTAAGAATTTTTTCCTTCTCAAGCAAAACAAAAAACCAGTGTTATTTCAAGGCTGGGTGAAAGAAGTTCAAATCAAATAAGAGTTCCTTGAACCTTTGTTCAAATCAGGAACCTGAACATAAACTTATTCAATGTTCTGAGAGGTCTGGAAATTTCATTTTCCACCTGATGCTGCTGCAGGGCACCTTGTTGTGCAACTGGGAGCTACAGAGGGTGATGGAGAATGGACATGCTGGGATCCTTTTGAAGGTCATGAGACCCCTTTCCACTTCCCACTCCCACTTTTGGAGAATCTGAGTGTGCTGTTAATAATAATACAAATCTTTTCTTTTCAAAACTGATCAGATATCAGAGTTCTAGCCAGTCTTGGTCATCATATGCCAGCAAAAAAGATTGTTCACTTTTTTTAAAATGAGCAAATTATCATTGAGGTCAGTTCTGGAGACAGGAAAGGAAAAAAAAACCAACACATAAATAATGAAATAAAGGGACAAATTAAATGACAGGAAAAAACATTTTGTTTTATCTAGGGTTGGAGCAACTTTGGAACAGAAAGCTATTTCTTTTTGCAGTAAAGAAGCACTAATGTTGACCAATATGCTTTGGGGCTTCAGACTGTGAATTGTATATGGATGCTTTTGCCATTAGTTTGAGAAACTTACATCCTCACTGCCTGCCACTGACTTCAATCTTAAGCAGAGAGAGGTGTGTGGTGCACATCATCCCAGGAAATTCCATGTGGGTTTTGCTGAGGAATGCTGAAGAAGAATAGCATTTAAAATTGTCAGCGGGTGCATATGACAAATCCTTGAAAAATTATGGACTCCCAAACTCCATCTGAAAATCAGGAACTGCTTCAGTGACACATTCAGTATTACTGTGAACATCCACGTCTATGATATAAGCAACATAGTGTAGGTTCTAACTCTATAAAAATATTAATGTTTCTTACAGATGTAAATAAATTAACAAATTGAACCCTCTTGGGCAGGTACATTCAACACTGGGCAGCTTCTTTCCATAGGTACTATAGGAAACTTTTGGGATCTGTGTTACTGCATTTGGCTTCTATCATCTTTCCATATATTATGTTTTCTACATCATCAGTTAAATGACACATTTCATCATGACAGCTAGTATATCTCATTAACACAGTGCACTGTTAATACACAGACTGGGGAGTAGATTTGGCAAATGTTGTGGAGGAAGAAGCAGAAATGCTTAGCTGACGCATGGAGGAGAGATCTGAGTGGCAGAAAGGGATGTGAGTAGCTGTCAGTGGCAATGAAGTGAAGCTTGAGACAGCAAGTTGTGCTTGAGGTGATGGCCAACAGTAAGCTAAGACAGTAGAGGGAGATGGCAGACAAAATCACAGCACATGGAGCCTCAACATAAAGGCAACTTTGAAAGCTCTGATGATAGATTGTTTTGGTACATCTCTGTAATCAAATGAAAAGAGAAAGGAAAAGAGCAACAGGAATGTAAGAATTTGACAATGTCTTCAATTCTAAGGAGTTTCAAGAGAGATGGGGAGAAAAGATATCAGGAGCTACAAAGGTGGAAGAGAACCAAGAGGAGAGTCATGGTAGACAAGGAGGAGCATATGTCAAGGGAGACTACCAATACCAGCAAAAAGTTGAAGAAATTTAAAAAACAGTTCAGATGTTCGAGACTTCCCCCAGGAGCTTTGAAGAATGGAGTGTTTAAAGAGCAGAAGATGGCAGGAAAGGGCTCTGGATTGTAGTCAGACCTCCTAAGTCTCTCATGGAGATCATGAAAAAAATCCTTCTGGAAACTCTGCTAAGGTACGTGGAAAATAAGAGGCGATTGGTGACAACCAACATGGCTTCACTAAGGGTAAATCATGCCTGGCAAATTTGGTGGCCACCTACAATGGTGTTACAGCTCTGGTGGATACGGGAAAATCAACTGATGTCATCTATCTGGACTTGTGCAAAGAATTTGACACCGTCTCACTTAACATCCTGATCTCTAAATTGGAGAGACATGGATTTGTCGAATGGACCCCTCAGTGGATAAGGAATTAGCTAGATGTCCACACCCAAAGAGTTGAGGTCAACAGCTTGATGTCTGAGTTGCAACCAGTGATGAGTGGGAGTTCATTAGAGGTCAGTGCTGGCACCAGTGCTGTTTAACATCTTTGTCACTGACATGGACAGTGGGATTGAGTGCACCCTTAGAAATTTGTTGCTGATGCCAAGCTGTGTGGAGCAGTCGACACACTGGAGGGAAGGGACACTGTCCAGAGGGACCCTGAGAGGCTTGAGAGGTGGGCCCGAGCAATCATGAAGCTCAACAAGCCTGAGTGCGAAGTCCTGCACATGGGTTAGGGCAATCCCAAGAACAAACACAAGCTGGAAGATAATGAATGAGAAGGACTTGGAGGTGTGGGTTGATGAGAAGCTCGACATGACCTGGCAATGTGCGTTCAGCCCAAAAAGCCAACCACATCCTGGGCTGTGAGACTGGAGTGCTGCATTCAGCTCTGGGGCCCCCGACATAAGAAGGACACGGACCTGTTGGAGAGGATCCAGAGGAGGGTCATGAAAATGATCAGAGGGACGGAGCACCCTGGTCTAGTTGGAGGTGTCCCTGCCCATGGCAGAGGGTGTTGGAACTCGATGATCTTTAAGGTCACTTCCAACCCGAACCGTTCTATGATTCTATGATCCTACGACAGGCTGAGAGAGTCAGGGTTGTTCTGCCTGGAAAAGAGAAAGCTTCAGAGAGACCTTATAGCCCCTTCCAGTACCTAGAAGAGGCCTACAGGAAAAGTGGGGAGCAACTTTTCATCAGGGAGTATAACGATAGAACAAGACGTAATGGTTTTAAGCTGAAAGGGAGGAGATTTAGTTTAGATATTATGAAGAAATTCTTTACAGCAAGGGTGGTGAGGCACTGGAACAGGTTGCGCAGAGAAGGTGGGGATGCCCCATGCCTGTAAGTGTTCAAGGCCAGGCTGGATGGGGCTTTGGGCAACCCGGTACAGTGGGAGGTGTCCCTGCCCATGGCAGGGGGGTTGGAGTTCGATGATCTTTAAAGTCGCTTCCAATTCTAAACATTCTATGATTCTGTGGTTCTATTAGTCAGGGTAGTCAGGAGTGTGCTTAGGAAGGAGCCTGTGGTGTAGAAATTAACAGAGAAGTTATATGAAGAATTAAGTGCAGGGGAAAATGAAAAAGTAAGAATCAACAGTGGGCTATGGTTAGATGGTAGCTAGATCCCAGCCATAGGATCTGAGGAGCAGGTGGAATTTGAACAAGATGCCTTCAGGAGGTTATGCAATAGTGAGAGAGATGGAGAAATTGGTGGTCATAGATGCAGAGTCCCAGTGAAGGCAGAGGAGGCAGAATTAGGCCGTAGGGTTGGGATTCACCTAAGCAAATGTACAGATTCTGGGGTGCAACTAGTCTCATCCTATTGCAAACAGCTAAAAGTAAGTATGATGGATCACACTCTTAAAGTGTCAATTTCCTTCCATTAACTACAAAACAAGCCCAGATGCAAGCTTCTGCATTGTCAGTATCAAAACATATTAGCATGGGAGGGAGGAGAGAAGAAAAGAATATTTGAAGGGAAAAGGTGAAAGTGAAAAGGGTTAGAACATGAGGTGAAGGAAGGTGCTGAGCACTGAGTAGAGAAAAAAGGAGAGAAGTAGGATGTAGAAGAGATCTTGACACTTCTATAAGACTGCTGGCAGACATAAAAAAAAAGTCTGCAATCACTAACCAGGGTAATGCGCAGAAGAAATCTCTAATATCAACAGATCCAGCCACAGCCTCAGAAACCTAGGAAATGAAGGGAAGTAGTAGAAGTAGGTAGACTCAACTGGTTCTATTGATGCAGATACCAGAATCGTGAGTGGGCAGGTGGGTAGTGAAGGGACACACAACCTGACCAGGCATAAACTATTTTTGCTCCAGGTGCAACATACTCCCACTTGAGCAGTACTGTGCCCAGGCAAAACAGAGAGATTAAATAGCTCAAATGCAGCCCCAAATGAATGTGATTAAACTACTTCCAGATTTCAACTTATAAGTCCCTGTTCAGCTGATGGGCTGGAACATGTGGATTCACTGCTTTGCTAGTCCTGGAATCTCTGCATCTGGTTGACATGACCTAAACTGCACCATCTGGATACTTGAGAAAGGCAGTGCTTCCCCACTCATAAACAAACAGAACCTTCTTGGGGGGAGCAGGCCAAAGAAGAGAAGCATAACACTAGCTTGGAAAAGCTGCATAATTAACAGCTGAAAAAAACTCTCGGCTTTCAGGATGCTCTCTGGCAATGGCTCTGAGTCTTTCCTTCTCCTGTAGCTAGGACTGGCTACTGAGGAAGTCATGATTATACCTTCCTTGTTGTACCACTTCCAGCTCAGTGTCCAAGCTTGGAGGCATTCAGGGACATGCAATTTTTATGACTTTTACTACTGAGCCTCGCTGAAATCACCAGTCAGGAGACACAAGCAAGGACCAAAAAAACAGAGGAGCTCCATTTCCTGCCACCTCTGGGCTGCTGAGGGTTTAGTAGCTTTTCAGACAGGGGTGTAGCTCAACACGACCAGTCAGAAGTAAGAACAGATGGCAATAGTTTTGCCAGAGACTAAAAGTTCCTCTATACTGGTTGCACAGGGAGGTTCATGCCTTGGCTTCTGAACAGACCTCCTCTGGGCTCAGTCTCACGTCACCTCTTCTCCCCTCCGACACTTTGGCAGCACCTGGGCAATGCAATAGGAGCCTGTAGCCCAGTGACACACTTGCTCCCTCCTCTCCTCTCCTCTCAAGGGAGCATCCTCCCCTGCCTTCTTCCCTTCCTCCTCCTTCTGCTCTGTGTCTTTTCTGAGAGTCTCTTACCCTGCTGCAGGGTCTCTTGACCAGGCTCTTTGGAAAGTTACATTCAGATGCGCTATCAATGAAATCATGCCAGACAAAAAAAACTCCAGACTGTTATGTAAAAGAAAGGTAAATAAGGTCTTGGCTATCCAGCTAACGTTTCACTTCTCCAGTAGGTGCTGGAAACTCGTTCCTTCCCTTGGGAGCATCTCTGCTTATTTGGATCTTCTCATGGAGGAACTGCTTTTCACCTTCCCAACAGATGTTAACAATGCCATCCCCGCTCCTTTACGGTTTCAAGCATAAAGGAAAGCCCAAAGCACAGGGCTTACAGGCAGAAGAGAGACAAGGAACATGGCAATGCTAAAGGAAGAGCAGGCAGCAAGGCATAAAGGAAGCAAAGTGAATGTCATCATCTTTCAGTTACTTTAGTAATTGGTGCAGCCAGCACAAAAAGCCCGTTTCATCCCCTTAGATGCACAGTATTGATGGCACATGCAATAGCTCACCCATGGGAGACTCCAGCAAGACTCCAGCAAGCCCAGCAACTGCATTTAAATGCCATAGGTGGCAGGCAGTCTGGATTTTAATGGGAGCCACATAAAAATAGCGTTTGCTGGAGCCACAGATAAATTAACATTTGGACTCAGCAGTTGTTATACAGACTTGTTTGCAACCATAAGCAGAGACCACCAATATTTAGAAGCAGGTACTCTGGGTGTAAAGTATGGGCCAGATCCTGCAAGTGTGTAGGTGTCCCTGGGGCAGCCGGGCCGGTGGCCGGGGAGGGCAGCGGGCCCCATCCCAGGTGCCGTGAGCTCGGCTCCCGCTGACGTCAGTGGAAGTTCAAGGCACTTAACACCTCCCAGGACCAGGCTGCGAGAACGACTTCCAGAAGGAAACTCTCTTGAAAACAGATCATGTGCTGCTAAACGTAGCGTAGATGCAGAAAGGGCAGAGCCGTGCGTGTTGCAAAACGTATCTTCTTTAGTGCCGTATCCCCAAGCTGTGAGCTTATTCACTCTTGGCTCCCTCCTTCCACTGTCTTATCTGTTATGATGTTGGCACAGAGCTGAGTCCGGTGGGACTGCAGAGCTGGAACAAAACAGTAAATGTTCTCCAGGTTTTCTTTTCTTACAGAATTCCCTAACTCCCAACCTACTTAAGGGGGAGCCATGAGCTAAAGTAAAATTATAGTTTTGTCTTCTTCTCAAGCCAGATATCTCCAGAGGGAATACTGCTCGCATTGTACTTTTTTTTCTGCAGAATTGCTACCTCCACCACAGCACCTTGCAAGGAAAACAGATTCTTTCTGTTCCCTGATGAAGGTTTCAATTAACAAAGGCAGATTAAATGAACAGCCTTTAGTCAATTCATTTTTGCTGTTCTTTATACCAATTGTTCTATGCACTGGAATTTTATATTTAATCTTTTATAGCCAGTCTGAACATTTATATAATGTTATAAAGTCTGCAGCTGTTATATGTGATTTGGCAAGGAAAGGAGGGAGTATGGTTTGGGGGGTGGGGGGGAAGATTCTAGGTCCTCTTATTTATTTTTAGAAATGCAAAGTTTCTAGTTAAAATAAAGTTCAATCAAATAACAATAGTACTAAATGAAGCAGCCTCAATTTCAAACTTTTGTAACTCTCTGAATTATTTCAAAGAAGATTTGTAATTTTCTTCTAGCAGGAAAATTACTTTCTGTACCAGGCATAGCAAAAGCATTCAATAATTCCGTGGCTTTCAGGGATCTGTTCTCTCTGTTGTGTTTTAATGCCCTGGACTGTTCCATTCTGGATACGACAGACAAAGGAATCCTTTCTTCTTAAATCAGGAAAGAGGATTTAAATACATACAGGCATGTATTTATGATCCACCTAAAGGATGTAATATCATATATGTGAACAATTATCCTCTATCCCTACTGGATACATTCATATAGGATATTGCATCTATTGGACCTCAAATATACCATTGGTGCTAAGAATTGTTACAGACTGAAGCTCTGGAGCTTGATAATTTTTCATTACATGTCATCATTGTATTCACCACAGGTCAGTGTATTCACTTTTTTTGTTAATTCACTTTATATACAAGGAAAATCCCAATTGATATTGTCTTCTCTTTTAATATAGTGATAATAGCTTTAATAAACAAAACAACAGCTTTCATTTTCTTCCATGGTATTTCTCATTTACAGCCTGGTTTTACTTGGTTTTAGCAGAGGTCAAAGATGCTCAGTATGACACAGGGTTGCTACGCCCTGCCATAAATGTAGAAATCCCTTTTGAGAGGCAGGACAAGATCTCTAGGTCCAGCAAAAAAATGTGAGGTTGTGACTAGAGGCTGTGCCCCTGGTCCTCTGGTCCAAAAGTATAAAATATTTTAACCAAGCAAGAAATAAAGCAGCCCTAACATCTGCTCTGCATCAGGAGTAGTTGACTATGTAATGGTCCACCCAATGTGCTGTAACAAGAGCACAAGACAACCCAAGCTTCCTTCAGCCTTGTTGACACATGCTGTGAAGACAGGAGAGGTGGGAATTGGTGACATCAACCATGGCAGCTAGAAAAGAGGGGTGCACTACCTCAAGAAGTTCCCCAGTCTCCATTCTCCTTGTATTCCTGGAAACAGGCACAACGATGGAGCAAAGAACTGGACAAGAGAGCCATAAGTAGTCAGCAAACAAATTGTTTAGTACAGCAGAATATAAAATCTGATCTTCAATCTCTGAAATGCTGGCAAAGTTTCTTGTGGATATTCAGTGCTGTCTGACCAATATTCACAGGAGTAGCCTAGAGGAGAGAGGGAATATTCCAGCAGAGGCAGGGGGTATTTCATAATTCTTTATTTAATTATGGCGTTGTTGCTAGAGTCTGGTCTCATGGGAAGCACAATGGAAGATTAAATGGCAGCAAAGATCATGCTGCATCCCTTATCTGTTCGTGTCCAGATTTCTCTCACATATAAGTTGTTTGTAACATGCCGAACTTTTTTTAAAAATGAAGTTGAGTGTGAGGAGAAACAAGAAAGGGGTCAGCTGGACTTAACTTGACATTTTTTTTGTTTGGTTTTTTTTTTTCAGTAAACTAACACTTGTGTGTTTGGGAGTAATGAACTAAGTATGGCCTTTGCTCAAACAAAGACAGATTCAAGGTTAAGGGGGAGACTTTTGTTGTATTATGCAATGTTCTGGGATAGCCTATTGTTGGTCCTTGCTGTGCAGATGTAGCCATGGCTGATTATCCCTACTCCCAAACCTCTTTACTCACCCGCAGTTTGGTTTCCAAGAGAATGATTCTCTAGTGACTGATTTATTTCTGCAGAAATGTGTATGTAAAACTAACTTATTTTACAACTGTTCAACATTGCGCATCCTCTACCCTTAGCAACAGGCAAAAAAAAGTTTTACAAAGCATACAGTATTTCACAGTACAGTTTGTTATGATTTTTGTTTTGTTTTTTTTTAATATTGTGTATAATGTGAAGATTTTATACCTTGTAACAATAATCCAGTGAATATGAGGATAGAATCCAGAATGAAAGTCAGGGAAGGAAAATTAGGAGTGGTGTATCCCCTACTATCACTGAAATAAAGCCACAAAAATAAGCTTTTTAATTAAATATCTTTGAGTGTCTGTAGTGCTTATAAAATTCTATATTTGATTTTAAATTTGGTCTAGTTCCTGCTGTGGACACCAATCAACTAGCTCTAGAGTAATGTAAAGAAACTACAGCACTGAGCACATGCTATGTGTAGTGGGATAAAGGAGGGGAAAGAGGTGGATCAGGAAAAAGGCAGGTAAAAGAGGTTATACTTTATACAGAGAGACATACATTCTATTCTTCCTGGTGGTAGCTCTGTGTTTCTTATATAGTAAAGGGAGTAGTTCCCAAACAAATTAAAAGTTGGTCCCAGAAGTATTTTCTGTTTGCAGGATGCTCCTTGAGAAGAATGAAATTAAGTGACTCCTTGAAGCTTTCTTACTGAAAATGACATTGCAAAGATGCATCACATGAAACAGCATGCTAAATTGCAGGATCTGAACACTGGTACAGAAGCTTCAGGGGAAAGCTTCTGGGCAAATGATGGAAATTCCTTTGTACACAAGGGACAAGCAAATATATTTGCTCTGAAATCCAGGAGAAGGCAAGAAACAGATCTGAATGTCTCCTGCATTCCTTGGTGAAAAGAAGGGCAACAGAAAAGGGGGATGCCAGCACCACAACATACTATAGATATGCAGGAAGAAGGAAGAGGTGAGTGATACTTTCTCATGACAAACTTCTGAGGCATTCAAAAAGCAGGATCTGGTGGAGATCAGTGACTATTATTTGACTAACTGTTAGTTGGGATGGGGATATATATTTGTAGCATACTTGGATGACAATTTGTTACTTCAGAAAGCAAAAGATGGCAGAAAAGGAGAGGTTATTTTAAGTTATGACTGTGAGGATCAGATCAGAAATCTTGGAATTTAATAGGGACAATAGCACAATAGGGGTCATGGGTTACACAAAACCTCAAGGAACTGGAAGATCTTCTGTGGAAAAGGAACAAGAAAAAAAAAGACAAGAGAGGGGGAGGTTCTAAATGAGACAACCTGAAAGGGAAGAGAGTTCAAAAGTACAGTGAAAGGCTGATATGGCTCCATTAGGAATTCCTTAAGGATGTGAAAGTTAAAAAAGAATCATAAAAACTGAGATCCAGGATAAGCAACTAAGGATAGGAACAAAAAACACAAGGATTATCTACAGCAGGAATATACAAGAAACGAGAGCAAACTCCAGCTACATGTTAGAAATCAGACGAAGACAGAGGTTCACTCCTTACCAAGAAGAAGGTTCCACAGAGAAGACGGAAGACAACAGTTGTTTCGCTGTTTGCAATTATTTTAATTCCATCAGTATTAATCACATAATTAATCAGATACTTTAAAAAAAAAGAGAGGGATCAGAAAGGGGAAAAAGCCATGTAAAGAATGAAAACAGTTGCATACCATCGAGTTCACTGCTAAGAACTTACTTAGAGAAACCTGAACCAGCCACGATTGTTTTTAAGGATTCATGAATGACTGTATGAATCTCAGAAAAGTCTATCTCACCATACTTTAAAAGCAGGAGTTAGAAGATCAGGGAGCTTAATACTCAGTCATTATTTAAAACAATTTAAATACATAGAGAAAACAATTAAGATATTAAAAGGAGAATTCTGAAGGTGTATAAAAAAAAAATCATATCAAGCCCACTGAATATCCTTTTCAGACACAATTGCCAGCCTCCTGGATCCAGGGATTGCAGAAAAAGGTCCTGCAAGATGTCCTGACACAGGCAATACTTCTAATAAGTAAACTAGGGAAGTAGAGTGTAGGTAAAACACACATAAGGTCTTATGCAGTTAATTGGAAACCCTACTTTAAGCATACCTAACAATGGTTTCCTGGGGTGCATTAAAAAGAGTGTGGCCAGCAGGTCGAGGGAGGTCATCCTCCTCCTCTATTCTGCCCTAGTGAGGCTGCATCTGATGGTGACAGAGCACTGGAATGGGCTGCCCAGAGAGGTAGTGGTCTCCTTCTCTGGAGATATTCAGAACCCACCTGTATGCGTTCCTGTCCAGCCTATTTTGTGTGATCTGCTTTGGCAGTGGGGGTGGACTGGATGATCTCCCAAGGACCCTTCCAACCCCCACTATTCTGTGATTCTGCAAGGAGACCACTTAAAGACAGGTACTATTCATCTCCTACATGTATGACACCAAGGTGAAAAGTTTGACAAGCACTTGGGCTACAAGCTCAGAATTCAATGTGATCTTGTGAGAGTGAATAAATAGTCCAAACAAGATGAAATTCTTCAACGACAAATTGCAACAGTTCATGTGAAATCCAGGCGTCTCGGACAGTTGGGGTGAATTACCCTCTAGAGACACCTGTGTCTGAATTGCAACCAGACGAAGCCCAGGGAACTGCATAGACAAAATGTTTAACTTTTGAGTGACTTTTCTGAAATGCACAGTTACAAAGGGGAGAATATTTCTGGCCGGGCAACAGTTCAGCAGGAAAGATCTCGGAATTACTGCAGATCTCTAGCTCATGATGAGTCAAACGTGGTGTTTTGCAGGAGAAACAATTCTCATTCTGGGGTATATTAAGAGGATTGGTCCATAAAAGAAATGGAGCATTTATTCAGCCCTTTTCAGAATTGACAAGGCCGCATCTCAAATCCCGTGCCCAATTTTGGAGGGATAGCAGAAAGAATACAGAAGGGAGAGCTTCAGAAAACATAACCTGTTGATATTCCCTTCAACCCTACAGCTGTATACTTCTTTAGCACAAAAACCTTCTGTCAGCTGCATGATTCACTTAATAAAATATTACTGGATATTAAAGTGTTCTAGTAAAATAATTTATGTGACAGAGAAAACTGGTGTTTGAACTGTGGAAACCAGTTGTAAAGAGGCAGCCTTGGCTTCCCTACACAGGAAAACTTCCTCCAAAGGCTATATTTACCCTGCTTGAAAACTATCTGGCTGCCTCCAGAGCAGATCTCTCCAGCTCGGGGAGAAGTCTGTGTATGCAGATGTTGCAGATAGGGATGGGATCAAATTCCTGCTTTGTGTCCTCATGAAAAAGAAGAACGAGGCTCGCGGGCTGCAGCTCTCCAGATCTGTCACACTGGCATCTCTCACCATCATTGCACTTACATTACAATTGCTCTCAGAAATTATTTATGCCAGAGCATGAATTCTGGGGGTGAAGATAGAATTCCGGGGATGCTCAGTGGTGTATCAAAATCTGCTCATGGCAATAGTGGAGCATCTTACAGCTGGTCCCTTGGTGGGGTCAGCCTGAGGCCAGGGATATCTCTGTCCAAAATTCTCCATTCATCCTGCTAGGAAAAAGAGGGAACAAGCCATCTAAACAAGGTAAGGCTTTTACTATCCCAAATAGAGTTCAGCACGTGGACTGTTGCCTGTGCTGGAAAAGTTAAAGAGAAAAGCAGCAAGTGAGAGGAGGAGGATGCCTGAGGCTGATGACATTATACGTCATCTTGAAGAGCTGATGAGGGAACATTAATTGCCTTGACACATGAAAATGTTGAACGTTTTCAGATCTGAAATACTGGAATTGGGTGGGAATCTGACCAGAAGTTGCCGTACTTTGGGTTTGTTTGGATTTCTTCCAAGGAACATTTCAGAATTTTGCAATCAAAAAGTAAAGAGCCTTTGAAACATCTCTCTCAACCCAGAGATGGCAGTCGTTCCATCTGTGAGGCACAACCACCATACAAAGCACTGCAATTTTGAATTATTCATTAATTATCTCATAAAAGCTGCAGAGAATACACACTGTGCCAGCTCATCAGCTGGTGTAAATCAATACAAATCCAGCGTCTCCCATACAAAGCCCACTAAAAGCACTAAAAGTCATTTAACTGACATTTCTGCAGTACCGAATTGTTTATTTTATAGAGTCAAAATACAGGCTAAATGAAATATTTGTGCATGATGTAAAGCCAGAGATGAAGTGTGCTATGGCTTTTAGCTCCTCTTTTTCTCACCAATGCTTAGCACATGATGGAGAATGGCAGGAATGGCACGATGCGGGTAGTCTTGCTTCCTTGATGCAGAGTGCTGAAGATCTCCACGTGTCTCTGACCATCCTGGGCTCTGACAGGTCTCCTGCTCCCTGAGAGCAGTGAGAGGCCACAGGGCTTTGGGATTCCCAGCCTCTCCCTTTCCGTCCACTAACCTGGGCATAAGAGGTGCTTTGTCTTTCAGATGAGCTCTTTATATCTCAAAGCACAAGCCTTCAAATATACAGAGAGGTTTTTTTCCTTGTTAAAAAAGAGAAATAAAAAACAGGTGTCTTCACAAAAATTTTCATGAATACTTTTTTCTCCTAAAATCCTTTTAGTTGAACATTTCTCCAAGACCCAAATGTAATAAACTAAAATATATGTAAAGAACACAAAATAGCTGAGCTCTGATTCGCCAAGGCGTTGTCACACGCCAGACTTAAAATGCATGAAATGACTGTGCGTTTTACATTTTAAAATACAAACTGCATTTGAGACACAAGCATTTAAGAGAGAATTAGTAGGAAGCTGTTGCAATGACAGTATTCATAGGTTGCTAGATACATACTGGAGTTTAATCCTCACGTAAATCTAAAACAGCTCTCCTCTCTTAAACTGAATTACTCTCATTTTACACCACGGTTCATGATTTTAATACAATCAGTATGCAAAGTTAGCAGCCCCTTAGTGGACGTAAATCAGTTTCCCATACACCAGTTGCTCTTTCCTGGAGCCTTTTCAGCTGGACTGACCTTTCTACTAGCAGATAAGCTGTTATATACTTTAATATTCATATTGTAAATTTGTTGCTGATGCCAAGCTGTGTGGAGCAGTCGACACACTGGAGGGAAGGGACACTGTCCAGAGGGACCCTGAGAGGCTTGAGAGGTGGGCCCGAGCAATCATGAAGCTCAACAAGCCTGAGTGCGAAGTCCTGCACATGGGTTAGGGCAATCCCAAGAACAAACACAAGCTGGAAGATAATGAATGAGAAGGACTTGGAGGTGTGGGTTGATGAGAAGCTCGACATGACCTGGCAATGTGCGTTCAGCCCAAAAAGCCAACCACATCCTGGGCTGTGAGACTGGAGTGCTGCATTCAGCTCTGGGGCCCCCGACATAAGAAGGACACGGACCTGTTGGAGAGGATCCAGAGGAGGGTCATGAAAATGATCAGAGGGACGGAGCACCCTGGTCTAGTTGGAGGTGTCCCTGCCCATGGCAGAGGGTGTTGGAACTCGATGATCTTTAAGGTCACTTCCAACCCGAACCGTTCTATGATTCTATGATCCTACGACAGGCTGAGAGAGTCAGGGTTGTTCTGCCTGGAAAAGAGAAAGCTTCAGAGAGACCTTATAGCCCCTTCCAGTACCTAGAAGAGGCCTACAGGAAAAGTGGGGAGCAACTTTTCATCAGGGAGTATAACGATAGAACAAGACGTAATGGTTTTAAGCTGAAAGGGAGGAGATTTAGTTTAGATATTATGAAGAAATTCTTTACAGCAAGGGTGGTGAGGCACTGGAACAGGTTGCGCAGAGAAGGTGGGGATGCCCCATGCCTGTAAGTGTTCAAGGCCAGGCTGGATGGGGCTTTGGGCAACCCGGTACAGTGGGAGGTGTCCCTGCCCATGGCAGGGGGGTTGGAGTTCGATGATCTTTAAAGTCGCTTCCAATTCTAAACATTCTATGATTCTGTGGTTCTATTAGTCAGGGTAGTCAGGAGTGTGCTTAGGAAGGAGCCTGTGGTGTAGAAATTAACAGAGAAGTTATATGAAGAATTAAGTGCAGGGGAAAATGAAAAAGTAAGAATCAACAGTGGGCTATGGTTAGATGGTAGCTAGATCCCAGCCATAGGATCTGAGGAGCAGGTGGAATTTGAACAAGATGCCTTCAGGAGGTTATGCAATAGTGAGAGAGATGGAGAAATTGGTGGTCATAGATGCAGAGTCCCAGTGAAGGCAGAGGAGGCAGAATTAGGCCGTAGGGTTGGGATTCACCTAAGCAAATGTACAGATTCTGGGGTGCAACTAGTCTCATCCTATTGCAAACAGCTAAAAGTAAGTATGATGGATCACACTCTTAAAGTGTCAATTTCCTTCCATTAACTACAAAACAAGCCCAGATGCAAGCTTCTGCATTGTCAGTATCAAAACATATTAGCATGGGAGGGAGGAGAGAAGAAAAGAATATTTGAAGGGAAAAGGTGAAAGTGAAAAGGGTTAGAACATGAGGTGAAGGAAGGTGCTGAGCACTGAGTAGAGAAAAAAGGAGAGAAGTAGGATGTAGAAGAGATCTTGACACTTCTATAAGACTGCTGGCAGACATAAAAAAAAAGTCTGCAATCACTAACCAGGGTAATGCGCAGAAGAAATCTCTAATATCAACAGATCCAGCCACAGCCTCAGAAACCTAGGAAATGAAGGGAAGTAGTAGAAGTAGGTAGACTCAACTGGTTCTATTGATGCAGATACCAGAATCGTGAGTGGGCAGGTGGGTAGTGAAGGGACACACAACCTGACCAGGCATAAACTATTTTTGCTCCAGGTGCAACATACTCCCACTTGAGCAGTACTGTGCCCAGGCAAAACAGAGAGATTAAATAGCTCAAATGCAGCCCCAAATGAATGTGATTAAACTACTTCCAGATTTCAACTTATAAGTCCCTGTTCAGCTGATGGGCTGGAACATGTGGATTCACTGCTTTGCTAGTCCTGGAATCTCTGCATCTGGTTGACATGACCTAAACTGCACCATCTGGATACTTGAGAAAGGCAGTGCTTCCCCACTCATAAACAAACAGAACCTTCTTGGGGGGAGCAGGCCAAAGAAGAGAAGCATAACACTAGCTTGGAAAAGCTGCATAATTAACAGCTGAAAAAAACTCTCGGCTTTCAGGATGCTCTCTGGCAATGGCTCTGAGTCTTTCCTTCTCCTGTAGCTAGGACTGGCTACTGAGGAAGTCATGATTATACCTTCCTTGTTGTACCACTTCCAGCTCAGTGTCCAAGCTTGGAGGCATTCAGGGACATGCAATTTTTATGACTTTTACTACTGAGCCTCGCTGAAATCACCAGTCAGGAGACACAAGCAAGGACCAAAAAAACAGAGGAGCTCCATTTCCTGCCACCTCTGGGCTGCTGAGGGTTTAGTAGCTTTTCAGACAGGGGTGTAGCTCAACACGACCAGTCAGAAGTAAGAACAGATGGCAATAGTTTTGCCAGAGACTAAAAGTTCCTCTATACTGGTTGCACAGGGAGGTTCATGCCTTGGCTTCTGAACAGACCTCCTCTGGGCTCAGTCTCACGTCACCTCTTCTCCCCTCCGACACTTTGGCAGCACCTGGGCAATGCAATAGGAGCCTGTAGCCCAGTGACACACTTGCTCCCTCCTCTCCTCTCAAGGGAGCATCCTCCCCTGCCTTCTTCCCTTCCTCCTCCTTCTGCTCTGTGTCTTTTCTGAGAGTCTCTTACCCTGCTGCAGGGTCTCTTGACCAGGCTCTTTGGAAAGTTACATTCAGATGCGCTATCAATGAAATCATGCCAGACAAAAAAAACTCCAGACTGTTATGTAAAAGAAAGGTAAATAAGGTCTTGGCTATCCAGCTAACGTTTCACTTCTCCAGTAGGTGCTGGAAACTCGTTCCTTCCCTTGGGAGCATCTCTGCTTATTTGGATCTTCTCATGGAGGAACTGCTTTTCACCTTCCCAACAGATGTTAACAATGCCATCCCCGCTCCTTTACGGTTTCAAGCATAAAGGAAAGCCCAAAGCACAGGGCTTACAGGCAGAAGAGAGACAAGGAACATGGCAATGCTAAAGGAAGAGCAGGCAGCAAGGCATAAAGGAAGCAAAGTGAATGTCATCATCTTTCAGTTACTTTAGTAATTGGTGCAGCCAGCACAAAAAGCCCGTTTCATCCCCTTAGATGCACAGTATTGATGGCACATGCAATAGCTCACCCATGGGAGACTCCAGCAAGACTCCAGCAAGCCCAGCAACTGCATTTAAATGCCATAGGTGGCAGGCAGTCTGGATTTTAATGGGAGCCACATAAAAATAGCGTTTGCTGGAGCCACAGATAAATTAACATTTGGACTCAGCAGTTGTTATACAGACTTGTTTGCAACCATAAGCAGAGACCACCAATATTTAGAAGCAGGTACTCTGGGTGTAAAGTATGGGCCAGATCCTGCAAGTGTGTAGGTGTCCCTGGGGCAGCCGGGCCGGTGGCCGGGGAGGGCAGCGGGCCCCATCCCAGGTGCCGTGAGCTCGGCTCCCGCTGACGTCAGTGGAAGTTCAAGGCACTTAACACCTCCCAGGACCAGGCTGCGAGAACGACTTCCAGAAGGAAACTCTCTTGAAAACAGATCATGTGCTGCTAAACGTAGCGTAGATGCAGAAAGGGCAGAGCCGTGCGTGTTGCAAAACGTATCTTCTTTAGTGCCGTATCCCCAAGCTGTGAGCTTATTCACTCTTGGCTCCCTCCTTCCACTGTCTTATCTGTTATGATGTTGGCACAGAGCTGAGTCCGGTGGGACTGCAGAGCTGGAACAAAACAGTAAATGTTCTCCAGGTTTTCTTTTCTTACAGAATTCCCTAACTCCCAACCTACTTAAGGGGGAGCCATGAGCTAAAGTAAAATTATAGTTTTGTCTTCTTCTCAAGCCAGATATCTCCAGAGGGAATACTGCTCGCATTGTACTTTTTTTTCTGCAGAATTGCTACCTCCACCACAGCACCTTGCAAGGAAAACAGATTCTTTCTGTTCCCTGATGAAGGTTTCAATTAACAAAGGCAGATTAAATGAACAGCCTTTAGTCAATTCATTTTTGCTGTTCTTTATACCAATTGTTCTATGCACTGGAATTTTATATTTAATCTTTTATAGCCAGTCTGAACATTTATATAATGTTATAAAGTCTGCAGCTGTTATATGTGATTTGGCAAGGAAAGGAGGGAGTATGGTTTGGGGGGTGGGGGGGAAGATTCTAGGTCCTCTTATTTATTTTTAGAAATGCAAAGTTTCTAGTTAAAATAAAGTTCAATCAAATAACAATAGTACTAAATGAAGCAGCCTCAATTTCAAACTTTTGTAACTCTCTGAATTATTTCAAAGAAGATTTGTAATTTTCTTCTAGCAGGAAAATTACTTTCTGTACCAGGCATAGCAAAAGCATTCAATAATTCCGTGGCTTTCAGGGATCTGTTCTCTCTGTTGTGTTTTAATGCCCTGGACTGTTCCATTCTGGATACGACAGACAAAGGAATCCTTTCTTCTTAAATCAGGAAAGAGGATTTAAATACATACAGGCATGTATTTATGATCCACCTAAAGGATGTAATATCATATATGTGAACAATTATCCTCTATCCCTACTGGATACATTCATATAGGATATTGCATCTATTGGACCTCAAATATACCATTGGTGCTAAGAATTGTTACAGACTGAAGCTCTGGAGCTTGATAATTTTTCATTACATGTCATCATTGTATTCACCACAGGTCAGTGTATTCACTTTTTTTGTTAATTCACTTTATATACAAGGAAAATCCCAATTGATATTGTCTTCTCTTTTAATATAGTGATAATAGCTTTAATAAACAAAACAACAGCTTTCATTTTCTTCCATGGTATTTCTCATTTACAGCCTGGTTTTACTTGGTTTTAGCAGAGGTCAAAGATGCTCAGTATGACACAGGGTTGCTACGCCCTGCCATAAATGTAGAAATCCCTTTTGAGAGGCAGGACAAGATCTCTAGGTCCAGCAAAAAAATGTGAGGTTGTGACTAGAGGCTGTGCCCCTGGTCCTCTGGTCCAAAAGTATAAAATATTTTAACCAAGCAAGAAATAAAGCAGCCCTAACATCTGCTCTGCATCAGGAGTAGTTGACTATGTAATGGTCCACCCAATGTGCTGTAACAAGAGCACAAGACAACCCAAGCTTCCTTCAGCCTTGTTGACACATGCTGTGAAGACAGGAGAGGTGGGAATTGGTGACATCAACCATGGCAGCTAGAAAAGAGGGGTGCACTACCTCAAGAAGTTCCCCAGTCTCCATTCTCCTTGTATTCCTGGAAACAGGCACAACGATGGAGCAAAGAACTGGACAAGAGAGCCATAAGTAGTCAGCAAACAAATTGTTTAGTACAGCAGAATATAAAATCTGATCTTCAATCTCTGAAATGCTGGCAAAGTTTCTTGTGGATATTCAGTGCTGTCTGACCAATATTCACAGGAGTAGCCTAGAGGAGAGAGGGAATATTCCAGCAGAGGCAGGGGGTATTTCATAATTCTTTATTTAATTATGGCGTTGTTGCTAGAGTCTGGTCTCATGGGAAGCACAATGGAAGATTAAATGGCAGCAAAGATCATGCTGCATCCCTTATCTGTTCGTGTCCAGATTTCTCTCACATATAAGTTGTTTGTAACATGCCGAACTTTTTTTAAAAATGAAGTTGAGTGTGAGGAGAAACAAGAAAGGGGTCAGCTGGACTTAACTTGACATTTTTTTTGTTTGGTTTTTTTTTTTCAGTAAACTAACACTTGTGTGTTTGGGAGTAATGAACTAAGTATGGCCTTTGCTCAAACAAAGACAGATTCAAGGTTAAGGGGGAGACTTTTGTTGTATTATGCAATGTTCTGGGATAGCCTATTGTTGGTCCTTGCTGTGCAGATGTAGCCATGGCTGATTATCCCTACTCCCAAACCTCTTTACTCACCCGCAGTTTGGTTTCCAAGAGAATGATTCTCTAGTGACTGATTTATTTCTGCAGAAATGTGTATGTAAAACTAACTTATTTTACAACTGTTCAACATTGCGCATCCTCTACCCTTAGCAACAGGCAAAAAAAAGTTTTACAAAGCATACAGTATTTCACAGTACAGTTTGTTATGATTTTTGTTTTGTTTTTTTTTAATATTGTGTATAATGTGAAGATTTTATACCTTGTAACAATAATCCAGTGAATATGAGGATAGAATCCAGAATGAAAGTCAGGGAAGGAAAATTAGGAGTGGTGTATCCCCTACTATCACTGAAATAAAGCCACAAAAATAAGCTTTTTAATTAAATATCTTTGAGTGTCTGTAGTGCTTATAAAATTCTATATTTGATTTTAAATTTGGTCTAGTTCCTGCTGTGGACACCAATCAACTAGCTCTAGAGTAATGTAAAGAAACTACAGCACTGAGCACATGCTATGTGTAGTGGGATAAAGGAGGGGAAAGAGGTGGATCAGGAAAAAGGCAGGTAAAAGAGGTTATACTTTATACAGAGAGACATACATTCTATTCTTCCTGGTGGTAGCTCTGTGTTTCTTATATAGTAAAGGGAGTAGTTCCCAAACAAATTAAAAGTTGGTCCCAGAAGTATTTTCTGTTTGCAGGATGCTCCTTGAGAAGAATGAAATTAAGTGACTCCTTGAAGCTTTCTTACTGAAAATGACATTGCAAAGATGCATCACATGAAACAGCATGCTAAATTGCAGGATCTGAACACTGGTACAGAAGCTTCAGGGGAAAGCTTCTGGGCAAATGATGGAAATTCCTTTGTACACAAGGGACAAGCAAATATATTTGCTCTGAAATCCAGGAGAAGGCAAGAAACAGATCTGAATGTCTCCTGCATTCCTTGGTGAAAAGAAGGGCAACAGAAAAGGGGGATGCCAGCACCACAACATACTATAGATATGCAGGAAGAAGGAAGAGGTGAGTGATACTTTCTCATGACAAACTTCTGAGGCATTCAAAAAGCAGGATCTGGTGGAGATCAGTGACTATTATTTGACTAACTGTTAGTTGGGATGGGGATATATATTTGTAGCATACTTGGATGACAATTTGTTACTTCAGAAAGCAAAAGATGGCAGAAAAGGAGAGGTTATTTTAAGTTATGACTGTGAGGATCAGATCAGAAATCTTGGAATTTAATAGGGACAATAGCACAATAGGGGTCATGGGTTACACAAAACCTCAAGGAACTGGAAGATCTTCTGTGGAAAAGGAACAAGAAAAAAAAAGACAAGAGAGGGGGAGGTTCTAAATGAGACAACCTGAAAGGGAAGAGAGTTCAAAAGTACAGTGAAAGGCTGATATGGCTCCATTAGGAATTCCTTAAGGATGTGAAAGTTAAAAAAGAATCATAAAAACTGAGATCCAGGATAAGCAACTAAGGATAGGAACAAAAAACACAAGGATTATCTACAGCAGGAATATACAAGAAACGAGAGCAAACTCCAGCTACATGTTAGAAATCAGACGAAGACAGAGGTTCACTCCTTACCAAGAAGAAGGTTCCACAGAGAAGACGGAAGACAACAGTTGTTTCGCTGTTTGCAATTATTTTAATTCCATCAGTATTAATCACATAATTAATCAGATACTTTAAAAAAAAAGAGAGGGATCAGAAAGGGGAAAAAGCCATGTAAAGAATGAAAACAGTTGCATACCATCGAGTTCACTGCTAAGAACTTACTTAGAGAAACCTGAACCAGCCACGATTGTTTTTAAGGATTCATGAATGACTGTATGAATCTCAGAAAAGTCTATCTCACCATACTTTAAAAGCAGGAGTTAGAAGATCAGGGAGCTTAATACTCAGTCATTATTTAAAACAATTTAAATACATAGAGAAAACAATTAAGATATTAAAAGGAGAATTCTGAAGGTGTATAAAAAAAAAATCATATCAAGCCCACTGAATATCCTTTTCAGACACAATTGCCAGCCTCCTGGATCCAGGGATTGCAGAAAAAGGTCCTGCAAGATGTCCTGACACAGGCAATACTTCTAATAAGTAAACTAGGGAAGTAGAGTGTAGGTAAAACACACATAAGGTCTTATGCAGTTAATTGGAAACCCTACTTTAAGCATACCTAACAATGGTTTCCTGGGGTGCATTAAAAAGAGTGTGGCCAGCAGGTCGAGGGAGGTCATCCTCCTCCTCTATTCTGCCCTAGTGAGGCTGCATCTGATGGTGACAGAGCACTGGAATGGGCTGCCCAGAGAGGTAGTGGTCTCCTTCTCTGGAGATATTCAGAACCCACCTGTATGCGTTCCTGTCCAGCCTATTTTGTGTGATCTGCTTTGGCAGTGGGGGTGGACTGGATGATCTCCCAAGGACCCTTCCAACCCCCACTATTCTGTGATTCTGCAAGGAGACCACTTAAAGACAGGTACTATTCATCTCCTACATGTATGACACCAAGGTGAAAAGTTTGACAAGCACTTGGGCTACAAGCTCAGAATTCAATGTGATCTTGTGAGAGTGAATAAATAGTCCAAACAAGATGAAATTCTTCAACGACAAATTGCAACAGTTCATGTGAAATCCAGGCGTCTCGGACAGTTGGGGTGAATTACCCTCTAGAGACACCTGTGTCTGAATTGCAACCAGACGAAGCCCAGGGAACTGCATAGACAAAATGTTTAACTTTTGAGTGACTTTTTTAAGGTGAGATAAATTCCAGTTTGGAAGAGCTGAAATGCACAGTTACAAAGGGGAGAATATTTCTGGCCGGGCAACAGTTCAGCAGGAAAGATCTCGGAATTACTGCAGATCTCTAGCTCATGATGAGTCAAACGTGGTGTTTTGCAGGAGAAACAATTCTCATTCTGGGGTATATTAAGAGGATTGGTCCATAAAAGAAATGGAGCATTTATTCAGCCCTTTTCAGAATTGACAAGGCCGCATCTCAAATCCCGTGCCCAATTTTGGAGGGATAGCAGAAAGAATACAGAAGGGAGAGCTTCAGAAAACATAACCTGTTGATATTCCCTTCAACCCTACAGCTGTATACTTCTTTAGCACAAAAACCTTCTGTCAGCTGCATGATTCACTTAATAAAATATTACTGGATATTAAAGTGTTCTAGTAAAATAATTTATGTGACAGAGAAAACTGGTGTTTGAACTGTGGAAACCAGTTGTAAAGAGGCAGCCTTGGCTTCCCTACACAGGAAAACTTCCTCCAAAGGCTATATTTACCCTGCTTGAAAACTATCTGGCTGCCTCCAGAGCAGATCTCTCCAGCTCGGGGAGAAGTCTGTGTATGCAGATGTTGCAGATAGGGATGGGATCAAATTCCTGCTTTGTGTCCTCATGAAAAAGAAGAACGAGGCTCGCGGGCTGCAGCTCTCCAGATCTGTCACACTGGCATCTCTCACCATCATTGCACTTACATTACAATTGCTCTCAGAAATTATTTATGCCAGAGCATGAATTCTGGGGGTGAAGATAGAATTCCGGGGATGCTCAGTGGTGTATCAAAATCTGCTCATGGCAATAGTGGAGCATCTTACAGCTGGTCCCTTGGTGGGGTCAGCCTGAGGCCAGGGATATCTCTGTCCAAAATTCTCCATTCATCCTGCTAGGAAAAAGAGGGAACAAGCCATCTAAACAAGGTAAGGCTTTTACTATCCCAAATAGAGTTCAGCACGTGGACTGTTGCCTGTGCTGGAAAAGTTAAAGAGAAAAGCAGCAAGTGAGAGGAGGAGGATGCCTGAGGCTGATGACATTATACGTCATCTTGAAGAGCTGATGAGGGAACATTAATTGCCTTGACACATGAAAATGTTGAACGTTTTCAGATCTGAAATACTGGAATTGGGTGGGAATCTGACCAGAAGTTGCCGTACTTTGGGTTTGTTTGGATTTCTTCCAAGGAACATTTCAGAATTTTGCAATCAAAAAGTAAAGAGCCTTTGAAACATCTCTCTCAACCCAGAGATGGCAGTCGTTCCATCTGTGAGGCACAACCACCATACAAAGCACTGCAATTTTGAATTATTCATTAATTATCTCATAAAAGCTGCAGAGAATACACACTGTGCCAGCTCATCAGCTGGTGTAAATCAATACAAATCCAGCGTCTCCCATACAAAGCCCACTAAAAGCACTAAAAGTCATTTAACTGACATTTCTGCAGTACCGAATTGTTTATTTTATAGAGTCAAAATACAGGCTAAATGAAATATTTGTGCATGATGTAAAGCCAGAGATGAAGTGTGCTATGGCTTTTAGCTCCTCTTTTTCTCACCAATGCTTAGCACATGATGGAGAATGGCAGGAATGGCACGATGCGGGTAGTCTTGCTTCCTTGATGCAGAGTGCTGAAGATCTCCACGTGTCTCTGACCATCCTGGGCTCTGACAGGTCTCCTGCTCCCTGAGAGCAGTGAGAGGCCACAGGGCTTTGGGATTCCCAGCCTCTCCCTTTCCGTCCACTAACCTGGGCATAAGAGGTGCTTTGTCTTTCAGATGAGCTCTTTATATCTCAAAGCACAAGCCTTCAAATATACAGAGAGGTTTTTTTCCTTGTTAAAAAAGAGAAATAAAAAACAGGTGTCTTCACAAAAATTTTCATGAATACTTTTTTCTCCTAAAATCCTTTTAGTTGAACATTTCTCCAAGACCCAAATGTAATAAACTAAAATATATGTAAAGAACACAAAATAGCTGAGCTCTGATTCGCCAAGGCGTTGTCACACGCCAGACTTAAAATGCATGAAATGACTGTGCGTTTTACATTTTAAAATACAAACTGCATTTGAGACACAAGCATTTAAGAGAGAATTAGTAGGAAGCTGTTGCAATGACAGTATTCATAGGTTGCTAGATACATACTGGAGTTTAATCCTCACGTAAATCTAAAACAGCTCTCCTCTCTTAAACTGAATTACTCTCATTTTACACCACGGTTCATGATTTTAATACAATCAGTATGCAAAGTTAGCAGCCCCTTAGTGGACGTAAATCAGTTTCCCATACACCAGTTGCTCTTTCCTGGAGCCTTTTCAGCTGGACTGACCTTTCTACTAGCAGATAAGCTGTTATATACTTTAATATTCATATTGTACAGTCTTCTATAAACAAATATTTTGAATGTAATACTTGTCAAAGATGTAAGAACACAAGTTAAATACTTTATAAAACAGCTGTTCTTTTAATGCTGTGCTTTAGACACTTCAGGCATTTAAACAGAACATCCAGTACTGGCCAAAGAAAAGAAAAGAAAAAATAGTTAATATTAACTTTCTGTTGTCACAGACTTGTACTACATAAATTTTCAGTCTTATGGGAAGATTTTTCAACAGATTTTTTTAAGCTAATGGTTAATAGCAATGATTTTTGCAGAGCTCTCAGTAGCAACACATTTTTTAGAGTGTGAGTAGATAAATTAAATGGCAAGAGATGAATTGATGAAGAATTTGTGGCTATGGATATGTGAATATGGATAACAAATGTAAAGGTTGACAGATTTTGTCCTTCTTTTCCATGCTGTTTTCTCACAAGCTACCTTTTTCTCCCTGGGATACAGGAGCTGCCGTTGTTTTGCACATTTCTGTGTAAATTTTGCTGCTTCAGCACAGAAATATGCAACCTTCATTTTAGAAGACTATGACCCATGCAACAGGAGGGTATATAATCATATAATACATGGCCAGAAAATGAGTGAAGAGCCTAGGGCAGACACTGAGTGCTCAAGAAGGAAGGAAGCGAGGCTCTGTGGAAATGATCAGCACCACACTGACAAAAATACACCTTGAAATTAACCACTCTGTCTCATCTGCATTGGTCTTTTCATTTGTTGCTTTTTTGTTTAGTTTTCTTATTTAGAATATCAGCCTAAAAATCAAACGTCAAAACAGGCATATCAAAATTAAGATGAACTACTGAACATTAGTTTAAAAGAAATGCTCTTTGATTACATTTATTTCAATGTCAAGTCATGGGGAACGACAATAAATTCACAGTTAGTCATAGAAAGATTCACGGACTTTGATTACTCTTGTTTTCATTACTGTTAACTGAAACCATATCTTCCAGAAACATGCCCAAGGTTAATTTCCACACCACGGGAGCCGAAGCATCTGTCTTTGCCCTTGGTCAGTATCTTGTGTGTCTGTACACGCATCTGTACTCTCTAAGGCCCAACGTCACTGGAGCTAGATTGAGTTTTTTCAGAGCCTGTCCCCTCATCGTGAATAGTTTAAGGAGAGTTTGTTCATCTTTCATCGATCTGTAACTTGACACAAGTAATCAAGTGGGAAAAGCAGAGCTTGCTGCTTCAGTCCATGCCCTGCCACATGTTGCATGTACTATATACAGGCAAAGGAGCCATCTACTGAAAATCCCAACTGTAATAATTGAGATTAGTAAATCAACTATGCAAAGGAACATGAAGTTCAAGCGCCTTAGAGACACTGGTAAATATTTCCCCACCCACCCTATCTTGCTCATTACTGAAAATCCATGAGAACTGTCTGACTGGAATGCTTTGGTTTGAAGCCTGATTGAATCTTGGACAAGATGCTGCACAAAAAGCATTTTCTTCCAGCAACCTACCAATCATACTAACAGTTGTTGATTTCAGATTTATCACTCCTCTTAAGAAGTGAAAATCTCCATCGTTACCGTTTCCAACACTAAGAAAATCTGCCAGAGGTAAGACACATAGCGAAGATAATTGGGATTGAATGAAATTGATTTTATTTTAATGAATTTTGATTATGCATATGTATGTTTATTTCCCGACAGTTCTTCCCATTTTATTGACGTCAATCTTTCCATCAGCAGTAAATAACAATCTTGTATTTTAATTGTTCTTTTTTCTTATTAGATCAGTTATAGAGTCACGATTCCTAACAGATTCATAAATAAAATAGATTTTTATAACATTCAGTTCTGATAGCTTGCCAGATAAGACTTCAAGAAAGAATACCAGTTGTCTACAAGTGCTACATTTCATATGTTTTCAACTATCCTTCCTCTGTAAAACTTCACTTATTAATGATGGCATTCTCAAATTTGTTTTAGATGGAAGGAAAAAAGTCAATGATAATTTTCAATTGCAGGTTCAAATATAATTTTTACAAGCTTTTTAAAATTGAGAAAACCAATAAAATTGATTATATCCTTGCTGATTCCAAAGTCCAAATTAAAGGAGTTTAGCTATAAAGTTAAAAACATAGAACGAGATGATCAGATTTCATAAAACACGAATTGGTAGAACCCATTAAAATGTTAGATTGTAAAGTTTTCCCTCTGGCTTTAAAGAATCCTTCATTCCAGTTAAAACTGGTGGAAATTCCTATTACTTTCTGCGTGTGGAGGTGGACAGTGCAGTTTCCAAATGTGATTTTGTTTCTTTATGAGAAAAATACAACAGCTAGGCACTGAACTGAAACTGGAAATTTCATATGTTATCAAAGTACCGTTAGAAGTTAACTACTTTTCAGTTGTGACTCATTTATAAGTATATAACAGTGTAAAGGTAACAATTTCAAAATCAGCCTCTGAAACCCAGCCTTAATTTGGCCACTCAAAGAAGTGTCCTACTATTACAAAACATTAAGGGCTCTCCAGCTCCCTCTTATTTTCATAAACAGCAACTGTTAAGTTTTTGCAAAGTAAAACTCATGAAAACTCCACCTTCAGAAAACACAACTGTTAATTATGACAAAAGAAATCATTCCAGCTTTCTGATTCTCCCAGGAAAATGTCTGCTTTGACACCACCACCCCCCAAAATGGAGAAGTGGTAGAGACTCTGTAAAACCTTGTTATTAGCTTATTAGTATTGCTTTACTTGGAAGGCACTTACATAGTATAGTGATGGTTACATCACCTTAACCAAGACGTAATGTAGATCTTTGTGTGACCTGAAGTGACCAAATCCCAAGATAATAGGCTCTCAGAGCTGCAATTTGGGTTATTTTACTTTGTTTACAGATGGTAGCATTTCAGTAAGATTTTCCAAAGGGAAAAGAGCTATTTTAGCATGCAAAGTGTTTTGGGCTAGGCTCGTAATTACCTCATCCAACACAGATACAAAAGCAGCTATGAAGAGAAGTTTCACAATGTTCCTTGTGTATAAATGCTTCTTCTTTTTACTTGCCATAACCTGGATTTTTCTCAAGTCACCTGTAGCCCAAACCTCTCAGAAGTTCCCTTTCCTCTCTTTAGGTGGGTTCATTTCACCACCTCACTGTCAGAGGGCATCAAGGTCATTTTGGGGCAATTGTGTGACCCTGTAGACCTCCTTAGTCACAACAGGAAACCTCTTTAACACATGAAAATCATGTTAACTCTCATAGGTACTCAGTAAAAAAAGAGATCACTGCTTGCAACCAAGTGTTGGACAAAGCAATGTATTTTTCTCTGCTGTGTTACTATCTACACACTGAAGTACTGTGAGACACAGCTCTAAGCCCAAGAGAGGAATTGATGTCTCTCTCCAGCAAGGGATGAAATCACCCTGGGATTCACAATGGGAGGAGATGGACCCAATTCTAACCTTTGAGCACATACATACAGGGGACCCAACACAGGCATTTCTTCCAGTATATGAATTATTTTGCTCCTACTTCATGCACCTCCTTTTTGTAGGATTGCCAGGGAGGGGAAGAGCCCTTTGTCCCTTCTCCCAACCTCAGCTATCTAGAAAGGGTCAACAGTAATCAGACTGCAAGCTTTTACCAGTAACTCATCTGCATGCTGGACCTTTCCTTACAGAAATGGGCTTGGTACTTAAAAGAAAATCCCCCATGCTTTCTAATCACTTGCAGCAACTAAAAATTGAAGATCATTATAAACATCAGGCTTGGCAGCATACTAAAATCTCTTTCCCCTCTAATATAGCTCATGCTGGAGGCCTGATCCATTGGCTTCTATTTTGGGAAGTGAAAGAAGGTAGTCACCGGGGCGCTATTAAAAACAGAATTTCTTCAAGATTTTCGCATGACTTAAATAGGTCATAAACAAAGGCAGAAGCAGTATTTACTGTGCTATTAAGGTAAACAAAAATAGCAACCCACAGGTAATTATGAAACAGATTGAGTCTGGCAGGTAAGTTCCAGCAGTCTGGTTTTGATTTCCAAACGAGGGATTAGAGCCAAGCTATAGACCTGCCATAATAAATTAACTATATTCCCATAGTTACATGGCTTGTTTCTTTTCACTTCTACTTTCATTTTACATTAGCAGCATTTGGCGCTCTGATGTAGGAACAGGCCTTCTCGTTTCATAATGACCTCTAGGCCCAGAGTTGGTTTTATAGTGGAGCTATGGCCACTGCACAGCAGTGTGGGGCCATCCTGCTGGTCCATACCTGTGAGGCACTGACCCCAGGACTTGGCATCCATACACAGCTCATGAGAAACAGAGAAGATTCACTTACATTTTTGAGAGGAAATGGCTTGTCAGTGGAATAACGAGTCCCATGAGCAGAAACTACAGAGGAAAAAAAAAAAGAAAAAAAAACAGGAATATTATGATAGGACCAAAGACCAATACCACTGAAGTGAATTCAACATGGAAGGTCAAAGTGGAACGGTTGGAGCGAGTTTGTGGAATATATTTTTAAAAGGAATCTGCTTGATTTTTTTATCTCCTGCAGTCCTGAATATAAACTGGCATGTCTTTTCACGGGATGTTCTCAGTAGTGACACAGGCACCAAAGAAGGCTGGCTTCACTGCCACTCACCTCTGAAGTAGTCTACATGTGCGGGATGAGGGTGCCAATGGCCGGAACCTCCTCACACAACCTTGACATTGGTGTACTTGCCCTACTGACTGCCAGGGCTACGTTCTGCACGCGTGGCTGGTGCCTTTCCTGTCACTGCCTGGCTTTAGATATAGCGAGGGCAGGCGTGATTACCTACACTGGGATCACAGCCCAGCTCATAAACTCCAAAGAGCCACAGGTGCTTCCAAAAACAGGACTCTCAGACTTGGAGCAATGCTGTGCTCTTGAAAGTTTTATTCACTGGCCCTTTGACAGTGTTTTTTTGCCTGTACATTAGCTGTGGGTACAGCAGGCGGGGAGACAGTCTAACCCTGGAGTGCAAGGTGAAAAATCATCAATCTTGTGCAAAACAGTAGCACTGAGAACAAATGAAAGCTACTCGGATAGCAAGCATCCCATGGCAAAAGAGGGAGCGAAGTAAAGGAGCCCAAGTATCATTTACCCTTTCGACAGACAACTGATGTATGTTCACTGGGCTGAAACGCCTGTTGCAAATTAATGTACATCTACTTTGATTCCTTTTGCTTAGACTAAAACCCATTAACAAGGCCCAAGAGGTTAAAGACTGAGAAATGACAGAGGTGAGTTACTACTGCCAATTTTCGGTAGTAGGACAATAAAAAAAAATTAATAAATTGTGATTTTTTTTTAATTTAAGTTTTACTACAGTTTCAGATTTTAATGGATAAACTAAGCTTTTGCGAAGACTTTGCCAAACATTTTGTTGCATTTCTAGTTTCAGTGCTGTAGTTTTTGGTATGCAAGTATCAGAATTCAAAATTGTGTTTAAAATTATGAATATATCTTTCATATGTCTTCTAGTTTTGATCAGCAACAACTGACTCTGCCCAGTGCAAAGTTCTTAGTTTTTGACAAGAGGCAGAACTTGGAAAAACATAATGTCATACCTACACACCTTTCTAACATACGCTCCCTGCGGCAAGGTCAAATAACACATCCCCATAGGACCGTTTTTAACTGTCCACCAGGATCAGTTTCAAAGACTCCTTATTCACAAAACCTTCCAATCCCACATCTTCATCAGCGACTACTGCACCAACCAAGTTCCTGGCTGACTCCGGTAGATCAGAGCAGTGTGCCAGGCTGCCCATTGTGCTTGGCAACACTCTCCTGGCTTTCCACAACCTCCCACCTTTCTGTTTATATCTATCCACCATCTCTTGTGCAACACCTAGACTGTAAACTCTCTGAGACACGGCGCATTTCTTCTGCTGTGTGTTTCTACTGCATCCAGCACGCTGAGCTGCCAATCCACAATTACACCTCCTAGGTGACATGATACAAATACAGACTGTGGTCACTGTTGTATTTCCATCAAAAATACATGTCATGCTCCCACTGCGTATGAAAGATGAGAGATAGAACTTATTAACTCAATGCCCAAAAATACATGCTCTTTGTTACCTAAAAGTAGAGCGATGATCTTATTTTATTAAAGTATTTGCCACTTCATTCTATTTTAACAGGACTACTATGATCCAGCAAATAGTAAAAAAAAAAAAAAAAGACATTAAATAAATCACTCCACCTGGTGTAAAGTGGTACAGGTTCCTTACCATCTTCATTAGCTTTGTGGAGTGAACTGAAACTAAACACGTTTCATCTTTGTGCCTAAGACTGTTTATGTTTGAGGTAGAAAATAACAATTTTCCTTGTAAAATCCAAAGTACCGTACTAATACATTATTGTTACTTAACAGCTAAAAGTCTGGTAAATAAAAATAAGCAATAGAGCAGAAAATTGTTCCCCATGAAGGAAAGAGAGATATTCTTTCCAGAATGGAGCTCTGTACTAGCACCATCTGTTGATCTCAGCAGCGACAGCGGAATATGTATTGGAAACCCACAACGCTCCATCAGAGAAAGTTTTCTCCTACCTGGAATTAATGGAGAAGGGTTCAGATTTTCCATAGCAGTGTAGACAGACCACAAGAGCAATTTTTTCTTCCTGGTGCTCACAGCAAGAGGGTAATAGGGAAAATGACCACCTCAACACTAAAAAAAGGCAAAGGGTTTTGTTGCAGTACATCTTACTGGTATAATCCAATGTCACAAGAAAGATGGCTTGGATGCTCAGAAAGTTAACAAAAATAACCAGAGTTATAACAACTAAAGCTAAGCAGCACATTGCTAAGGTGGTGCAGACATGAACCTCTGCTGACACCTCTGAGGATGCAGAAGCAGAGGCTATTGCACTGTCAAAAACTGCCTGTTTTACACTGTTTTTTGTACACAACTGTGAGGGTTTGGTCATATATTTTATTCATGTTGTAGTTCAGCTTCTGAGCCCTGGTGTACTACCTGTGGTCACACTGTGTGGTGACTGATCCTGCCCTTGGAAGATACCTAAGTCCATGCACCTGCACACAAGCACCCTCTTTCCCTTCCTGTGGAAATCCCTATCCGTAGTACTAGCAAGGCACATCAGCTGTCCCAGGATCACGAGGACCTTTCTCAAGGCTGGAGCTGACACTTTTTTGAGGCATTTATTCTGTGTTTGGAGAACATACAAACAAGAGGAAAACGGTGTGAAGGTATAGTCTGTTAGGAAATCTGTTCTCCATTAATATAAATGCCTTAAATCAAGGATACATAAATAAGGAATCCAATGAGAGATTCATTATGAGAAGCTCAGATGAATCCAGTGGTAGCATAATTGGATAAATGGATAATCTATAAATGAATAAGAACATGAAATATTTTTTTAGCTAGATAGAAACAGATTTGAGCTCCTTCGCAGTCACTCTGCCATGGTTTTCCAGATCTCCTTCTGCTCTGTGTGTGAGGGAAAAGTTTTATTTCCTTGGATAAGCAGGTTCCATACCTTTCATCTGATAACTGATAGCAGACAGCTCCCTAACCTACAGTCAGAGAGGCTGCCAGTCATGAAGTACAACTCTTTTGAGAGAACAAATTTTATTGCAAATATGATATACTAAATTTACTCCTAAAAAACATCCGGATTTATCTTTGTTGCTGAGGCTCAAAATAGCTATGAAATATTTTAAATGACCTGTACGCCTGCTATTGGAAGCAATTTTGTTCTCCCTGACAATTTTTTAAACTTCGTCTGTAACAATTAGAAATATATCTCCCAACTTTTAGCCTTTCACTCATGTCTGCTGTGGTTTCTCTGCTAAATATTCCTGAAGAAAAAGATTATCATACTTGGTTGTTTCTACCTAATAAAGACAAGACTAAATTTCTGATTCTTGCTTCAGTACCATTTTTTTGGTGTGGGAACAAAACTGAGTGACAGGTACTGGAAACTTAAGAGATGTAGCTCTTCTCCTGAGCTAGTGCAATGTATTTTATGGGTGCTGCTACCCCACCTCAGTCAGGGAATCCACATAATATGATGAGAAAAGCTCGGTACCATGCTCTATATTCCAATTTTACTTCCATTGACATGAACTTGAGGCAACTTACTTGGCTTCAGTAAACATTTCTAATGTAGAGAAGTCATAATAAGGAAAAGGTTGGGCCTTGAGGTCCTGATAACTACTCAGGAACTCAGAAACTTATCAAGATTACACTGGCATACTCTCCATTGGAAGAATTCATTACTAACATTGCACCTCTTAGTCACATACAGAAGTTAAATATACCCCTAAAGACATCGATTCTGTAAACATAACCATGGAAATTGGCTCATGAATCTGATAAATACTAAACCACAAAGTTCAGCATAATTTCAGTATTGACAGTTGACAATTGTGGAATGGTGGCTAAACATTGCATAGTCTGTCTGCTTTTCAGAGGGAAAACTGATTTGTCATATTTGGTATTGCAGACAGTCCTATTCTGTTTCATGTCTTGGTGGCAATAAAGACAGAAGTTGACTCTGGGAAATCAGGAGTCAACGTATGCAGTTTTCCTCTCTAATATATTATTACAACAGGCAAAGAAAGTGTTTGCCTCTCTTCTGTAGCAGCCACACTGCAGACCACTTTGCAGATCAAACAATTCGCAGAAATCGCTTGGCTTAGGGTAGTTTTATTTGCAAGTTATGATAAATAGCTTCAGGGGAAGAAGGGGAAGTAACGGTTGACATAACTATTTTGATCTATAGAAATAGAGACAAACACTATCTAAAACCATGCTCTTCTCCACTTGTCAACCAGGCAATGAAGGAGCTCTCTAAAGCTGCTTGTGCATCTGGCCAGATACCTACAGATTGTGAACACACCTGCCTTGGTAGCAACCACATTGCCTTTCTGTGAATAAACACTGTAGGATGTAAGGTAGGCAAATGAGACCATTTCTGACAAATTGTCATGATGGTCCAGTGCTTACTGTTTAGTGTCTTATTCACCTCATCTCATTTATAAGGAAATGCTAGTAGGAGAAGGTAAGTGCTGAATAAAATAGGTGATTTGATTATTTTCACTGAGCTGTTAACAAAAATGTGATTACAAGCTTCAAGCTTTCTAGAACATAGTTAGCAAGGCAGGGAAAATTAAACCTGGAGTCAGGATTTCAAGGGTAAAACAGAAGTGGAGCTTGTTGTACTTATTTTTTCCCAAGTAAGGTTGGATGAGGGCTTCTTTCTGCTAAACTTGTGATTGGGCCAGATCCTTTCACGAGCAGAACTTCACCGAGTTCAGTATATGGCCACTCTTTTGCTGACTTGATCCGCACTTTCCTCTAGGGAATCTTTTTTAAACTTTAAATATGTAGAAAATAAATAACTTTCAGTCTTAATAGATCTACTCTATGTGTCATTTTTTGTGGAGATGGCAGACTCAGTTTACCTGTAATTTAGCCAAATGAAAGAACTAAAATAAAAAAAAGAGTGATGCTTGAAATTAAAGTTCTGACTGCAGCCTGGGGAGTTTACTTTGCAGGGCAGCATGACTGTGTGCTTATTTTATATTTCCCAAAGATGCATGATCCCTACAGCAAGTGCTGCTGAATTTGCATTTCTCACAATGAGCCTCCAGGGAGTTCAGTTGAAGTTGCTGAGATGCCCATCTTGAAATGAGGCAGAAAAGATTGGAACAGGACTGATCATATCTAACATCTGGAAAAAAAAAACCAAACCAAACCATGCTTTGACTGGCTTTCTTCTCAGTGCCACAGACTGGGGCTGGAGAGGAAGGAGAGAGGAGAAGGAGCAGCGGGACAACCTGGACACAAGACTGGGAGAGGAGGAGCAGCACAAGGTAGAGCTGACTGGGCAGCAGGGTACTGCCCCAGGAGCTTTTTCCTTCTCTACTTTAATATCCCATTCTGTCCACAGACATTGATTAGGAGCTTGAGAGGGGGGAGGTGGACAGAGGTAGGATGGGGCACTTGCAGTAGCGTTTTGCCAAACAAGCCAGTCAGGACTAAGGTAAAATACAAGGTTAAACGAATGGCAGTGTTTAACGGTTTCTTGTATCACTGTACACTAAGGCACAATGCAAAGTATCACACACCACCATTGCCTTGCTCCCCTTCAGCCTTCACTATTCGCAAGCACTCATGTTATCACTAGGTACCACCAAAACCAAGCAGGAGCCGATGCCTGGACTACAAAAGTGTGTCTTTTTGGCTTCAGCATCATTAGCAGAGCAGAGCTGACTTTGGGGAGGCAGCCACAAGGTAACTGCCAAAAGCAGTTAAGCCACAGAGACAGGAAAAGAGAGCGAGGAGGGCATTGAGTTAAATTTGTGGCACAAAGCATAAATCAGTTAGTGCTGAGACCTCTGCAATTGTATTTTATGCAGTTCTGGGAGTTGTGATTGGGTTGAGTCTGGATTCATGGACCAAACTTCCCTTCTGAATATGGGGTCTCTAGCTGTGTGAAGGACACATGGCTGGTTTGGATCCCAACATTCCCCTTAGGGGAATGCCTTGGTAAAAACTTGAGGCAGATGTTCCAGTTGAGTCTACTCCAAAAGCAATCTACTTCACGCACACAGATCCTACTCTGTGGGTGGAAATAGCATGCAGCATATGGGACAGTCCAGGGAGTCACTTCTTAAGCACAGTGTTGTTTCAAGTCAAAATGCTAAAGCAGACACAACTATAAAAACATTGAAAACTTACTACCTTTCACACTGCCTCAGTTGACCTTACCTGTTCCTATAGTAATATTGCTGAAGGACCAAAAATAAGCAAAGGGTTATAAGGTTCTGCAGCTTGTGACCACAGTAAATATGAAAAGCTACCTTTCGGATCACTGGAAATGCTCTTTGAATAGCTAAGACATGATGATTAATTAACTCATTTTTCAAGTGCCTCATTTCATCTCAAAAATAGCTAAATCAGACTATATTTTAATCTATCACCTTTTCACCGTCACTTGACCTTATCTTTTCAACTTCCTGCTTAGATGTGTGTTTAATGAAACAAAAAACTGCCTGATTTTCAAACTCAAATCCAGCTCTTTCCCTATCGCAGTCATCAGCTAATTTCCTTAAAACATCATCACATAATCAAAGGGAACCCTGGGGACCAGTGTCCTAACCCTGTCCTCTCTGACAGATGTAAGATTCCTTTCTTACAAGCCCAAAGCTCAAGGTTGACAGAAGTCCTTCAGGGAACAATGCTCATTTTTTCCAAGCCAGTGCCAGCTTCAGGTCAACTATGGCACTACCTATAAAAAACCCAAAGACTTTTCCTGTCGCTGTGTCAATGTTCTTTAATGTTAACCTGAGGGGAGTACTCATTCCTCATACAATTGTACTAATCACCTACAAAAGTTCATACATGCATATTATTTTGTGAGCTGAACATTTGACCTGCTTCGTTGTTGCCCGGTTTACTCTGGACAGAAATATCCAAGTTATTTGTGTTTGGCCAGCTCCCCCTCCTATTTCCTTCAATGCTCTTAACTAGATGCTAAAGAACAAACTGGTAACCTTCGCTGGTGCGGCTACTTACCTCTAAAACTCAATAATTAATCCCAAGTGGATGACAAATGCTATGCAATTTATTCTCTGCTTGGCTGCAGCTTGAAGGAGCATGGACTCTGAATTAGTGAGGTCTTTGGGTTCAATCTGGAAAGCATATGTTTCCCTTCCATCATTCAATCCATCAAAATGCAAAAAAAGGCCTGGGAAAGGCACATGGCACATTTTGATATTATTCATTAACATTAATGTCCTTGTTATAAAGATATGTTTTATTTGCAGGTAAGAACAGCCTTATGGGCATCTGGGAACACTTTGAATGATTGCCAGAAAAAAGAAATTTGGGTCATAACTAATGATCAACATCCCCTTTTAATCAAATGAAGCCATCATAATGTGTCAGTCCTCTGGGGGAACAAGGACCTTTCACCTTGCTGGGGCCTGCTGAGGCCAGCAGTAGCTGTGAGCAACCCTGGCAAGTGGTCTTTTACTTTAGAGAGGGGGAAAAAGTGGAATCTATCCATCAACACACTCACTTGTGACACCGAATGCATAAAAGAAACTACGTCTGATCAGTAATGTTGCCTTCAAGTTAACCCATGCATTGTGGAGCACCCATTTAGGGCTTTCCTGATACCACTGTAGTTCTGCCCTGGCACCACTGCTGGGTGGCCATTGCCTGAACACTGAGAAGCCTCCTCTGGGACAGGTCTGCAGGAAAAATATGGAGTTCCAGTTGCAAGTTCAGGAGTTCATGTAAATGAGTCTCAAAGCCATACCCTGGAGCTCTGCAAGAGCAGCTTTCCTCCTACAGTGTTGGTTCTTCTATAAAGGGAAATGTTTGTCAGGTGAATAGGTCAAAATTTCCCAGCTTTTTTTTTTTTTTTTTCTAATCAGGAAACAGTATTTTTCTAAATAGCTTTTGAATGGATTTGGAAACAAAACCAAAAAGGATATATACCAAAAATGACACCAATATCAAATGGAGAAGTTGCTGTTTTTTCAGGCAAAAAAAACCTCAACAAAACAGAGGTCATAGCTCTAAGCATTAATTTCAAAAATAAGAGCTTCAAGTGACTCCTCAACATTGCTGGTCTCTGCCATCCAAAGCAGTCAATGAGCCTCTGCCGCCCCAAGAGATCCTGCTGCCGTGAGACTCCCACAACACACTGTAGATGCCACACAGAGGCAGGTAAGCCCAGGGAAGACAGCCCATCTTGCAGGGAAAATAGAGCTGTGAAGCACATGAATTATGTTTTTAAGTGGACAATAGTCCAGCTTTGTGCCCAAAATGCTGAAGTTTTGCCTTGAAAAAAAACCGATATATTTTTATCAATGAACACTTTCTGCTCAAGGTGTTCTGACAATGTAGCTCACTTCTGCAAGGTGTTTTTGTTTGTTTTTTTCTTAATATATATTTATCTGAACCAAATGCCCCAGTTATAAATGACTGCACACTGAACCTGCATCTTACAGAGGTGAGAAAGGTGAAAACTTAGACCTCAGGAGTCCCAGCCACTTGCTGTCATTGCCTTGAATACATTTTAGACAAACCCTGCAAATTAATGTAAAAAAATATATATGTCTGATGTCTCAGTGCACTTCACACCAAAGGAAGGAAAGAAGGACTGTCTTGCAAGGTCCTCAAAGGCTGGTGGAATAAATGTGTCCGTTTTGGCTTTTCCTGAGGCATCAGAGAGAGGTTAATTAAACACTGTGCTCAAGGTTAATTAAACACTGCGCTCTGTACTTCTCTGTGAGATTTTAGGTAACTATTCTGGCTTTTTTCACTGCCACTCAGAGCCCCTTCAGTGGTCTTTTACTTTAGAGAGGGGGAAAAAGTGGAATCTATCCATCAACACACTCACTTGTGACACCGAATGCATAAAAGAAACTACGTCTGATCAGTAATGTTGCCTTCAAGTTAACCCATGCATTGTGGAGCACCCATTTAGGGCTTTCCTGATACCACTGTAGTTCTGCCCTGGCACCACTGCTGGGTGGCCATTGCCTGAACACTGAGAAGCCTCCTCTGGGACAGGTCTGCAGGAAAAATATGGAGTTCCAGTTGCAAGTTCAGGAGTTCATGTAAATGAGTCTCAAAGCCATACCCTGGAGCTCTGCAAGAGCAGCTTTCCTCCTACAGTGTTGGTTCTTCTATAAAGGGAAATGTTTGTCAGGTGAATAGGTCAAAATTTCCCAGCTTTTTTTTTTTTTTTTTCTAATCAGGAAACAGTATTTTTCTAAATAGCTTTTGAATGGATTTGGAAACAAAACCAAAAAGGATATATACCAAAAATGACACCAATATCAAATGGAGAAGTTGCTGTTTTTTCAGGCAAAAAAAACCTCAACAAAACAGAGGTCATAGCTCTAAGCATTAATTTCAAAAATAAGAGCTTCAAGTGACTCCTCAACATTGCTGGTCTCTGCCATCCAAAGCAGTCAATGAGCCTCTGCCGCCCCAAGAGATCCTGCTGCCGTGAGACTCCCACAACACACTGTAGATGCCACACAGAGGCAGGTAAGCCCAGGGAAGACAGCCCATCTTGCAGGGAAAATAGAGCTGTGAAGCACATGAATTATGTTTTTAAGTGGACAATAGTCCAGCTTTGTGCCCAAAATGCTGAAGTTTTGCCTTGAAAAAAAACCGATATATTTTTATCAATGAACACTTTCTGCTCAAGGTGTTCTGACAATGTAGCTCACTTCTGCAAGGTGTTTTTGTTTGTTTTTTTCTTAATATATATTTATCTGAACCAAATGCCCCAGTTATAAATGACTGCACACTGAACCTGCATCTTACAGAGGTGAGAAAGGTGAAAACTTAGACCTCAGGAGTCCCAGCCACTTGCTGTCATTGCCTTGAATACATTTTAGACAAACCCTGCAAATTAATGTAAAAAAATATATATGTCTGATGTCTCAGTGCACTTCACACCAAAGGAAGGAAAGAAGGACTGTCTTGCAAGGTCCTCAAAGGCTGGTGGAATAAATGTGTCCGTTTTGGCTTTTCCTGAGGCATCAGAGAGAGGTTAATTAAACACTGTGCTCAAGGTTAATTAAACACTGCGCTCTGTACTTCTCTGTGAGATTTTAGGTAACTATTCTGGCTTTTTTCACTGCCACTCAGAGCCCCTTCAATGAACTATAATATTTAATCTTCACTGTTGCTCCAACTGAAATGACTCCCCAGATTTGTGTGAGAGCCTAATGTATATCTCAGATTGCTCCCTTGATAGTCCTTCATCTATCAAAGCAAGCAGCCTTCTGGTGAGAGCTTTCCTATTAGCTTACCCTGAGAGGCGGGTACAGGCTTTTAAAACCCATATTTCTAAGTAACTCGGTGCCCCTATTCCTGCACCATCAGAGCACTTCCCGTGCTGTGATATCCTCATGGCCACCACATTTCTGTGCGGTGAAGCTGGGCTGTTAGATGCAAAGGAAGTCTAAGCACATATATATTAAATGAGTTGCTCAACGAACAATTTAATCCAAAAGAAGCAGCCCAGTCTTTCCTTGCTGAGGTCGCTCACGCCCAGCCCCAGATGTCCCCACCTCCCTCCCGGTGTGTGGCAAACTGGCAGTGCTGGTACCAGCAAAAGGAGGGATGTCAACTGGAGGCTGGAGCCCATCTCTTAGTAGCCATGAACCTCTCTCAACCTCTGGGTGGAATGGAGCCTCGGGGGATGTCCCAGCATCACTGGAGGTCCAAGGCAGGAGCTGGCAGTCCTGCACAGGGCATTGGCGCTGTCTCTCTCAGACAGACAGAGAGACTTTGATGGTCACAAGGCTTTCCAGCATCAGGCGTGGAACTCACCAATCATGTCTTTATTTTAATTACTGAAAAACAAACCAGCTACCAGCATTACAAGTGATGATTACCCTGCCTCAGACTGCGGTGAGCCGAGGCAGAGACCCCCTCTGCTTCCCGCTGGCTCGTGCGTACCTTCTGAATAAACGAAGGGGCGGGCAGCTCTTTTCCAAGATCCCTTCCCAAGCTATAGCATTTCCTAACCAAGCAGGACGTTAACCATCCTGTCAGCACTGCGTAAGCTCACAGCATTTTTACGTTAGGGCTCCTAGCACGGCGAGAGCAGCGCCGTACGGGAGTTTAATATTTTGGAGGAAGGGATGAAGTGGCAAGTGCTGAATTTGATCGCTGCGGATTTGGCACCGCTCCTCAATAGTGGTGCTCTCGAACAGTCCCCTAAAAACCACTGATTTGGAGAGAAAGTACTCAGGCCTGCCCTAACGCCCAAGGCACGAAAGCCAGTTGGCAGGCCCGTCCCTGGGACTGTTAGAGCTCTCGAACACAAGCAGACTCCTGTCCCAGGATATTGCATTTACTTACGCCTCCTTTCCAAACTGGAAATGTTTTTGAGCTTCATTCCGCTCCTGGTTTTTGTTTCAGTTAGAAACTCAGGAAATCGAGAGAAGAAACATTTTAGCGTTCGCAGCACACAGCGGGACGGGCGGCCTGACTGAGCAAGGACAAGAAGCGGTAGCAAAGCTCACATGTTCATTAAAACCTCCCAATTACTCTTCCACGTGTAACTTCACAACACAGCGACAGTTTGCCCGCTGAGCATTTCCAGTGCAAAAAGTCCCACAGGAAAAGAATGAGCAGTTGTATTAAATGGCTGTTCTGCAGAGAGAGAAAAAAAAAATTCCCTGGCTGAGTGAGAAAATCAATAAATGTTAAAGAATTGCAGATAATTGCAAAATGATGTTTGCTTTATTTAAAACCACTCCTATTTTTTTGGAAATTAGTTCTGCAAATGTTGCATGTGAAGGAATAAGCTTCCCCAGGAGCATCACTGAAGATGATGGACGGGACTAGGAAAGAATGCACAATCATGTTTTCTTCCTCCCAGAGAGAGGGCATTAATCACACGTCCTTCCATAATCCTTCTTCCAAGGCCCCAGAAGGAAAGGGAAGAACCTGTCATAGCTCTAAAATTGGACTTTTCTGGTCTTCAGCATGGTTGTTTCCACTGGGCCTGTGACAGACCTGAATGCATCCCTAAACGATTTCCAAGCACAGCAGGGGAAACTGAGGTTGCATTTTTGAGCTGGGCTTGTGCACAGGCCTTTTCCCTCTGCCCCTTCCCATCCAGTACTATTCTTTTCCCCTTTGGTCACTGCCAGGCTCATATCTCAGAAAGAAAACAGCTTTTTGAACCATCTTGCAACTGGTTTTGGCACCTCCCATTTAAGGCTGACGAGGGTGCTCCTTCTCTGCTAAAGTGTGAAGGCAACAAGGTCAATGCAGGCACGTGGACAAGGACAAGCCCAGGCAGAGAGGCATCTACGGGACACAGGGCAACAGTGTGTGCCCTGTGACACCTTCCCAAAAGGGTTAGTTTCTGAGTTAGATGATGCTATAAACCAGATCAGAATCTCCACAGTGGCCGTAGCTGTGATATGGACAAAAGCTCAACTCCAGTCCCAGGCTGAAGCAGCAGTGTAACCAAAGCATTTTTCAAGAGTGGAAGGAGGCAACTGAAAGAGCATAAGGAAGGTTTTGATCTGTAATAAATTTGAATATTTTGAAGGTCTCTATTAACGACTGTAGTCTCCCTGCTGCGGCAATTGAGTGGAGGAAATAATAATGGAGATTGAAAGGCATTCACCATTCGACCTCTCACAACCCTGACATTCTTCAGTAGAATATGATTGGAATTGGGCACATCTGCTCTCAATAACAAATATAAAAAATGTCCTGCAGCTTTAAGGCCTGAAAAACATATAGTTGGGCTAATAGAAGGGCATAAATATCTATATCTGCAGACTCAATATAACTTTAATAGTTCAGTAATAACCCTGTGATAGTGGCCACACCATGTTTTGTAGTGCTTTGTCACCTGGAAATGCCTGGGAAACGTGAGGAGGTGGAAAGTCAATCTCCACTTGGAGTCAAGTACAGCTAGCCTCAGGTGACAAGTAGGTGCGATAACAGAGGTCGTGCACAGCTGGTGTCCTGGACATCACCAAACACAGTGCAGACCAGAAGCCAAGCCCTCCCTATCTTCATCCACCTTCCACAGGGCTGGGGTGGGCTGGCATGGTACAGAGACACCTGAGCTGTAACCTAGCACTGCTGAATCATGTCAATTTGAACATGAGAAGCATGTGTTGATACCAGCGAGAGCTGAAAATACATCCAGCTTAGCATAGGTCCTTCTGCACCTCGCAGTGCAGTGAGCCCCATGTCTCTGATGCTGACAGAAGCGGCCAGTCGTGCTGGGGACAAGACTGCAACGAGCTGAAAGATGGAGCATGTCCAGTCTCTCCAGACACAGCTGCTCGACCCGAGACTGTGCTACGAATGAAACGGTGCTGCTGATTCATCCCATTCCCACTAGCACATGTGAGTCATCTGTCCACCCTGGACTGTTCACTGATGAAAAGTTTATTTTTAACAAGTACTGGTTAAAAATAAATGTATACATCATACAAATGAGTAAAGCACTCAGCCCCAAATTGGTATGAATGTGTCCTGAGAAAAATTAGCTAGCTTGAATGCAATAGGAAACCTGAGAACCAGTCCTTCTCTTACACTGGCATAAATCAGGAATAACCCCACTGAGATCAGTTACTGTTTCTATAAGGAAGCATTTTTAAGGCTCTGATTGAGACCATGCTCCATTAACCTAGTAGGAGAATCTCTTCAGCAGTTTTATTATTATCCAGTGTTCATAAAAAGGGAACTGTGACAGCAAGGGTTTAAATGTAGGGTTTGTACCATCTTTAGTGCTATAAAACTTAGGAATCTAATCTATGCTTCTTGTTCAACATCCCTCTAAAACAAAATAAGAGAAACTTCTCTAGGTCTCAACAATTGGGACAAAACTCCCTTTGCAGGTATCTCTGCATTGACTATAGACAAAATCTGAATAACTGACTTGGACAAGACACCTGAAGTTTGGCAAGGTGACCAACACCTTAAGTGTTCACAGCAGAACCAAGAACTGAATTCTGTTCCTCTCAGCTCTAATGAGGCTCCATGTGGCTGAAATGGCTAAGGATTTAAAGACTTTGTCTAAAAAAGGTTGCTAATAGAGCATATGGTTAAAAGCCTATAGTCTGGGACATGTAGCAGAACAAACCAATAGTCTTGCCTGGCCATGGGCTCTGGAAATAGCACATCAAGGGCCTCCACCCTCAGCCGCATTATGGCTTACAACTGTTGGGAAAGCTGCACGATATCAGCCACTGGTTTTAGCCTGCTTCAACAGAAAACACGTTTGCACCACATGGAACCTGACAATTGCCCTCCCTGGGTTTTGTCATGGACACTGTGGTCCTTTTACATCCGAACACACACACAAGCAGAGCAGTGCAGGCACATGTGGTCTCCTACCCTAAGAGCTGACATCCCAAGAAGATGTTCAGTGTAAGAAGCGTGGAAGGGTGGGAGACAACTGAACGTGTCTGTTTAAAAATAAAATAAATTGGCACATACATACATTTGGATCACAGAAACAAGGCAGAAGCGCCAAAAATTTCCCTTGCGCATTTGTAACGAGCAGATGGCATGTGGTAATTTTGTGGTGGGACTTTGAAGTGACCTGCTCTTTCAAAACGTGAGACTGAAACAAACTTTTAAGAGCAGAGCACTTCCTTCCTGTTGTCTTTCGCGTGAGGCAGGCAGGCTGCAGAGAGAGAGATGTGCTCCCTTTCCTTACCAAGCACTAAAAAAAAGCCCAGCTGTGTTGTTCTTTGCACTAAAGCATTGATGCAGGAAGCCTCTCAGGGCAGGCACCATCTACTGTTCTCCCTGTGAGCTCTGCCCACTAGGATAAGGAACCGACATCAAACACCTCTCACCATGGGGGAGAGAGGCCCTGGAGGGCAGCCTTTCCTCTCCTGCACCCACCTCTCCTGCTCCAAAGGTGATCCTTTCCCTTCCATAGGCTGCTCCACACAACATGCATGGAGATAGAGCTCCTGGTGACCTGCACGCACAGATGCAGGCGCTCCTCTTACCAGCACAGCAGTGTCCAAGGGAGCAAACTCAGCAAGACAGCTATATGAGAGGAAGAAAGACTTGTGGCATGGGCAAGGAGAGCCTTGGATGCCCTTGGTAATGGACCACCCTTCTCTGCACAGGGAAAGGGGCCAGAGCTTTGGTGATTCCTGCACTTGCAGCCATGGCAGGCGGTCACTGCATGTTTGCTTCCTTTGACAGATTCTCTCCATGTCAGACAACACCCTCCCGCACTTTTCACTCCTGACTCCCCACGTGCAGATATCCACTGGGGTCACTCAGGCCTTCTCTTGCTGTGAGACTGTGGGTGACTTTCACCCACAAAGAATATATCTAGGAAAACATTTTATCAATAGAAAACAAACCAATCTCCATCCTACAAGGCATATGTCTTTGATTTGCAACAGACCAAAGCATTAATTTGCTGTTGTTAATTATTTAATGCAACATTTTGTCCTTAATTGCCTATGAAGAGTAATAGCCAGTAACTACAACTTAAAAGAGGGCAACTTTGGATGCAGAAATAATGTTCTTTAGGAAGCATTTCCTGTGTCCTTCGGAGTTCCTTATCTGACCAGCATCTTTCACTTTTATTTACATTTTATCTTCTTTAAGAACACTTGTGGTATGGACTGAGTCATCAATAAGGGCACAACATGAAAGGAGGGATGAAAAATAAGCTGTCTTAAGAGCACTACTCTGCAGGAAACTTATTAGCATTTATTGTGCCGTATCAGGTTACCAGAGTAGAATGGAAAGAACAGAGTTTATTTAAGTGGCACAAAACACAACTCTCTGGAAGTCACATTCAGTATATTGAAAGTACATAATGGAAAAGGACATAAGAGAACTCTCTTAGATTTTGCAGGAGCCAGTAACAGGTACAAGTTGCAGGGAGGCAGTGTTAAGGTTCATGAGAGCCTTAAGAAACAGCTCTTGGATAAGGGAAATGCCAAGAAATTAGAAAAAAAAGGTGTAATTTACAGTGCAAGAAATCCCAGGGCTATCACATTCATAATCTACTTGCACAAAGCCTATGTCTTGTTGCGCCCCAACTCCTCTCCTCCTCCTCCCCCTCCCCCCCCAAATAAGCAAAAGGGACATACTTAAGAAACAGCTCAGTAGATTTCCAAAACTGATTCCTGCATCTGGAAGACTTCTGAGCTCTTTTGATGGCCAAGTCACAGACCTCACTCCCACATTAAGAGAATCTGACTGCTACTGATGTAGACCGTAGGAAAATCTTCGCAGCCTCTCTTTAGGAGTCAGGCAGGATATATATTTACAGATGACATGTATGTGCTGCCTTAAGCAAGGCACACAATTAGAAATTAGGCTAGATTTACAGTTTTGAGCTCTCCTTGGCTTGAGTAATGACAAAAAGTGCACAGCTGACATTTCACTCTGAGAAACCAAAAGTATATGCAAAGGGAGGACTTTACCTTGCTGTAGGAGAAGATCTTATTCCTCCCTGACTTTGTTCTCTCAAGGCAGAAGGTCATGATCTGAACTTCCATTATGGCTGTTCAAAAATGCATCAAAGGTTCGATGGATAAAACCGCTGGGACACTTCCTGTCAGTTCACATAATTGAGTATTACAGTATTTAAATTACAAATTGAAGATTATTTTTACAGGTGTCATTTTAAATATAATATGAAATTTCTTGACATTACCTCAGCCTGCTACACAACCCAGCTGCACTCGGACTTGCATGTGTGATGCACATGGCTGAAATTTTGTCATATTACATCATGGGCTACAAAAACACACAGTATAAATAGACGATGTAATATTTGAGGAGAGCAAAAACATGTAGTGCTGGCCTCGCTTTATGGAACCCCAGATCTAATACGGACGTGGAAATGTAAACTGTTATTAAGAGTTCAGATCAAAAATCTTGAGCAAGGGTCAGGCAACAGCGGCGGCGGAGGGCGGATAGATGGTGCTCGATTGCCCTCCAGTGGGCTCCCACCAACTCTGCCTCCCCATCCCCAACCTGTCCCAGGGAGGAAAACCATAAAGCTGAACAAACCAGACAGCTACAGCCCATGAGGAAGACACGAGTTATTCGCACTGGCAGCGCTGCAGACCAAGGAGAAAAACGTTAAGTCAATTAAGAAAAAGATCTTTAAGAATCCTCTTGGCGTTCTATCCACAAATTGGCATTAGCGGCTGCAAAGAATTTGCCTTCGACTGTTCTAATTTAATGTGGCTTTCTAAAATGCTATTATCTCCATTCTGTAATTTGTTATTTCTTTTTTATGGTTTCCAGCAAATGCCATGTCTGGAAAGGAAAATTCCACCTTTTCTTGTACTCTGTTGTGACTCACAATTTGCATTCATTCTGCATGAAAAATCAGTTCCCATCGAAGAATTCTAAGCGAAACAAGAAAAATAAAGAAAACAAACTGTCAGCAACTTCCTAATGTTGTTAACACAAAAAATGTCAACAATACTCACTAGATAAATTAAAACGCCCCTGCCCTTTTGCTACCCTCTTCCTAAAGAAACCAACATGGAGCTTTAAGTCATTTCCAACCTTTTTAAGCAGTTCCAGATCCAACACACAGTGACCACAAACTAGGTTGGGTGGCTGGGCAGTAATTCACAGACGTTGCCAAACTCAGAAGCAAGGAGATGACATTTCATCTGCAGGCCTGTCCACACACAGTGAGAATAAGAGACTGATAATTGTAAGATTAACGGAGCAATTTTTGTTTTCTGTACAGCTGGGCTGCTTCTTAAAAAAGAAAAAAATAAAAGGAGCATAATTTCAGGGATTCGAGGAATAGATTTGTAGTGGGAAAGGCACTAACATATGGTAAATGAAGTTTGGGGTGTTAGAGTTTCAATGCATATGTAACCACTAAAATGAAAGACCATAACAAAATGACCACCTCTATCTCTTAAGGCACAGCATTACACATTTCAGTGATTTCAGTGCAAATATTTTAAATCCACTCACCTCATGTCTTTTTTTCATTCTTCTTTCCTACAGACAGACATAAAAAGAAAAATTAAAAAAAAATAAAATCCAATTTCTCTTCACTTTTTGTTGCTTTTTTTGAAAAACACAGGAAGCTTAATAAAATGGGGGAAAAAATCTTGCAATTTTCCCATTCTATACAGAAAATCACTTTCAAGGAATATTTCATGGTTTGGTGTCAGGCAATTTGGGTTACCTCTGTGAACAGGGTTTACTCTTTAATCGGAGACAGAGATAAAAAGTATGAAAAAATAAGAGAGTGGAATAGTTTGTTGTTGTGAAAGGAAGGTAACTCGAGGGCACCCTGGATCTAACCTGGAAAACGAGCATACTGAGATGGGTCTGATACTAAGAAAACCCAGCTGGCCAGATGTGGGGGTCACCACCAAGGCCACAGTCTAAAACAGATTAAAACAGGAGAGGGAGCTCTCACCCAGCCCGTCTAGGCAGGAAGGTGCTCCCAGGTACTCCACTACAGACTAAAAAAATTAGTCATGAACCCCTTAAACAGGTCAACTGTTTATATCACAAAAGCGAAACGCTGATTTTCTAGGCTTGAAGATTCATTATGGACAGGTAACTACCAATGTGAACGTTTAGACTTTGTGGATTTTACCTCAAACCAAGCAAAACTTGGTTTTTATTTCAGGGATTCCTAACATTGAGTCACCGGAGCTGAGCTTAGGCTCAGTAATGTTTGGTTTGTTCACATATGAAATTCAAAGCAAAAAATATGAAGGAATGGGAGCTCATATGGATGAAACCCAAAGCAAATGTTTGCAGGAACCTCTGAGAAATGGAAGTGCTGTGTTCACATAGTTCTAATTATAACACTGCATTTGTAGGATTCGTACGAGCTAGGACCCCTGGAAGAGAAATATAAAGGAAAGCTGGCTTAAAGGGAAGGCAAAATACCCTATGGAATTTGGACTGGAATCTTCTAATGTGAAGGAAATCTACTGCAGAAAAGTGGGAACTACTTAAAAAACAGCTGGAGAGACCGCAAGTGAAATTCATCCTGGTTATAATCTAAACACAGAAAAGGGCAACAAAGGCCAGCTCAGTTAAGCAAGGATATAAAGTCTTATACATCGTGTGCAAAAAGCCTAATAAAGGGTCTTTAAAATATAAATAGCACTGGGAACTACATAAAAAGTAGATAGAAGCTAGTTAAAATGAATAATTAAGAGACAAAGGTAAACTGTAAAGAATAGTTCAGTTAATCATAAAAGCTTCTTGCATATTCCCATGTGAAAGGGAGGAAGGCAGAAACCCACACCATTTAAAATCAGAATGAAAGAGATGGTGCATTAGGTCCACTCTTCCTGTTGAAATGGTATTGCTCCTGATTTAAAGCAGAATACAGGTTTCGGTATTTTCCATCATCAATCCATCTTTTTTCTGCTCATGGTATGAGGGATTCCTCTGATCTCACTGTATTCATGTAGAAGAGGAACAGGTTGTCCAGATACTCATTCAGACACTGTTGACAGTCAATGGAGGTGGGCATTAAAGCTAAGTAAGGTGAGGCACCTCTCTTGAGGTGTCTGTCTCCCACCACGAGCTGTGAGAAAACCCAGGCCCCTAAAGCTAGGTGTGAGGACATGACTGTGTCTCTTCACAGACATAATTTTAATATAGCTACAAATTTCCAAAGGAATAACCTAAGAACTTGAAATCAATGAACCTTACTGCTTTACAGACGCCAGGGGTATCACAGCCTCATAGTAGTAAATTGCAGTTGTGAAAGTAATAGGAAATTTGTCCCCCGATGAAACAAAAAAAGTTTCTGCCCATAAATGGCATCCTCCATGGCAAGCATGAATGTCATCTGTGAATCATTTCTCATGGAGTGGTAGAATTACAAGGGGTAAACGGCTTGTTAGTGTGCAAACATGCCCAAACAGCAGAGCCAGGAGGAGGCTGCTCGCTAGCGTCTGTGCAGTTGCAAAAATGGTTAGTTCTGGAGCTCTCTCTTATTATTATTTTCAACTGTTCAGTGTTATGCCTTTCCACACCACCAACTGCATGCATTTCAAAGACTAATAAGGCCTTTGCATGGCAAAGATCAACCTCCAGTTCTTTCCTCTTATATTTCAGAAGTACATATATGAGCTACATGTAGTGTAATCTACATGATTTGCAAGGAGGACCACCAGCAGGGAGTAAAGCATTTGACAACAGAGACTAGGGTTTAGTGTGTGATGAAAGTAATTTTTTTATTAAATTCCTCTATTTCATTTTAGTGTCATAATTACACGCCTTTTGATAGCAAAATTGCAAAGGGATTTGACTTCTCCAAAACAGAGACCATTCTGTGGGAAAGGACTTAAGTTTTACAGTGAGCAAAAAGCTTTTATTTTGAAGTGGCAACACGTGAGATTTTTGACCTGTGAAGTCCCGGCTTTCAGTGACATTGGAGGGGTATTTTCTGCACTGAAGCAGGATGTGGAGTGTGGAGTCTGGCCGGTGTGGGAGGTGGCAGTTTCCTATCCTCTGTAGAAATTGTACTATGGAGGATGCTCAAAATGTTCTCTGAGTTAACTGTGGGCATTTTACTGAGGTGTTATTTGTAAGAACTCACAAAACTCAAGCAACTGTAGCAATTACTTTCACCCAGAGTAGTGAGTCCTGGATCTGATCTGGTAACCCAGAAGAAAAAAGCTCCAAATAGAAATCAATAATTATATACTTTCTTCACATAGAATCACAATATAGCTGAGGAGCTCCCTGAATGCTCAGTAGTGTTCCTGGGTGGTGCTTTTTGACTTACAATCATTTTGAAACAATGACATGACTGAAATAGATTAACACAAAATTCTGTTATTTTACATAGTAGGTGTCCATATCAAATAATATTAAATGTTGCTTAGGAAGTACTTGTTATCAAAATCCTCAAAACTCTTAAAAACACATCTGAACTAAAAAGAAAACAAAACTGGTTTCACAAAAGCCCTCTCTCATGAGCTACTGAACCAAAATGATTTACTTCCACTGAAACAAGTGTTTTGTGAGTTCCTACTGTGCTAGGTCTACCCACAACTCCTCAAAGTCTATGAGAAACTTTCCGCTGACACTCAGGTTCCTATCACAGAGCACAGGGAATGGCAATGTCCTGACTACACAAGCAACAGTTGTGCTAAAAGAACATAAGAAACAAAATTTGCAGTTATAGAGACAAAGAAGAAGAAAGGCTAAACTCAGGGCACACAAGTCACAAGTCAGCTGATGATTTTCTCAAAAGCTGGATATCGCTTGAATGAATTAATCATATAGGATACATCAGTCCTGTGTTTTCAGTCCTGTAGCTACGTATTCAAATGCACCGTTTGCATTAGAAAATCCAGTAAAGATTTTTCAGGTGCAATGTGATTTTTTTTTCCAGAATACTTTCTTGTGTTTATTTTGAATAGTCATTAATCAGAGCAATGGAGAGGGAAAAAAAAAAAAAAAAAAACACCAGAAATGGAGTATCACTTAATAAGCCTGTAATTAGCAGACTAACAAGTTTGTTATTTTTGTACTTTTTCCCACTGTATGACCTAACGGAATACTAGCAAGCTTTAAACACACCACAGCTCTAGCAAGAGCATTGTGGTCTTTCACAATGTGCACAACCATAATGGAAGTCTCTGTGAGTTTGGCTGTTGTAGAGCTAAAATGCACTTGATGTCTTGTCCATCTCAATTTATCATGAATCTTATGTCAAGAGCTCAGTATTGATGAAGACAGCATATGAAAAGTCATGTGCTTGGCCATGTTCCAGTGTTTAAGCATAATAGGAATCGTGAGGAATTTAGTCCTATCTTGATATTTGAAGAACAATGCAAATAATATCAGATTTCAGATCCATAAGAAATGTTTAACGCTGAGCCAAACCAGAGAAATGTACAGGTGTCTTTTCCTGATCGTTTCCAAAACCACCCTGTCCCTCTACATTTCTAGTTTTTGCCCATTTGAGAAAAGAGGGGGAGGGAGAACGCTTTTTGATTAGCAAAACTAAGAAGTTGTGCAACAATGCAAAGAGAAGGTCAGAGTTCAAACTCAACATGCTGGATTGCTTGTCTCCCTCAATCCTATTCACTAAATCAGCAGCACTGAATTGCTATGATGACAGGAAGAATTTGGAAGGGGAGGAAGGTTGTGCTAGTATTGAAGACAAAAAATAAATCTATGAAATGATTGTCTTAATCTCTTTCCAAATTCAGAAGAATCTGTCCATTAAAAGAATGAATAACTTTTACCTTCACTGAAAGAGGATGACTTTCTGCTTTAAGTGTCAACTATGAATATACATTGTTAGCTTTTGTTTGATTCTAACCCAAAATCTGTGTCAGATAGGAAACTTTTCCCAGCAATAAAACGCTTCTCACATAAAATGTCCATTTAAACAAGCAAATACTCTCCCTGAATGCTTGTGATCCAAATAATGGCATAATGAGAGCTTGCCACAAAACCAACTAAACATTGACTCTTGCCCAGATTACCAAGAGCATTTAGGCACTTAGATTGCATTGAAAATTAGAAGCTTAAATCCCTCTGAGACCTTGGATTCATAAAAAAGCCAGATCTGAAAAATAATTCTTACTCAGAAATCAGATCATATCATGAGATTAAGGCATGCTCCTATTGAGAAAAGAAATACTATCTCACTGAGAAATTTGCAGAATAACTTAAATGCAAAGAGACTGCAGTTTTGCAGTTTTTAAAATTATTTCATTTTATTAAAGCCTCAGCAGTCATCAAGCACTAGAAATCAGTAGTCTGAGTCCTTGAAAAAATTAGGTACAGTTTGCAAAATGCCACTCATTTAGGGCATTTCACATCAACACCCACTGGACCTAAAAAGCAGACTCCTGACTCAGAAAGAGTTGGGAACTGAGGCTTAGCAGAGATAATGAGGTTTCTCTGGAGCTTCAGAATGACTCATCCATGCAATGTTGGAACTTATCTCCATCCATGGATCTTAGGAAATGCTACAGCATGTTGCAGTGCACCTAGTCCTACAGGGGGAAGAGGTAGAGACAGGGGCATGGCTGAGTGACTCTTCATTCAAAATTGCGAAATAGTTACCTCCTTCCCCAAAGAGTGCCTGGCGTAGGAGAAACAGCGGTGAAAGTCATCTCATCCTTCTCTCACAGGTGGGTCAACAGACAGCAAAGTCTGCAAGACCTCTGTTGGTGGGGTAGGGGCTGGTACAGCCACTGATACTATCGGACTACTCCTGTAAGTCCATCATGTAAAGTAAGAAGGTTTACTGGTGTGAATGTGGGCATCCTATGTCAGGGAACAGTGCCAGAGAAGAGCCTCAGGCGTAACAGCAGTATGAGAACTGAAAAAATGGCTGAGATTTAAGTATCTAATGTCCACCTGCTTCCCCAGCTTGGGCAGCCAGAAGGCTGTTTTAAGTGACTTAGCACATTTGAGAGAAGAACCTAACTCCCTCCGATTTCAGTAGTGATAACTACCTGGGTATTTCTCCTTTGCATGCTGAAGACACTCAGCTCTCTGAAACCAGCTCCAGCACACAGCCAGACACCTTGGCTGAGATTTACCACATTAATTTTAAACCCTTTAAAGTTATGCGCCTAGTCTAAACTAGCCACCAATCTCCCTTCTGAAGTCCATATGAAGAGATAAATCTGTCCAGGGAGGAATTCACTCCATTTATCCTAGACATTTCTCTTAATTTATTTTCTAAGAAATGGCTTGCGTACTGCTTTGCAGGAGTGAGGCCCTATCTCTTAGCACTATTTCAGCTCCTACAAATCTCAGAATATGACTACTGAAAATATATTCAGCTACTGAATGCACAGAGATGCTTTCGAACTACATGAATTTTTCTCAATGTCAGCATCTTCTCAGTGTAGTCCCACATTTGAGCACACCTTGTTTGTAAATAATCAGCAGAATGCACACATTTTTAGCTGACATTTTTCTCATAGTTCAAGAGTTAAATATATTTTTATGTGACCTGTAAGTATCTATCAAGCTTCCATTGTCAATGAAAATTCATTCCTTAACAAGAAAACCGAAGCTCCAATTCTATGATTCTATTATTTTCTAAAAAAAAAATTGGCTGTCTTTCCTTTTTTCCACAGCAGACAAGAGAAGATCTAGAAAGTCAGAGGTGCTCTTATCCCCAAGGTTACTAACAAGCAAATGAACACATACAAAAAACAGTCTAAGAAAAAAAGCTGAACTGAAATTGAGACACAAGGGATAATTCAAGCAACATTTTCAATACAAACCTTGAAAACCCTATGTTGTCTTACGGTACAATCTTTTTTTATATATGCAGCTGATATGCAATTCGATGTGTCATTTTTTTGGATGTGATAGCAAAAAATTCCAAGAATCGTTCAGCCAAAGGTAACTGTAAGCATAATATCATGTGTGGGTATAAAAACTGAAACCCCTTATTTTGTGAAGCACTTCACAGAAGATTTGAAAAATCCACCTTCCATTAGAGCCAAATTCCAACCTCAGATACACACTCGGGGCTCTCATTAAAGGCACTGGGAGCCAGAAGTACTTTGTCGAGGGCAGACTTCAACCGATTTTGGTATTTATCCTTACAGAGCAACTCTACTGAAACCTTGATTAGCCAAATGGAACAGAGACATGAAAGTAGTTTAGATTAACAGGGTTTGGATAAGTAGGAGAGGTTTTAGTGTTTTGTTATGCACTTTAATAGATGTGACCTTAGGCCACAAATCAGCGAGGCTCCTGGGCACATGCATAACATTAACCATATGAGTAGCTGAGCAAAGTCAGCAGAACTATTTGCACTCTTAAACGTAGGCGTATGTGCAAGTACAAGGTGAAACTCATCCCCAGTTTTGAATAAAAGGAGGATGGTGGTAACTAAGGATTGTGTACTGCTCAATTTTATTTTTCACACTAAAAACAAGCTTAAAGCAAGCACCCCGGGCCAGAGGCTGGTTATTGACAAGCAGGTGGCTGATTCACTCCAGCCAAGTAAATGGAGCTAAACCAACCAGCTTTGGGTGAGAAAAATCTTAGACAGCAACAATTAAAAATCTCTGATAACATAGCTTAAAAAAGGAAACCAAACAGATCTGGAAGTGTGTGCTGAAGTGCCCACGGGAAATTCATTCTCATTGCCCTTAACCCCCAGACCAGAGTAGTGAATTCACGCTGATTTTTTTCCGGTTTCCAAAGAAAATGAGGGAATTAGAGTACCTGTCTGTATTCCAGACTCACTCCAGTAACTTTTGCACCAGGCTGTAGATACAGCAACAACCACTGAAATCTTGAAAGTTTCACAATGTCAAATGCTGTGATGATGGGATAATAAAGTACCTGGAATAGCTTTGCAATTTATTTTCAGTTTAGGCTTTTATCCTAAAAACACCAAACTTGCCTTCCAGTAATAACTACCACCTTATAAAACATTAAGAAGCAGTAGTATGTGCTAGCAAAGGCACATGACAACCCTATGAAATCTAAAAGAGGGGTAATATAGGGCTGCAACAAATCAAGCTTCCTCCCAGCGCTGGCTGGTAGATTTCCCTGCAATGATTAATAATAATAGTTTCCAATTTGGTCACCTTGATTATTTGCACTGATTCTAACAGATTTTGTAGGTAAGTGTGGAAGTGCTGCGTGCCACTTCACAGCAGTGTGCTCAGGAGTTCTCTCCTCCCCACACCACGCCGTGGGATGCAGCCACGTTCCCTCCACGTAAGGAGCACTTGGAAGATTGTCTGTGAGCCAGGAGAGTCTGTCACACTGGCATGAGGCTGGGGTATTGCAGGCCGAATAGTCTTTTTCCAGATTTTTTTCAACTTCATCTGATTATAAAGAGGGAAAGAGTTGAAAGCAAAAAAAGAGATCCTTATGGACATTTCCATTTGCTAAGAAAATAGATATGTGCACGAACTAGCACATTTGAAGCTTGGAGAGATGGATTTTTTTCATGTGCTTTTTTTCTGTCATACCAATGCTTTATTAGTAATAGTTTTAATATAGCCCCTGGAAAAAAAAAAAGAAAAAAGAATCCAATATCAATCTATTTTGGAAGAATAAACATCTGTGCCTTATGGGACACATGCATCAAGCTTGCTTCAGCTTCATGACAGCGGCATGGTCAATCTGCCTTCTCAATCTTAACTCCCACTGTGGGGCTATTGCTGAAAAGGAACTGGGGAGAAAGGCTATTCCTTTATTAAGAGAAAGCCATACTCTATGTTTTAGCAAATATGGGGAGACAACAGAAAAAAAAAAGGGAAGTCCTTTTTTTAAATGGGACTCAGGAGTTGAGCCCCTATATAAGGACCTTTTCTTGAAGCAAAAGCATGTCAAGGGAATTGGGAGCACTGCAGTGAAAGCAAGTCAGTGGGGGGACGTAACAAATTGGTGTTGGTAACAACAGAACCATAACAGAGAGAGGCAGCACGTGCCCTGTCTGTGTGCAGGCTACATCCCTTGCTGCCTTCAGCAGAAACTCCATATGAGAGTACACGGGAAAGCTGCTTGCCTGAGCTCAGATGAAAATTGTAAATTTTGTAAAAAATGCAGTGAAAATTAAAGCTCTTGGGGCTGCAATGAGGAGAGAATGAGGAAAAAAACCACTACTGTAGTGACAGTAGTGATGAAGAGGAGAAGCAGATGGAGGTAAGTACAGGTAAAATAAGCTCTCAAAGGAAAAAAAACAGTGGTACTCAAACAGTGCTGTGTTTTATTCCTACACTGCTTTCATTTCAGGCCATCCTGTCAGTGAGCTCAAACATCTGTAAACCTGTCGCAGGTCTGTATCGGGTATAAATCTGTGGCAGGTCTGCAGCCCTGGGCCACTTGCTGGGGAAAGAAACAACGACATCCACGTTAGCATTAGCAATCTCTCTCCCCTCATCCCTGCTCCCCTTGGGGCTATTTACACCACCTCAGGTTTTGGGGAGACTGATAATGAAAGAAGCAAGAATCAAGTCCCTGGAAGTCCTCCCAGGGTGCTGCAAAACCAGTGCTCTGAGGGAAAGGGAGCAGGAGGGGGGAAGCATGAAAACAACTCTAACCCGTGAGCCATTTGTGCAAAAGGCTGGAAAAGCAGCTCATTACTATGGTCTAAGAAATTCTTGTGACACAAACCCAATGATTATATACGCAAAGGGTTTCATTTTCTTCATCTTATATATCAGAGAGTGCTTTGTGATGGAGAGCACTGGTTGAGCAAGGCACAGAAACTGCTTTGGTTTTTTCCCTTGTGTTTCCAGATAGGGATCTTGAACAGTAGTATTTGCAAATTTTATAGGGAATCAGATTATTTCATCTGACTTTGTTTTGCTGCTGATAGCACTTCACAGAAGAGTCACATGTAAGTGTAGGAAATAGACCCTATAGACTGCTGACCAAATAGCTCCTGAATTAGATTTTGGTACAGCCTCACAGAAAATTAGGCAGTTATTGGTCCATATAATTCTGTGACACAATCCAAAAGGGATTGTGTGAAAGCCTGTTAGATCAAGCATTTATGTCTTAGGTAGGAAAAAGTACATCACATATGAATCTATATAAAAACATATAGATACAGAGATAGAGACAGACGGATAGATAGACAGAGAAACAAATATCTATATAATTTAAATTTAAGTTTAAGAAACTATAGGGCTGATAGAATAACATGTTAGGAAAAAAGTCTACCCTGGCAGAAACGTCAATGAATTTTTATGATACTTGCACAACATGCAAGATCTTAGACCTCCAGGCTACGTCTGTAACATTTTATACATTAAATGTACCCTGGACTGTTTTCTAGCTCAAGGGCCAACTGGCATGGGCCATTCCTCATGCATCTTCTCCAGATCTCCCACCCTCCAAGTCAGGATGGCTACAACCAGAACGTCTGCTGGGAATAATCCTAATTCCTGAAACGCCTGGGAATTGTTCAGGATAATGCTGAAAACATGTCACAAACTACTCTGAGTAACACAATAAACTATAAAGTTCCAGTGCACAGGGAAAGTTCCTGGCATGTTTGATTTACTCGTATAGACATATCCAAGGAAAGCCCAAATTCAGGACCTGACGTAACTGTACTGGATACAGCAGTTTCTAAGAAATGAAACATCATAAGGGTCCTGAACCTCACACTGAAAAATGTGTAGTTTCCCTGGGACTTTCATGATCTTCAGGAGGAAAACTAGTTGTATTGTAATGAAAAATCCTCTGTAAGCAGTTCTGAGGCTCTCAGGATAAAAACATATCCATATTTTACATGGCACCATGCTTCACGGATGTAGTACTGCACTCTGCTGACCTCTGAAAGGGTAATATTTGCAGCTAAACTATAATTATTAGATTGGCCATCTATTGCCAACACCAATGTACAACCAAGCTCTTCAATTCTCTCTCAAGGAAGTGCCATCAATTTCATTTTACAGGAGAAGAAAATAACACACCAAGCTTTGTGTGCAGGAATTCGGGATTCTTGCCTCCATGTCACAAGTGATCTGGGCACCTTCAAACCCCAGTTCCAGTTGAGTCTCCAAAATAGCCCTGTTACCCTCAAAAGTGTAATCCACATCACCTGCCTGAAGCACCTCAAACTTAGAAGCAGAAATGCTGGGTCTCAAATCAGAACCTTAGTTATAGGACAAGGTTCCTGCTATCTCTCTCTCTCTCAGAAAGATTTTAGAAGGAAACAGGTGTCACAAGAAGTTTTCAAACAAATGTTAAAACACTGTCATTTCTAGTGTTTTATACAACAGGAGCAACAGCCCAGATCTGGCTTCAGTCGCTGCCAACTTCTCTGAAAGAAATGGCACTGCAGAAACAGGGTCCTTCACACTGAGTGTGAAAGTCAGACTCCCGTATGTAGGATCTTTTCCAAGCGAAGCCCCATCCTGCCACCTCTCATCCATCTCACCCAAGAACACACAAGTACTATTTGTTATCCTCCTTTTCAGCCTGCACAGCTATGTTTTTTCTGGCTTCTATCCACAAAGGGAAAATATAACAAAGGAAAAGTCAAGGATGGATTATAGCTCTGAAAGAGTTTTAACGACAAACACATTGGCATTTTCTCTTTTATTTTTACATTTCATTTTATCAGTTGCATTGCAGCATTCTGCTCGGTGACACACTGGACTTTGCTTGGTACAAACAGCCAAAACCTATGATGCCCCTTGGGTACTGTATTGCTCCAATACTGCTCAGTGATTTCCTCTCCCCTCCCTCCCTTATCTTTCTTAGCTGATCTTAAAAAGAAATGTTCAAACTTTATAAAAGAGTTTGTGCTAATTGTTAAAAGCTCTTTTTTAAATTTATTTTATTCTCTTGTTTCCCACACCAAGGGTGTGAATACACTGGTGGGTCAAATTAGTTTACAGGTAAGGTAAAGAAAAGAGATGTGGCTGAGTTTCTAAGAGATGTTAATACATCCTGCCTGGGAGGCTGTTTTTTTCATGAAAACTAGGATTATAGACTATTCTCCTGCTTCATCTTGCATTATTTGAACTTAAAGTGAGATAGCTAAATCAGAGCCTATTTTTTTATCTGTAATCAACAGATGCAGGCTGACACGCTCATTGCCTGTACGGGGAGCTGAAGAGTATGAACCCCTAGGCAAATTGGTCTGGTGCCTAAAGTTAGATGGAATGAATCCAAGCTGAAGGTCTTCATTTTGCAGATTGTATTATTTTAATATGATTAAAGCATCTAAGTCACAGGATATGTATTTTTCCCTGACAATGAGAATAAAATAATGGAAAGACAAAGGGAACTTCTGAGATATAAACAGGGGGACATGGAAGAAGAGCTCATAAAGCCCTGGTGACACCATCCCAAGAACTTTGATAAAGAGGTAGAAAATATTTTTTTTTAAAAATAATGTATGGGAAACAAGCTATAAGAACATTTAGGGGTCTGGAAAGTCCATCTCTATTAAAAGATGCAAAAGCTCAGCAATGAGCCATGCTACTCCTTTACAATGAGGTATGTTCCTTGTAATCTTTCAGTAGACTGATTTCTAGCACTGTAACCGACACAAATGGAGTTTCTGGGTTTTAAACAACACAGCTGGTTGTAACAATATATAGGCAGACTATTAAGGAGGTGTCAATATGCAATGTCTCTGTCCTTAACAGAGAAAACCGTGCCCTCAACGTAACACATCTGGGCTGAACATCTTCCTCAGACTGCTTCTCCAGTTCAGCTGCAGATTCCTGCACTGGTGATGGGACTACCATGTAGCAGGTTTATGGCCTAATTTACTCTGGTCAGGAGTAATTTACTCCAGGTTCCTCCCGGCTATAATTTCTGTAAATCTCTGAAAATTCACTTTCCTTATCCCAAGCCACTCTTTCTCCCACTGACATCAAGAGAAACAAAAGAAGGAAGAAGTAATGATGCAATACAGGTGAAGCCACACAGAGACATAAATAAAAACACCAAATACAAAGAATTTTCTTTTTTTTTACCAAATTTCATGAGGCGTGCCTAGATCCTCCCATCTCTTTTACAAACCATGGTGAACTGATTATCAGTGTGGTTTTGCTCCTTACGACAGAGCTGTAATAAAATGACATCCATTCATAGTAAACCAATAGAGGATCAACTAATTAAAACTACACAGAAAGCTAAGTAGGGGGTTAGCATCTCTCCTGCAGAAAACAAAAATTGGACATTTCTGAAGATACGGGACAAAGCATGAGTCAAGAAAGGTAAGTTGTGCATGTATCAAACCAGGTTCAGACAACTGTTCTCCTTACCAGATATTGCAGTAGATAATCTCATCATCCTCACACACATCATAATGCCCCCACATCCATATCATTTCCTCCTCTTGAAACTTATATAGGATGAGTATTCCTTCAAATTGTCACTTCAGTGAATGATTTGTTTAGATCCCCTTTGAAAACACTGACCAATGATCAAGCTCTAGCCAAAGCTGGCAGATGTGCTCACCTGAAAGCTTTAGTGACATACACTTACATGTCACAGCAAGTAACATGCACTGAGGAGTGACCACAGCTACCGCAACCCTGGTTTGGAACTCATTCTCCCCTTGACCTGGAGCAAACTTTGGAGCACACCACAAAGCACCTCTGTCTTAAGTAATTACTCACTGGCTGTTGGAAGTGTCTTGCTTCACTTCACTTATCAGTATATTCATTTGTTGGAGTTTGTTTATATCTAGACCACCTGGCTAACAGGGATAAACAATCTTTTTACTCAGTGCATAAATCTAACAAAGAAATTTTAGCTTTACGTTTAGCTTAAGTTTGTTGATTTTTCAGAATCAGTAGTGAGTGTGGAATGAGAAAAAATGAGCTCTATTTCTCTTTATATACCTGGAAATGTATTGAAGCAAGAAAACTACTGTTCCAAAGGAATTTTCCACATGTTTATATATCATTTTAATTCACTAATTCAAATAAAGGACAATTTAAACCCTGTTCTTCTGGATTTGCAATTAGATCTATGAAAAAGAAAATTAGAAAAATGATAAATTTAAATGCAAGTGCTGAAAATAACAGGGATTTTGAGATGAAAAACACCTTTAGACTCTCCATCGCTGGACATCCTTTTCTTCTGAAGGATTTTTTTGTAACTGTGATGAGGCCATGTCCTTGAAATTCTCTTCCCAATTAAAGAATTCACAATGGTGAAAAGCTGTGCTATGAGAAAAGGTTCTTTTATTAGAATAAGTCATCAGTTCAGTATGGCGGAATTTTCATTTCATAACGTCACGTAACTCTTCAAGGCTTTGGTACTTAATGCAAGGCGGTTGTGCCAATGTGTTCCTGGAAATTGCAAAGATCAATGAGGGAGATTTCAGCACCAGAGCTGAAGCTGGTTAAGGCTATAATAAAAGTAGAATAATCAAACCACTAAGTGAATGGATTGTGTTATATTTCTCAGTCAATTCTGTACCTCTCTAAAAATTGTATCACGACAAAGGTGAATTATGAAGAAAAGAATGTGTGAATGCATGGAAAAGAAATTGAAGGACAGAATGAAATGCATGTGGATATATCTGAAACAGGTTATTACAGACAAAAGTAATCTCTTTGATTATCAAATAAATCATTTATGGCTAAGGGAAATCTTGTGGGCTAATCTATTTAGATTTCACAAAAAAATAGAGCCACGCTGGGGATTACTAGTTACAACAGAGATGCAACAGAGATTGCATCAATTTTTAGGTGTATACTTGTTTAGCCAAAAAGAAGATTATAACTTGGGGGAAAGGGGAAAGGGAAGAAAGCTGTCAATCTTGTTCTTCCACTGAGCTTCCTCAAGGATAACTCTGGAGACCTATTTTATTTCCAATAGTCATTAACTACCTGGAAGGTGTCTTAGAGTTGCAGGTGACAGAGATGGGGATTTCACCAATTTAAATTTTCCTACCCAGGGATTCTGAGAAGTAACAGAAAAAGGACGAAAGTTAGCCATAGTAAGTTTAAGTCACACATGGGCAAGGGTTCTCCTCTTGAGGTGCTCAGGTTAACTGTCTAAGATGGGGTTCTGAATAAGCCTGGAAGGCTGCAGCTTCTCTTTGTTCACTTCATTAAAGCCTTATAGACGCTAGAAACAACTTAAAGCCATCAGCGTGACTATCTCTGTTAGAGTTGTGCAACAAAATCACTTGTTTGAAGCTGTAGGCCCATTGGTTGGTAATGATTAAGATGAAAAGGATCTGGATAAATTGTTAAACAGCAATATTAAAGGCCTAAAGGATGTAGAAGGAAAGGTATTTCATGCAAGGATAGGGAAACATAAACACCATTTTCAAAAGCAGCATCAGTACAACATTTGCTGTACTGTCTACAGCTCTACTGACCCAAAACCATAGTTTTAATTCTTGACAGGTGACTTGTGATTGGAGAAAAGAGAAAAGGGGAGTCATTAGGACATTAAGAGGAAAAGAAGCACCTCTCTTACGAGAGGAAATTAAAAGACTTAGTTTGTTTAGTCTAGCAAATAAAGTCTGAGAGTGGCCTTCTCCATAAATATATCAAGAGAATAAACACAAAGAGGAATAAGTAATATTTAACCTGAAAGTCAGGGTTAGCACAAGAAACAATTAGCAGCAAATACATTACATTTGGCAAGTAGAAGAGGGTTTGTAATTGGACTGTGGTTCTGCAACAGTCTTCCAGTAGCAAGAAAACCAGCTAATTTCAGGATGAAGCTTGATCCACTTAAGAAAGGTTGGCTAGACTGTTAGGGAATGAGGCATCAGGAGCCAGGAGTTTCTTCCAGGTCTATTTCTTTATTTCCCCTCTACCTAAATCAGAATTGGTTCCTCTAGAATTTTTTAAGCATGATGGAAAACTAATAGATAAAGAAGAAACAGCTGATATTATTTATTGGGTTGTTTAAAAAATAATGAGTGACCCTTGCAGAAGACTACCATATAAGCTTCACACTAATAGCAAAAGATTAATAGTAGGATATACCAAAATTTTGATTTTCAGAATATAATTCCCCATTTGTGTTCTTTGTCTTTTGTAACTGATGTATCTGGCACAGGACCTGTTGAGAAACAGGACACCAGACCAGATAGGTAACTACGTTTGTAGCACTTTGCCTATATAACAAGTCCTACATTCTTATATTTCCAAAGGTTATACAGCTGAAATGTATTATCTTAGTCTTGGATTCTTTGCTCTTTCTGTTGTGATTTTCTCTGACATAAACCATAGCAAAAGAGCCTACATGATTTCAACACTAGGAGATTGCAAAGTAAACCATTTTTACATACCATGTCTGGTAACACTTTAAAATAATAACCCAGTTAATTAATGATGAACTACAGTGAATATTCTTATACAAGTACATATGACATTCCTATTAGTGCCAAATGAGTTCATCGTGATTAATGTTATTACAGTACATACCAGTGAAATTCATAAAGGCCATTAGGCTGAATGGTTACCCAGCACCAAAAAGCGCTCCCCTCCAGCCAGCAGCCCACACTCAATAAGGAAGATGAACAAAGTTCTATTCTAAGATTTGTGGAGTCGCACTATTATCAGCTCGGTATGAGATACAGGCCTTTAAAGGACATCTTCAGAAGAACCTTCAGTTTTAGGAATTCATTCACAGCCAGTCATGGTGGTTAATGGGCTTAAAATCCAGAGAACTAAAGTTAGGTACTGCAGGACTTGACTTTTCACTAGTGCAGGTAAAGCCTGCCTTCAGTTTTAGGAATTCATTCACAGCCAGTCATGGTGGTTAATGGGCTTAAAATCCAGAGAACTAAAGTTAGGTACTGCAGGGCTTGACTTTTCACTAGCGCAGGTAAAGCCTATAGAGGTGTGCACGCTTATCCTCTTTAGACTGCAGTCTTTTCATCATGATGTAAAAGATTAAGCACGCCTGACTGAGAGCAGAGGTCATCATAGGGCCTGTGTGAAGAAGGAGGCTGGGTCCACCGCCCTCACTTTCCATGGGTCGTATGTCAGGGACAAGCAACATTGCCTCCCTAGGATTTGTAGGGACAGTGCTTAACACCCAGATTTCACAACACAAGCCGAGCCACAGAGGCAGTATCTACATCAATAAGCTCAACAGGGCCAGTGCATGGGCCAGAGGACTGGCAGACGTTCCTTCATACAGCTAACCATTGGCAGCACTCCCTGGCAGAATTTCGGCCAGCTAAAATTCCCCCAGACACCACACCACCATGGTTCAGGGATTAGCATAGCCAAGAATCATTCCTCACAGGCCGTTTGGATATAGCCACTCTGTTCTGGGGGAAGGTCAGCAAGTTTAAGTGTATGCATACAAACTATACGACACCAGCTGAACTTAGTACCTGAGAATGGCCCATGATTATTTCTCCAACTCCTGTAGATACAGCCAGAAATGCTATGCCTCCTAAGAGCCATACCAACCCTGAGCAACCGCAGCTGCAGAGAGTACTTTTGGCTTTCCTGCACTCCCAGCTCATGGTAGAAATCGAAAGACAACCTCTTCTGGGAGTGGAAATATGGATAGTACCAATGCTGCTACAGAGGAGCAGGATACAACTAAAGGAAGAGTTAAAGCTCCAGGAAACTGGAAATGATTGACAAGCAAAAGTGCAAAATTGCAATTTTTAACACCTGAAGAGTATATTCTTCCAGCTTACATAGAAGATTGTCTGTTTAACTACAAGTCCTGGGCTGTAACTTTTGGGATTTTCACGTCAGGATAGTTCAGATAAGCTCTGTTGGGCTTTACAGTCACTGATAGAAGAAGACCAATGTATACAAGCTTCTGACATTAAAACTGAATCCATCATGTTTAAATGATACTAAATGGTGAAGCTCTTTTGAAATCCAAAAGGATGAATTTTACATCTTAGCTTTTCTGAGGCTCAGGAAATTGATCTTTCAACTGCACTGAAGCCATTATTAAAAGCGTTCCATTAAAGGAGTGAAAATGAAGATGGAGGAGCTTGGAAATAAGGATATTTTCTTTTGAAATAGCTAGAATTTAAGAGAAAATGGGTCTTAAATCTGGGATATTTTAACTGCAAATGTTGCCAGTGATAGTAATTGTCCCCATTATTTATACTGAAATGTAATTAAGATAATTATGAGGGGAGTTTTCTCACTAAAATAAGCAGAATAAAAAAGAAAACCTATTAGGAGTATCTTGCTGAGTAAAAAGTAGATGGTCTCAAATTTTTTAAGTGCAGAGGCAAAATGGAACCTTTAGAAACAAATTCATTTTCTACTAAATAATGAGCATTGTTGTTCATTACTGCTCATAACTTTCTTACCCTGTTTTGCATTCTGAAACACCTGCCATTCTCACCTTAAAGTCACTTCTCCAGTCTCATTTTTTCTGTTTTACCATAACTTATACAGAATGTCTTGTCTTGTACAGAATGCCCTACACTATCAAATGTTTAAACATCAGTTTAAACTATAAGATTGTGAGTAGTTCCAGTGACAGCTGTACCTCTAATCACGCTGATTATGAACACATGCTTAAATACATGATTTTTGGTAAAGTTTCTCTTCGGTCTTCTTCCCTGTAGTTCCTCTCTTTTCAGGCTAAATTAAGCCATCACTTTCTCCATGCCCAGCAAAATTTCCTTGCAGGCCTAGCTACAATACTGAGGGTTAAACTTATAAGAAATAATTTACTTGCTATTTTTCAGCTAACCCAGCAGGAACTGTCAAGAAAGACTCTCCAAATTCTTGAAACCTCAAAACCAGGATTCATTATATCACAGACCGTGTATCACCAGTTTCAGGACCTCCAGCACAAGGCTTATTGAAAACACACTGTGTCCTCTTTAACATCCTCTTAATCTTCAATAATGTAGCACCATAAAATGTGGTGTCTCAGGTCAGGAGAACCAACATAACTTACTGCTTTACATGTCAAAACCAACCAGCGACTTTCAACCAGAAATGAATCCAAAACCCGTACAGTTGGCCACGTATATTCCCAGAGAGGCTTTTTGGAACACAGATGTGAACACAAAGCCTTGACACACTTGGTGCTGCTGGAGGAGGTAGCTGTGCAAGGAAAAGGGTGACAGCTGGGGAGCCTGATCTAAATTCTCATCTTGACTCAGTCACTGATTCATTCTAGCCCACACATGGCTCAGTTTTCTCAAGGGCAAAGCATGGGTGATACTTTTCCATTTAAGTAAAGTGCTATGATTACATGGGTGATCAGGCAAATGTATTATTTTTAGGATATACAGCAATGGTGGAGTCACAGAATTTTCCAACCTAAAAGAATAATAAAATCCAAGAAAACTCAAAGGGGCACACATTGTCAGAGTCAGCTCTGGATTAGACTCAATAGTTGTGTGGCTGGTGACACTGCCTATTAAGAAACTTGCCCCAGATTTCCCATTTTGGGTTCCTGTTCAGTGGCCCTCAACCATTTTTGATTGTTTGTTCTATGTAATATGTATCCCTCACAAACTTCCTTTAATTTGTAAGTAACATGTTTAGCAGTTCTGGAAAATGAAAATATGGGAAAAGTATCTGGCAACTCTGTTTCAATAAGGTAATGATTTCTTTTTATATTTAAGAAACTTGAAATCTGGCATAAAAGAGATCTTTGTATATTAGGTGTGTGATTTTTGTCCTCTCAAACAAACAGAAATGGTCAAAAAATAAGATTCAGAAAACAGTTTGCATTTGCAGTATACTTAGCAAATATTGGCCTCACTTTTAATGGAACCATCTTGGAAATCTCCGTCCTCCATGACCATCTTAGTCTTCTCATAGCTCCTACAAGAAGTGGGGTCAGGACCTTTGTTCTCACCAGCACGACTATTCTTAGGTTTTTATTTTATGTGCCCTATGTCTGTTACAGGAGGCAAGCCACATGTTCCAAGCTTTACTGGGCAGCTACTGTTAGCGTAGTTTTCATTGTATGAGTGACCAAATGATTTTCATAACTACTAAGGACTCACAAGTGTCAATAAAGGCAAGACCTGTATTTTGAACATATACTGTCATATACAAGGCTGAATTTTTCAATAGATTAGACTCAGGTTATGTCAAATTGGGCATGTAAATTTTAGCATATAATGTTTTCCTCAATGCCTCAAAGATTTTGTAATAGTGCTGCCCTGTGCCTGAAAGGAGTATGGGGAAGATGATTAACTCTCCAGAAGTTTAGATGTATAAAGCCCCAGATTTTAAAGGCATGGACAGAACAGAAAATACCATGAGGCAATTAATAATTCTGACTTCATGGTTTGAATAGATATTTAGCCATATGATAAGGTATAATTCTTGCCTGAGTCAGTAACATCCATTCCCTCCCCTAAAAGTGGCAAAGGTCCCACTGAAACAAAACATATTAGACCATGCAATTAGTGACTGTATCATATGCACATGAGATTTTAATTCACATTGCATGGACGAGCAATTTCCGAACACTTGAGTATTTGACATTACAACCTGAATAATGTATTTTTAATATAACTTTGGGCAGTTAATTTGCATTTAAAGACTCTAGAGCATTTGGGAAAACGATGGATTGACACGTTGGTCAGGATTTTCCTTTGATGAGTGGAATTTTATTTTCTAGTACATACAGATTTATTACTATACTGGCATTTGTTCTCCATTTTTCCATACTTACACCTTCATGTCAAGCCACTTTTAAATTTATTTGCAAAAGAAAGCAGCCCAAAGTTCAACCAGAGCAATCTTTATAAAAAAATTGTGGAAAGCAGAAATTAATTCTGACACATCTGATCAGCAATTTGTGGCATCATTCATCTCAAACTCCCCAGACAACTGAAACCAACAAAAGATGATAATCATTTTTAAGTACAATCTTCAACTGGAAATAATTTTCTATCTTCCCCAGTTCCTCTCCTCCCCACTCCCAAAATATAAAGCATTTTACACAGTAACATCTTTAATCTTTTCTTTTGTCTCCCTAGCACATAACACAGATGGGCTGTGATAGGAAAACCTGGCCACAGTCCACTTCTCTCCTAAAGAATGAGAAACAAAAAATGATTGAAACCAACCAAACCTGCTCAATGTGTTAGTTTCAAAAGAAAATAATACAAAATACTAACCTTTCTATTTTGGGGTGGTTCTGTTTGTGTGTTATTTTTACTTTTCCTATTCAAATTGTAATAATTTAGGGCCCTGAAACAGATCAGAATGACTTCGGTCTAGTCACCATGGGAGAGGCTGCCCTCACCTCAAAGAAATTTGATATACTATAATCCAGCCAAAGGCATCTTGTAATCACGTTCACATTATGGAAACAGAGAGAGGGTGCAGGTGAAAGCAGAGGAGGAGGAGGAGAGGGTAAGGAGAGGTAATGCAGGGAAAAGGTATATATTTCTTTCCCTTAAGGTTAAATGGATGGAGGGTGACAAATTGGACATAGCTATGTCCTGCTGAATTCTGAAATCAAGCGGGATTCAGTGTCTTCTCCATATTTTGTGAAGAAGGGTATGTAGTGAAATTATGACTTAAAACAAGTAAATCACCCACTTGGCAATGATGAGCAAAATTTCAGAAAGGGTGCAGTCCCTGATGAATATAACAAAATACATTGGTTTTATCTACAACTTATATTTATCTGCACTCTAATAAAGGGCTCTTTTTATACTGAGCTATTCCTTTCCTCTTGATAGATAGCACAGCGATTAACATTCCTTGGCAGATCTTACAGAAGTTCTGGTGTCAATAAAGTCTCGCTAAATTGAGTTGAGTTCAGATGATAAATGTCCCATTCTTTTGTATCCCAGTTCCGTTATTAATCAGGCAGAACTACAGTTGGCAAATAACTCCTTTCAGGTTAAACCACCAACTTCCCCAGCTCCCTTCACCTCAGAACAGAGTACATGGTAATGTGAGTGAACTTACCCCAAAACGCTGGGATACCTGGTTACTACACGCAACCTCCAAGTTTTAATGTGGCTTACGTAGCATAGGCCAGTTGTACAAACAAGCAAGAAAGATTTAAAACATATTCTATTTTGAATACCACAGTTTCCTTAAGGGCAGTTTAATGCAGCATATTTTTCAGATTTCCTGTGTGCTGCATGCCACTGTGATGTAATCTAGTGAGATGCTCCAAACTGTGACAGACATTTTCAAATGTGAAAAATATGTTTCCAAAAAACAAGGTTACTATCACATCAGACTTCAACAACCAAGAAAAGCTGAGCTGATAGGTTTTGACTGCTTTTTATGCCATGTCAAACCTCTAAGGGCATGTAGCCCTAGTAATAATGTGCAATATTAGAACTTAAATGTAGTCCAACAGAGATAAATGAACATTCTGAAGAGATCATACTCTCTGTTTTTAAGAACAGTGGTCAATATCTGAATGCACACCTTCTGAAAGGTCGTGTGTCAATAGGAATATATTTAAAATGTAAGCAATACTCCATTCAGCCTTAGCAAGGCTTTAACTAGTGCACTAGTTTGGGGCACTCTGAGGAAAGCCAAGACTATTGAAAAGAAGGGGACTGAGCAGAGGTTGAGGAGCCATCACCTACAAGGGAAGGTTGCCAGAACTATCATTTTTTAGTATAGGGAAGTTTGAAAAAATGAACCAACTGAAGATGATGGAAAGACTGAGGCAAAGAGGACAGTAATAATTTGCTCTCCTTGTCTTCAAGAATGAAAAGTAATGGGCTTTAACTGCAGTGAGGAAGACTCACACCAGATATTATGGAAAAATCTCTAATGGTAAGGGTAATGAAGCACTTGAATAGATTTTCAAGGGAAGCTATAGGATCTCTGGGGGATTTAAAGAGCAGGATAGGTAAGCATCTGTCAGGAATGACATAAGCTTAGTTGATTCTGCCCCGAGGCACTAGACAAGATGACCCCTGGAGGTCTGTCCTGCATGGCTTTATTTTCTATGAATCTGTGTTTTTAAGACCTGCAACAGAAGGCATCCAAAGTACCAGGTTTCAAATAATATTTCTCTTTATGCAAAACCTGGACTTGGGTCTTTGGGTCAGTCATAACATCTTCATTTCAGTTTTGATTGCCTCTTCAGGTTGCGGGAATAGGTGAAAGGGCAACTTGACTATTTTACATAAAAATGTATGTGGTGAAGAAAACCAGGAGATTTTAAAGGACTCATTTAACACAATAATTTCATAAGAAGAGTCAACAGTTGGATGCAAAAGGCAGATGTTTTCATAGTAGAAGGAAAGTGCATCTTACTAAAAGCATGAGTCAATGATCACTGAAATTATCTACCAAGGAAAGCGATGGATTACTCCCTCTTGAAGACATTGACTCGAAACTGAGTATCTTTCCAGAAGCTAAAATTTAGTCGCATAAATTATTGGATTCAATACAGAAATAACAAGTTAAATCACCATGGCTGTGTTGTACAAAATAACAAGTTTTTTGTCAGGTAAATAATTCTTTTCACCTTTTATCCTAGTACCCTATTCTTGGTTGAAATTATGCATATTCTGTAATCAAGTCATCTCTCTCTTACATAATAGAACAATGTTTTTCTGATCTAAATTTTTTTTTAAAAGCACTTATCTTTCCCATCTAAGATATTCAAATTGCTCACAAATAAAATTCTGAGAACATTAAGATTTTCGTAATTCTTTGGACTTTTGGATTCTCAGATGGGAAGAATATACTATTTTCTGTTTTTATAACTGCTTATTACTAGAATTAGCTTACATTTCCAAATAATGAGCCATTTTAAAGTATAAAAATGGCCTTTATGGTTTCAAAAATGTTAATATGAATCATATCAACATCTTCAAAATAACTTTCTGAAGATTTTGCCAAATAAAAAAAAAAACCACCAGTCAAGTGAAAGAAAAATTAACAGATCTTTGATTTCACAAAGCAGATTTTTCCAATAAAATAACTATTGTTAAATGTTCCCATCCCACTTGAACTTTAATTTAAAAAAAAAAAAAATAAACTGCTCTTTTCCTTCAATTCTGTCACTAGAAGTCTTTTTCTCCAGCATTCTTATAGCTAGGGGTTTTTTTTGAAATCTCCAACTTCTTATCTTTCTCTTCAGAAAAAATAGGCTGGTACTAAGAAGAACAGAACAAAGAGGGGAACACGTGTTCCTGTCTCTGGCTCAGTTAAACGAATTATTTCTTATTGGACCAAATGATCTGGATTACCCTGTGTAATCATCATACGAGATCACTTGAACACCATTTGTGTCTTTCACAAATGTTGGCAGCAAGAGACCAATGCTTATTTCCACAGCATTGAGGGAAATTTTACATGGCTTTGGAGGCAGAAGCTGTTCTGGAGCTCTCCTAAAAGCATTTCTATTTAATGAAGGTACCCACTGACAAATCTTTTAAGATTTTGTCAGGTGGATCATAATAGACTCAAAGTTCACTTTGTTAATATCATATAGTGCTGATCCTTTAGTCAGAATAACACTTGGTACAGATTAAAGCACTCTGTAACACGCAATCTGTCTGTGCTGTTACCAAAATCAATTTAACTTGTCTTTTCAAAAAGTAAAACCCAGCTTATTTCCCTAAACCATTTGTTCAGACTTTGATTACACAGCCCCTCTACTCTGCCCTGGTGAGACCCCATCTGGAATACTGTGTCCAGTTCTGGGACCCCAGTTCAAGAAGGACAAGGAACTGCTGGAGAGGGTGCAGAAAAGGTCCACAAAGATGATTAAGGGCCTGGAGCATCTCTCCTATGAGGAGAGGCTGAGGGACTTGGATCTTTTTAGTCTGGAGAAGACTTAGAGGGGATCTAATCAATGTTTACAAATACTTAAAGGGAGGGTACCAAGAGGACAGGACTGGTCTTTTTTCAGTGGTGGCCTGTGACAGGACAAGAGGAAATGGGTACAAACTTGAGTATAAAAAGTTCCACCTAAACACGAGAAGGAACTTCTTTACTGTGAGAGTGTTAGAGCACTGAAACAAGCTGCCCAGAGAGGTGGCAGAGTCTCCTCATTTGGAAACATTCAAAACCCGCCTGGACAGGTTCCTGTGCAACCTGCTATACGTAGACCTGCTCTGGTGGGGGGTTGGACTAGATGATCCCCAGAGGTCCCTTCCAACCTCACATGATTCTGTGATTCTATGTGAAAATTAGTTTCTCATCAATTAAAACGCGTACCAGGCTGTCCGTTATTTGCCTGGAAGGTGATGCCAGGTGAACCAGCCTACAACTGCCTGGTTCAGCTCACTTGCTGGCACAATATTGCAGTTCTTCCTCTGTTCTGGAGGTTTCCCAAGATTTCAGGACATATTAAAAAATGAACATCTGTGAAACAGAGATATCCTCAGCCAGCACTTTCAGGATTCTTAGATGCAAGTTAGCCAAGACAAATGATATAAAAATGTTTATCCCTAGCAGATCTCTATTGTTTTCCTTTGGTACTGATGAGCTAGGAAGGTGATAAAGTATGTCACAGTATATATTTCCAAATGGGGATGAGAAATCCTTATTACTTCTGTCTTTTTTACTTCATCACTGTCAGTTTTGTCTGGCTCCTCTAGCATTATGCTTCTCTCTTCCTTAAGGTTTCTGCTGCTCCTAAAATCCTTATTTCTATCCTCTCACCCAGGATTTTTCTATAATGGGTTTAATTTCTCTTAAAAATTAGACAGATTTCATAATTTCTACTTTGTACAGGTTGTTTTCAACTTTCTCTCTTTTTTTTTTCCTATATGTCAGATATTTGGGGATGATTAAAGCCTTTTTTTTCCACTGGACCAGAATTTACTTTAGTAAATTACATCCTCTGAATGTGGAATCAAGACTTACTAGCCAAACAATAAAGTCTTGCTGAGGAACTCCCTGTTTTCATTCATAGTTTTCCATCTGCAATTTTCCTCCGAGGCAAATTTATTCATCACTTCTCCCTAACTTCCACAAAATTTATTCATCACTTCTCCCTAACTTCCACAAACGCGCTAGTGGTTGGGACTGTTCTCTTTTAAAATATTAAGTATAAGTTACATATTACTTGCAATCAGATCATGATCATCAGGCCCATAGCCACTAAAGGCTGCTACACGGCGTTTAATTCATCTATATCCATCAGAACAAAATCCAGCATAAAATTACTCATTGTCAAACCCAGTATGTTTTGCGTTAGAAAACCATCACCTATCATCCATCATTTTTAGGAGCTTTACTACCCTCTGCATGAAGTGGAGCTTCCATCATTGCATCCTGGACTCGAGTCCCTCAAGACAATTATTCTTTCTATATATTAAAGGCAGGTGTTGCTTTGGCTGGTTTCAGTGGGCTGTAACTAACTTACATTAGTGCACGGTCCTGGCTTTTGTTAATTAGTTCGTAAATTCATAGGCATTCAAGACCGCACATTTCAGGTTTCCCTCTACTCTCCCAGCTTTCAGAACTTCAGCTTACCACATTCAACCTTTTTACTTTTTACATTTTTTTCTTTTCTATATTTTTCACATAGTTCTACAGGCAGCTTTAATCAGAGAGAGAGAGGAGGGTCCTCTTTCTTGCATTATGAAAAGCATACGGGGAAATTAGCCTGTAACTATGAAAAGCACATTTTACACCTCCAAACTAATTACTTTCAATACACGTCCATTCATAGACTTTGAGACCTTGAAGGACTGTTAAGATTCTCCCTCCAACCTGCTGAGTAACCCAGGCTGTTAAGGCCCACTGCCCGTTCTTCTTTGGGCCGAGTTTATTCCCAACTGAAATGTTTCAAAGGGACTGATGACCCAGGTAAATTGCCAAGTTTATCTCCATTCTGACATGAAAGATCAGACAGGAGATCATGTTGTGAAAGCTTGGCATCCTTTCTTTAAAATTGTATCAATGAAAAGTCTACCTGATTACAGTACTCCAAAGTTTCCCCTCAGGACCCTCTGTAACTAGTTTAGATTAAAGGTATCTGTCTTCCTTACATGATTTTAAGTGTGAATCATAAATTCTACCTGTGTTATGCTGAGGACTTTATTCTCAACTACTATGACAATGGACAACAAAAGAGGTCCTTTGTAAATATGTTGTACCATCAAATTAAATGTAACTTGTGACAGTAATTTTTCATATAATCCCTTTAGTTTTTCTTAACTGGAATTACCATAATTCACAAGACTATTATTTTAATCATAATATAATTGGATTCCTACATTCAAAATAACTTATTTTTCTTTCAATGCCATCATTTGTGCTTTGGAACAGTATACATTTTTGACAGCCTCATAATTAAAAAAGCCTGCAAGGCTCCACCATTTCACAAGCTGAAGAGCAATTTTCATAATTATAATTACACAGAAGCATGCACATAAACTTGGCAATCCCCATCTAAGCAACTAGCTCAGACTAAACTTAAATTGTTAATGCTCCTTTGCATTGAACCAAGCCAAAGGGAGCCGTGAGACCTGATTTTGCTACTAAAGCTGATTATCTGAGGTAACACCCACTAAACTGCCAACTTTTGTTGCCGCTACAAGGTTCATTAAGGGCAAGAATACAGATTTAAAAACTCCAGAAATTAATAACATTGCTTATGAGCACTTTTCCTGTTGGAAATGGTTATGCCTGCACTGCAGAAAATGTACTCAGACCCTTTAAGCCCAAGTTAATACCACCGATGAAGCAAGAAGAAGTCGTCTTGCTTTTGCTGATAACAAGCAATGGGGATGAACCAACCGTCATGAGCTGAAGCGACGTTGAAGGTGTCCCTGTCATGAACAGATGCCCGACTTATGCCGGCCAAGAATGGGGAAAGGAATGACACTGGAGACTCCACGCCAGCTCTCTGTGTCTGAAAGCAGCGACTACGCTGATGTGATGGGCCCCGATACGCTGGCTGGAGAGCCAGACTGCACTACAGGTTCAGCACAAAACATCCAGAGCACCCCAGGGAGTCTGGCTGCAGTTATCCTGTTACGGGACCCAGTCCAATCCCTAATGCTATCCACACTTGTGCTGCGGGTAAGAGCACGAACTCCCTGCCCGCTCCTCCCAGCTAGAATAGGGCAAGTCAAAACCTAAGCAGTTGCAAAGCTCCAAAGCTTTGCAAAGCTTTGGTGCAAATTAAGAAATGTAAACTGCTGCTTCTGTGTAATGACATGAGGGAGAAATCTTTGGTAGTGATAGACTTCAGGTTTGAGCCTCTCACCAATTCATGTTGCTTCCATCGTCTATATGGTATTGATGCAATCTGAAAGCCCCTAGTACCCAGAGACCACAAGGCATGCAGGTACAAGGCTAGCACAATATGTCAAATACGCTATTCACCCTGAAAAATTACATTTTCATTTCCCTTCTCACCCATGCAAGGAGTCTGACTTGGCTCTCTTAGTCCCTAAATTTCAAGTGAACTTGGGGGGGGGAAAGAAACTTAATTTTTCAGAAAAAAATATCACAGCTCTCATTTGTACCCTGCCAGCAGGGCAAATCAAGGCTGTGGATCACTGCCAAATGACATTTTTTTCCTTTTTCACAGTTAGAATGGCATTCACCACTAATCTTGGAAGGAAAAAGGCTACCAATGAACCAAACTGATGCCAGAACTTTCAGATAAGAAAGCAAAAGATCCTAAGCTCCAGTATATGAACTGTACTGTTACAGAGGATGTTCCAGTAACATTATCTCTATAACAGGACAGTCTTCTTAGATGTTTTTCTGACCCATATTCATGATGCAGTATATCCATTCCTTTGCTTTGCATTGTCTTACTTCTGGAGCAGGCAGCCCATCTTTCAAGCAGCTAAATTATTAAAAAAAACCAACAAAACCAACCCGTGCTTCTGTATATTGTTTCATTTTATGGTTGCAGGGTGGTATAGGGATTATTTCTAATGTGTCAGTTCTCAGACGCTTCGCAGTGTGAGAAAGCATTGATCAAACTGTTATTTTGTTAGAATATTGGTGCTAGAAAATTTCTTACAGTAATATATAGAAGCTAACATATTTTAATACCTTGTATTATTTTTCAGTACCTGGAATAACTGCATAATACCACTGTTACAACTGTACAGTGCACTTTTTGAAGCATAAAGTCAAGGGATTGTTTTGACTTGAAGCAATCAAATCTATCAAGAAAAGAGTCATTTCAATCTCCTGCCATTATCAACAACTCAGCAAGACCTCACAGATCCTTTAGGCATTCCCCAAAGACTTCGTCATTCTGCAAGTATCTCTCTGCCCTCAGACTTGCAGTGCTGCTCAGTGGGGTCAGCACTTTAAGGCTAGCAAGAAATTACATTGGTTAACATGCAGCTGTGCTGCAGAAAGGCTGGAGTGGAATTAAAAGAAAAACTATCACATGTTCACCTTTCACAAACACGCAACAGTGTCATGGAGACACAGAGCTGGTACTCCTTGGCCTGTCCAAGACTGCCCTTCATTTCACTGGGCTGTTTTGAATGATGCATGGGTCAAGATCTGGTTGAAGGTCTGCAAGACTCTTGAGAATCTTTCAAAATGAACCATGTACCTGAAATGCAGCAGCAGCAGCACCCTAATCCCACACATGACCTAGATGAGGGATTTCTCTTTGTGGCGATTTAACTAAATTCAGGGCAACTGCAATTTATGTTTTCTGCAGCAGGTTTATGGGGATTGCAGAAATAAGCCTTCCAAAATTGGATAAAACAATTCTGAAATCTGTTTCTAGTAAATTAATGTGTCTCATTGCATGAAAAAGACATTTTAGAAGTTCATGAAGACAGAACTCATTGCAATGCACTGTTGGCTGACCTTCATATGCTTCTTCTATTCTGTGCCCCAAAAGGCATTATATGCATGTAATTTCCAATATGGGAACAATTTGAGTTGTAATTAGGCAAATCTCAGAAGGTTCCGCCACTGATTTGTTCATTCTTTCAATATTATTCTATAAGACACACCAAAAACATTACATTAGGTTCAAGCAGGGGACAATTAAGAAAACTTTAATCCTGTTACAAGGGTATGTAAACATATCATCACTTCATAATGGTGTTATTATACTTTACATATTGGGCAGATGGGTCATATTGGCGTTCTGGCATTTGGTATTGCACATGCTGTCTTCAAATATAACTTGCAATATTAACAGACACATTTCCCATTATCAGATCCATAGGATGATAGTTTTCTGCTAAAAACTGTAAAAACAGATATGTATCTGTCAAAAGAAGTAGTGACAAAGTAAAGAGATTGGTACAACTTATTTTCAGTAAACCTATTGTTATGATGAAAAAGCCAACAAACTAATATTATATCGAGAACAGGTATTGACACTAGATATTTTTTATTTTTAAAAACCTTTCTATGATAAGGGGAAAGTGTTATTTTGATATGCAATATTGTTTCATTTTCTTTTCTCGCTTGTGACTTATATATCATTTCTATACCATTCATTTACATATAGTGCAGACACAAAAAATATGTTCATGTACTTACACACATTAATGCCTATATATGTAAATGTGTGTAAGGTAAGGGATATATAGGATTCATTACTAGCTGTACTAATTGAAAACTCATTGAAAGTCAGACCTTTTGTTTACTAGTTAACATAGTTGATTTTAATATAAAGATATTGTGAAGCATTAAAATATTTACTCAACATCCATGAGTGTAGAAAGTTTTCTCTATTCTTTAAACTCAAAAAGGCAATTTCATCTTCTAATCACATTTAAGAAAACTACCCTAAAGCAGTTTCCACAATCAGAAAAAAAGCAACAAAATAATTGCATAAACATTATCTTCTTTTTGTCAGGTAATAAGTTACTATACCATAAACTATAGAGAGAATCTTTCACCCTTACATGAATTCCTCTCAAGGTATCTATTTTAACAACAGAATAAAATTAGAAATCTGCTTACTTAAAAAGATATGGAAAAACTCAGTGTCAACATAAAATTGCAGAGAAACTGAAATGAAATTTTAACCAACAAATTTTGTGTGAACGAAGTTATAAGCCGAACTGCTCACAGACTGTAACATGAAATTGGCAATGTTAGGTGAAGCAGTACTCCCAATTTATGTTCTACTTGATGCAACTTCAACACCAGTTTATATTCACTGTTGTGCTTATGGTCTTCATTTTGCAAGAAGAACACAAAGATTCATCTGCGTCTGTGACAGGTAGAAGATGACTAAGAAAATGCAGAATAACAGGCAAAATGAATCTTGATGCCTCTCAGCATTTCTTTGCTGCTGCCAGTAATCAGAGGCGCAGGGACTTCCCAAGACAGAGATTGTTTCTTCATGTTACTAGCTTTTTTTCCATGAATTCATCTAATTGCTTTCTTAAATTCACATAAACTTTCAGGATTATAAGTGCTGCAGCTTAATTATGTGCTGTTTATTTTGAATTTGCCATCCTATCACCTTCTCAGAAGCCCCTTCATGTTTTGCCTTATGATAAACAGTGAATAACCATTTCCTGCTCACTAAAATCATGTCACTTCTGGTTCCTGACATGTCTTCTACCCTCCTCAATCATTCAGCAGACTAAATTAGCAAAACTGTGTGCTAAGAGGACTCGAATACATTGAAGCCTTAAAACTAACATTCACTGACTGCTTAATTAGATAATCTTTTAAAGTGAAAAGTATTTGCAATGCTTCTCTGGAAGAAATGTGTTTTTCTATGTTGTTGTCTAAGAGGATGTATCTCTTTTCCTGGAGCTGTGCTCGAGAATCAAACTTCTGAGCAAACCGATGGCAAAGACAATTAATAGCACCACAGCATGGTTATAATTCAAAGTGTATAAGGCAGACCTCAGCTCGTTTATACAGCATGTGTGTATGTGAGGACTGTCAAAAGCACTCCTTTAGAGAGAGAACAGGTTGTGCAGATTTAGCAGGTGAAAGCTCCTCTGTAACAGGCGTCCCTCAGGCATAAACCAGCCAGGGATTCAAACAAGTCATTCTCCTCCTCCGCAAAGTGAATCATATCACAGAGCTGGTATTTGGGCACCGCTAGTTAAAATGCGTCTGTTTTTCCAGCCTAATCTGTCAAAGTCAATGCGATGGTAGCATTCACAGCCCCGAGCCAGCACAAAATGGTGAGAACAAAAGAATGCGTCCTCCCTACCAACCAAAACAAAACACAAACAAACAAACAAAAAACTGTTATTCATTAGGCTGATGCATGATTCCCAGCTTAAAAAAAAAAAAAAAATAAAAGAGGGTCTTAATTCAATTTTCATTGCTGAACTCTGACATGGACTGTCATGTACAATTATACTCTGTAGGTGTTTGACTGAACATTATTTCTTTCTGCAAAAGCAGAAAACACTTACTAGCTCTATAGGCCAGACTCTGAACGGGTTTTGTGGCTTCTCATTTTTTCTTCATTTTTAGTACACAACTCCAACTTAAATGTATTTAAGAGGACAGTCTTCTGTTGCATTAATTTATTTGCAAACAGACTCAGGCTAAGCCCTTGACTGGAGCTGACACAGTATGGAAGTGGTTAAACCTTCGCTCTTATTCAGGTCTGTGGCAGAATGTAATGTTGAGTTACCAGCTTTGAAGAGCAGAAGCAGAAGGCAAAACCCTTATTCCCTGAACTGCTCAGGTCTGGGGCCCCGTGTGTGTCGTGGAAAAGGTGTGCCCTGAACTCCGGTCAGAAAATTGAAGTTGTTTCCTTCAGGCTCTGCTTCGAGTCAGTTGGTGTGAGCGGGGGATGAAGCTGTAATACTGAAACACTATTCACTTCACCTTCGAATAAATAACTATTACTCGAACTGCAACATCGAGTGTAAGAGTAGTCCTTAAGCATATATGGGGCCCAAGTCAGCAGTGTGTCCCATCAATGGGAAATTAGACCTACTCCATTTAAATTATTGGGGTTACTGGCAGGTGGCAGTCTGCATACAGTAAAGCTCAGGAATGAATACGTATTGGATTAACACTTCTAGACATGTTCAGATGAGTATTGGCAACACTTTAATTTGTAAAACTGACCTGAAATTTCAAAAGAACTTCCAGATCTAGTTTATTGAACATGTAGCCTTTTATATATTGATTTTCTGTTGATTTCTAATGCTCTGCAGCTTTCTTTTTTATACACGTGAAACTTTAAAATCATCCACTCTACTAGGTCTGTCCTTCTTTGAGTTCCTCTGATACCTAAATTTCTCTGCCTTGCTCTCTGCTTAGCAAAAATGTAACTTTTAAAGGACTGACCTTTTAAAAAATGTTATCTGCGCCTGGCTTGGTCTTATTTCGTCTGCTCTTTGCATCACAGTAAAAGAAACAAGAGCCTCACAGTTGCAGATGGCTCTCAGACATGATGACTACATCCCTACCAATAAACCGGGCAGATCCAGACCCCGTTCTCTGGCCCTGGGAGCTGAAGCATGCTGTCATAACATGGCCACATGCATTTATTAAACTCTCCTGGCCTCTAAAATAGAGAGGCCGCATCCAAACTGCCTTGTCGATGGTCCCTGGCCCAGGCTAACTCCTGAACCAGGACCAGGAATAGTACAAGAGGCTTTCAGTAAGCCCAAGCCAAAACCATGCCAAGGACAGCTCTAACAACTTAATGACAGAAACAAGGGTGTTCAGGGCCAAGGCAAGACCTCTGGCACTGCTAATTTGTTAGTATAGACACTGCAAAGGGATACTGCTAATTGCCCAGGAGAGATAGGAGATTCTTAGCTGTATCCTGCAGCCAACACTAACACAAGTAGCTCCTGGGAGTTCTGTGCTGGGAACCCAGGGATTCTTCTGCCCTCAGCATGCTGCACCCTTAATCCCACCTCAACTGTGTCGTTACACACTCTTTTAAGGAGTGTATAACAGCATCACAGCCTTGCTACTGTCCTGTTTAATTTCTTGGTGGGACCCACTGCTCCTTCCCCTTTCCACCACTGGAGCACAAGTCTTATGAGGAGAGGCTGAGGGAGCTGGGGTTATTCAGCCTGGAGAACAGGAGGCTGAGGGGAGACCTTATTGCTCTCTACAACTCCCTGAAAGGAGGGTGTAGAGAGGTGGGGGTCGGTCTCTTCTCCCAAGTCACAGGTGACAGGACGAGAGGAAATGGCCTCAAGTTACGCCAGGGGAGGTTCAGGCTGGATATTAGGAAAAATTTTTTCACTGAAAGGGTCATCAGGGATTGGAATGGGCTGCCCAGGGAGGTGGTTGAGGCCCCATCCCTGGAGGTGTTCAAAAGACGGGTTGATGTATTGCTGAGAGGTATGGTTTAGTGATGGTGTTGCTTTTTGTTTGTTGTGCGGGTGTCTATTTTTGTCAAAGTTAAGTTGACAGTTGGACAAGATGATCTTTGAGGTCCCTTCCAACCTAGAAGATTCTGTGATTCTGTGATTCTGTGTCCCCCATCCCATGCCGTTACCTGCAGTCCTCTTCCAGAGCCTACAAATTTAGGCTAACAGAGCCCTAACACTGTACAAAGATGAACAAGGCTGAGCATGTTCACAGTATAGGAACACGTGTCCTGCTGAAGCCAAGAAGAGCTACAGGAAAACAACCCAAGAAAGAATTCGCTCCAGCAAGATTTGGATCTGCACCATACTCTATTATGGCAACATCATGAGATTATGTTACTAACAGTGCCTGAAATATCTGCTGCTGAAAGATAGATTCATATTAACAGCATGTGCTGTTTGTTGGGAGCATTGTGATAAAAACAACTATCATATTGCTAGAAGTTTGATGCTTTATAAAGGCTATGTGTCATGCAGCGGTCTTATATCATCAGTGGGAGAGACTGAAATGATACTTCTTGGCTTCAGAGAGAAGAGTCGAGCACTTAAACTGGAAAAGTTACAAAGTCCCAGCACTTCTCAATGTAATTTCTATTTTTTTTTGTTTCAGTCTTGTTTCTTCCCCTGTCTGCTGGTGACACCTGTCCTTTACCAGTTCACAAGGCCACTCCTGCTGAGGTCAGGGCGGATGAATCCACCAATGCTGTCACTTAGGAGCATCGCAAGCCTTGCCAAGTGCCTGTTGTATCCCCATAGCCCCCCACTGCTCCTTCCATGCAGCTGGGGGACATCATCCCTTGTGCTAACGTGACAACTGGCTTGGGTCTTACAGCACAGTTCATACCCAGTCACTTCAGAGGGGCAGTACCTTCGGGGGGGGGGGAACTGCCTAGCGGGGCCAGTGGTTATGACTCTCCAACCCAGTAAGCAGGGCATTTGTGTGAAATAAAGGTGATTTCTGGGTCCTGTCCACTGCTCGTAAACTTCAGCACAAACCACTACAACAGCCCGTGGAAGAGCACGGTGCACCATCTTCTTTCTCTCTCCCTCTTTAATCTTTTCTGGCTGAATCCATCTTTTTTTTCTGCCTCTAGGCACAGTCCCCAAATCAAGGAGAAGCATGACTTTCCCCTCTCTCTCTCTTTTCCTAAACAGCCTGGTGGGCAGGAAATTTTCGGGGTTTGGAGATGTAGGATACCCTCTGAAGGAGGTAGGCATGAAGACCTCATCCCTCACAGCCTGGGTAACTACTCTCACTGCTCATAAGTATGGAACGCCAGGTAGCACCACTTCTATTGTGTATTCTTTAGTTGAACTGGTTGTGACAACTTTTTTTTTTGTGGTAGCTTATGGCCAGATTTTTTTGAGCATGCCAATGGGATCAAGCATGTCCCCTTGGCTGGAGAATCCCAGTCAGGCTTCAGCAGAAGGGCTTCCCTGTATTACTCCAGCATCTGCAGGATGAGAAATGTAGGTGCATAGGAGCTTTATGTGTAAAAGACAGGACAAATAGCTACCACTAGTGTTAGACACCCAACTATTTCAGAAGTGGCTTTGAGGTTCACACTCTTAAACTCAGCTCCTTACTTTCTGGCAAGACTCACCCTAGTGGTCCAAGTTCTTTGATAGTTCTGGCCAAATTTATATAAACAGGGCAACACTTCATTTACTTTATTTAGAGTAATGATCAGGTGAGGAACTGGATATTTAGCTAAGAAAATGTTTCAGGCAAGTCTTATTTTGGCTACTGCAAGATTTCTCCACATTAAAAAAATCTTTCTCTTTTCTACTAAGATTTATCATATTGCCATTTATTTTGGCAGTAATAAATAATAATTCTAGCCTCATGACTAAATTATTTTGTTTGCTATTCTAGAAGTTTGCTCACAGGATTATCAAGTAGCGCTTTTTTTGTCCTACAGTAAATCACTTCTCCAAGGGTGACCATTTTAGGATTATCTTCTCCATAAGAACAGGGCAGATCAAAAGCTTAACTCTCTGCAATGACTCCAGTTAGTTTTGGATCAAGAACCAATGGTCCTTACAGCAGTCTGATCAGGGAGACATTCTACTGAGATAAGTGCTTTCAAATTAAGTGTCCTCCCAAAGATTGAAAAGAAGTGCCCAGTAATTTCCTTCAGAGCTACCCAAAAGCTGCCAATGCCATGGCCATTGGCAATGGGAAACAGTAAGATGGAGCACTTGCCCAGAATAAACCAGAACTGCCTAATCCCCCAAACCCCAGACATTTTTGGTTCCATTAGCCGGTTCAGATACTTTCTTCTGTTCAGACACATCTCAGAACCTCGCTTCTGATTGTTGTTCTTTGCCACGCCACAGCTCTGTGCCATACGAGATTTCATGGTTCTTTTCCAGTAATTAACATAATACCAAAGGGCAAGGAGGGGTTGTGGCTGAAAATTAATGCTATAGTAAAGACCCATTAATCATGGCTTTCTACAAGCCAAATTAACTACAGAAGGTAGTGCTGATAACATGACAAAAATTAACTACAGAAAGCTGCTAAAAATATGTAAATACAGTCTAAGCCTTTGGAATTTTTGCCTTAAAAAGATTTTAAAAGAACAAAACAATGATTTTCGTTATAGAAAACAACTTGTCAACTTTTTTTCTATGCAGTATTAGAAACAGAAGATCAGACCAACAATATCTTAGTAGATTTTATTTTCTGTTTATTGGTTTCTAACCAGGATCTAATCTGTGAAGGGAAAAAAATGCTTCAATTTCTGATGTAAACCTATTGCCTACAGATGTGCATTTATTAACTAACCATTATTGACTGCTAGACTTATGAAGCTAGAGAAGGGAAAAAAAAAACCAAAACTTTCCCAATATAATTAACTGCCCTATTTTTCAGTTTAAAATCATAATGTCCTTAACATTTGACAACAGTTTGTATCTTCTGAATAACGGAAAATTCCACTTTTTGGGTTCCATGTTTAAAAAATGCTGAACACTTTTGACCAAAATTCAGAAGTCACTGAAGTCAATGCAAAGATTTTGACTTTGGATCATGTTGCAACATTTTCCAGGAGAAGTATCTCTCTTCCTGAGGTGGAAAAAAGTAAATACCATGTCAATGAATGTGCTTATCTCCAAAAAAAAATAAGGTACAAAGGATCATTAGTTTGCAATTTTATGTTTACAAGAATTTCATACAGTAACTAAATAGACCAAATCATTTCATCTAGTGAAAGGTATAAACGGATTATCCCAGGAATCCAATTAATAGTTCCAAGGACTTTGTGTAGGATTCATCTGCCATAGCTTATGACATTTCAATGTCTAAGCCTGAACTAAACCCTAGGTTCCCTTTAGGGTCAAAGAGAGGAGCAGCCACCTCCAAGAAGCTGTTCATCTTATCCTACAGTAGACACAGTAGTCAGGACTATATGCTGGAGATGCCTAATTCTCTATCTGGGAGCTGAAGTTGAATATGTCAATTTTTAGATACAACTTCAGGTCTATGCAGCTCGGCTTGGTGAGTCTCACTGTAAGAGTGAGCACTGATCACTCTTACTGTAGATCTATAAAGCATACAATAACATATCAGCCAAAAAAACACAGATCTGTGCTTTTCATTGGCACACAAAGTGAACAAGAAACTCTGATTTAGCTCAAAACTTGAAACACCCACTCGGATGCTCACTATTTTTATAGACTACTGTGGGGAAAACTATAAAGAAAAATATGGAAGAGAAAGGGTGGGGGATGGAGAAAAAGGCAAGATTTTCTACAGAACATATTTACTTTTGGAGAGAAACTTGGTAAAAGTCAATTCTCCACTGAAATTAATTTCATTATGCAAGAAAACAAACTAACTGGAAACATTTAACCAAAAATCCATTGTTCCTTCAACTCTTCAGACACATTAACTTAAAACTCATTTCTTAAGTGGACCAAAACATTTTTTATAAAATTTCTTCAAATTTAAAAGAAAGTTTTGACATGAAAGTTTCTGAAATCCAAATCAGATACTCTCTGTATGTGTATGTGTGTGTGAGAGAGTGAGAGAGAGAGTCTGTCTGCCCTATCAAAAATTATGCAAGAGATTCAAATCAGGCCCTGATATGTGAGCTGAAAACAGATGTTTCAACCCACAAAAGATTTTTTATAAAATTTTTGAGGTTTTGTTTTTCTTCCAATGCAAAAATGAAAATAAATAGTCATATTTAGAGATTTTTTGGGGGGTGTAAACAGAATCCACTAGAAAGGCTTTTTTTAGCCTGAATTGTTCTGGGTGTATCACAGGCACTTAGATGCTCACAACCACAGGGACAGTGAATGGTGGAGACAACCAACCGTCACTGGAACCAGTGCATCATTTAATGACACTTTTTGCCCAGGGTTATCACATGCAAACAGTGAAAAGAGGAGGAAGAGGAAGGGGGAAGCAGCCTGGCAAAGCCAGCCATTGCTCACCCCGCTGTGAAGCAGAGCGGCTCTCCCGCCCTCAGAAACATTCTTCTGGATTTACACTGGAGTAAATTAGAGAAGAATTCACTGCAATAATATAAAACTGTTTACAGTTTTAATAGGAAAGAAGGTTAAAAATACAAAGAGAACAGTGAAGCATCTTTTTCACATTACCAGTGTTTTTAAAACTTTATCAGACTCAAATTTAGCTTTTAAATGTAGGTCAGAATCAGAACCAGGTTTCAAGTTCATCAACCCACCCATGTTTTGTGCTTTCTGCTACAAAGAGGGGTAAGTTTATTAAATCAAAGTTCATGGAACTGGAATCTATAAAGCCAAACTAACATATCCTGGTTGTTGTTCAGTGTTGATTTGTTTTGTGATGATTTAGAATCACCACGAGGCAAAACAGTGTCTGAAAAGAAACAATGGGGAAAAGGAAAAGAAAAAAAAAAAAAAGGGAAAGAACTTCTTCGTACACCCAAATGCTTCAGGAGAAGAAATGTGTAGAAATTTATCTAACTCAGAGAAAGCTTATTAGTCCTTGGAGAAGGGAACACGAGTGCTATATGCCTGTAAAATTTGGAGGTGACTGAATAACCTCATGCTGGACCAAATACAGGCCCATTAAAATCGCTGGGAATCTCTCCATTGACTACAACAGGCTTTGGATCAGGTCTCTTTTCCTTTTTTAGGCAAGGGAACACAAGATGGGGTGAAATCCTATCCCCACTGAAGTCAATGGGAGTTTTGCCACTGACTTCATTTGGACGAGGATTTCACTCCTCCTCCACTATCAGAATATAAAGTGTGTTTTCCGGATCTAATCTGCTGGTTGTAAAAGACAACAGGAACAAAAAAACTGTAGCACCATCCAAAATACAGAATACATCGTGAAATGACAATATTGCCATGTTTCCAAATGGCGTGCCATACCCAAAAGAAAAATGGCGATGGAACATGAAGCAGCACAAGTCCGTACTAGAGACTAAATTACCCACATTACTTGCCAATACTACTTCATGTTGCAAAATATGGCACAGAAATTTTGTGCCAAATCAAAAAACCAGGAGTCAGGTTTCTAAAAAGACTGACCTGCCCACCTCATCCTCCTGGCATTTCTGTGGTTGGCACAAAAGATCTCAGAAACAAAATGTTTGCATGTGATTTTCCATGTGTGATCTTCACTGTCCATGCCCAACTAAAAATAAATAAATAAAATCCTCCAACAAAATCATTTTTCCCTGAATTTGCCCTTAGATACATAAAAAAGAAATGCACTGAGTGGATGCCCATCCAATTTTGGCCATTGTTAGGTCTGGTGAGTTTTGGGGGTAGCAGTAGGTTTGTGTTTCTTTCAGCACAGCCCTTGCACTGGCTCATCACAGGGTCAACGCAGCTGGTGGTCTGGGGTGAGGGATGCTTTCACTCTTGTGAAAACACATCTCCAGGATGAACCCCAATGCCCTTAAGAATAAATGAGGGGGTGCCACAGTGCCTGTCCCACAGGACACCTTCCTCCACCTCCCACATTGTTTTGGACCTGACTTGTTTGTTCACTGGGGGCCAACCTGGGAAACCCACTGGAAAGCGAAAAAGGCACGTAGCAAAATGAACCATCTGAAATCTCTCACAGTCCAGGGGCAGGCACACGAAAAAGGAAACAATAAGGAGTGCTGTCTTTTTCGGGATAGACTGCAGATCAGCGCCTGGAGACTGGGCCCCAGATGAGAGCGGCAGGATGCAGCTGACGATGTACTGACTCATGTATCCACTGACAAGTAGCAGTATTAAAACAGGGCGTAAAGATGCCACAACTCTGCGTGAGCGATTCGTCAGCCAAGGCAGACACCCGCGAGAGCGCGAGCAAAGCCAGCGGTTCCCGACTGGTGAGGCACGAGCCGAGAGCAGATGTGGGGCTGTGATGAGACCGGGGCTGTCTCCGTACCAGTAAGACAAAGGAGGGCTTTGGCTCTCCCCACCAAACTGTGCCCAGGAGAGGTGTTTGGCACATGCCCGAGACCCCTTCACAGAAGGAGTTCAGTGTGAACCGGGTGGTCTCGGCCCCCCTTAAGCCCTCCTGACCCCCTCCCAGGCCACCATCCCGCTGCTGCCGTCACCACATTGAATGGTAACGCCCGAGGCTAAGGGCAAGAGAAGCCTTAACGAGGACAACAATAAGCATCCCTGAGGTGCAGAGCATGGAAAATGTCTGCAGGGAGAGTCAGATACAGCAAGTCCGGGAAACACTGAGTGAAATCAGGAGGAGAGCAGGGTGGAGAGGCCAAAACAAAACAAGACGGGAGGGATTTGAAGTCCAAGGGGTAGCTTGGGGGCACACTACAAGGTGTGCTGAAAACAGGATCCCTCTGAAGTGATTTCAGGAATCCAGAGAAGGCCCAGAGAGCCCCGAGGGTGTGGTGGTGACTTTGGTTGGTTTGCTGTGACGTCTCCGCGCTCCAACAAGGGATGCACAAGTGTCTGAGGGACACAGGAGACTGCACAAGGATAAACTGGCGTGCACAGCAGTTTGCCAGTATCACTAATTGTGGATTGACAAATATGCAGGCTAGTCTGAAAGCTTTTTTCCCCCCACACTTTTTTCCTGGATGTGATTTTGGCAGTTGGTTCCCTGGTAATCAGATCTCTTAGTCACTGTCTGTCACTATTAAGCCAGTGTTTGCTCACGCTGTAATTGCATCCCATATGTAAAGTTACTTCTAAAAGCTGCCTTTGAAATTGCTTTTTCTTCTTTGTATCGGGCAATTATTAAAGACACAGGCACAAGCGAAACAATAGACTGTTAGGATTTCTTTCTGACGCACTCGCGTGGAAGGGATCCAGTTGGCCATTCACGGTATTTTAAAGACAGTGTATATTTACCCACCCAGATCAGCTCCAAGGTAAGCACCGACGCTCATTGCTAGAGTGCTGACAGGCTTCATTTACTTTTGCTGTAATGAAGTGAATTCTGCCACAAAAACGACCTTTGTTAACTGCAGGGGTATGAGCAGGAGAAAGATTGACACCGCAGAGGTGGACTGTGGATCACAGGAATCTGCTACAGGGATCATGATATGGCAGCAAAAACCTTGGGGGGGGAAATCACTTTAATTCCATGCTAAAAATAGTCATACTTTGGGTTAAACATAGCAGTATTGCCTCTACACATGGTTTGGTAAGAACCCTACGCAACATATCCAGCTCTGGAATTCACATTTTAATACAGACCAAAAGTTGGAAAGGTTCTGGAAAACAAATCTTCTAACAAGAGATGTAAAGACTTCAATCACTCAGGCCCTCAAAGAAACCAAGAGCAGTTTTTAAAGCTTCTGAAGTGGAGAGGCATGATATGAGCAAGCCCTTAACTGTATCAGAGAAAGGTCCTACAAGATCAGTTGGCTGAAAGTGCAAAGTAGAAAAATGTAAACTGAAAATAGGACACAAATTCCTTAGAGCAAGAGAGTAATTAATCACTGGAACATATTACCCAGGGAAGTGGTAAATTCATCATTGCTTGGAGCCTTTAAATGTAGATTGGATGTTTAAGTGACATGCTCTAGTAGTTCAACAGCAAGTTAGCAGCCATGGTATCATTCACTTGTCTAAGACTAAAATAATTCCAGTTCCCCACACTGCAAAACTGCTGCCTGGGTTGAGGTGGCCCTTGTCACACAGTAGGTCAGACATACCAGGACAGTGACCCCTTTCAAAATCTATGAAACCCAAATCTCATTAACCTGCAATCATTTAAATTGCTTTGTTTGTCAATTCATCCTTAACTTGGTTATGCACCTTTAATATGGTACAGTTATGCTGCGAGTAAAGTTTGCAGGTAAAGAGAAACTAGAAGAGAAAATGCATATGTGCAGGCAGCAGAGTTCATTTGCAACAACAATTTCGAACTCTGGATTGTTGTACCTCCTGAGCTCCAGCTACTTCGGTCTTAGCACTTCAGTAATTAATTATAGGAAGTTTTTGCTTACTTTATTTCTTAAACCTATGAATCATTTGTTGGTGAATTCATAAATCTCACTGCTTCATTTGGTAGAGTATAAAGGCTTCTGTACTTTGTTAATCAGAAAGACCCAACAGGCTTAACAGAGACATCTTAAATTTAGCTTTCCCTGGTTAACTGAGCACATTGCCTTAAATGGGAATTTTCAATCTGTGGAGCTGCAGTCCCTATTGACCACACCAGAAGAAAGTAATTTTATAATAGAAGTATTGCTGGATAATATTATAAGACGATAAATCAGATAAATAAGTTAACTCACATCTCTGATAGCTCATGACTGAGTTTTGATATTTCAGAAATGCAGGATCCTGAATGTTGATGGGTCAACAAAATGAGCAAGGTCCAAAGCAAGTTTTTGAGGAGAGAGAGCAGAAGGCTGACAGCCACCAGAAACACCAAAGAAAAAAGGGGAATGGTGAAGCAGCTGCCTGTTGAAGGGAAACAAATCCATGAGGTATTTGTATGTGATAATTCTTTATGAAGGAGTAGTACTTCATTAGGAACTGCAGGTGACAACCAGTTTTGATTTATTTCATGTAGGCAAACACAGTACACTCCAGAAATACTTGGAGATTTCCAAACAGACATATTCTGACATTGGGAAAATTATAAGATAAATTTGCTAATAGGAAAAATGTAGACAAAAAATATGAAAGACAATGCAGAGTTTGTCAATAACTTGTTAGATGACCAGAGAGCATATGATCAACAAAAAAGACAACATTGTCTGAAAGCTTGTCTCGTTTCAGTGGTATACTGAATGTTTAGAATTTCAAGAAATGGGAAAAGATTTGAAACCCGAACCAAATCATACAGATTAGCAGCTATAAAGAGTAGAAGATGTGGAAACAGTCATGGTTGGCAAAAGTAGTTGTCAGAAGAAATTTAAATATATTGAGATTAAAGAAAATGAAGGCATATTTCTCAGTGACAAAGGCAAAATTCTTCATAGCAATAATGAAAACAAACAAAAAAATGAATAAATGTCTGTCTTCTGTTTGACCATGATGTGTTTTAATCACCAAAGTATGATCAGGCAATTTTTATTTCAAAGTGGGAAAAAATAGTCCAAAAGAAGAAGGTAATATCTACTTAGGATGTACATTTTTAATCCGTCAGCCTGGATAACTTGAACTCAGGAGTCACAAAGGACTTGCCTAAAGAAATCTCTGCTCACTTGTTTCTTATTTTCACTAAATCCCAGAACACCAAGGAACACCAGATGACATCTGACAACACCAGATGAGTGATCACCTTGTGCAAACATTTGAGGGGCAAACTGTACCTACCAGAGTTATAATACTGATTATCCTGACATCAACCTCAAATAAAAGAATAAAAAAAACACATATGGAATTTAACTGATAACAAAATAAAGGACAATAATATAATGAATACCAGACAACATGAAATGCTTTATGGAAAATAGCGTTGCTTAAACAAACTTGAGTTCATTCTCTAGGAAGTTTTTTTTGGATATATGTAACTGTGTAGATGCAATAAAATTTTATAGGGTGTTTGACCTGGTGCCACACAACATTCTGATAAAAAAATGAGCAGTATATAGTACTGAGAAACTTCATACAAAATTAATTGAGAGTTATATAACTGATACACCTCAAAGTATTTGCAAGCAATGTCACTAAATAGGGATATTTCTAGGAGTCATAAAATGATGGCAATAAACCTGAGACACCATACTATCCTCAAGTATTTGAAAGGAGATATAAAATTACTGTGGATAGTTTCTGTAGATGATGTAAAGACAGTTGTAATGGTAGACAAAAGTGGGGAGAGGACAGCCAGAGTGAACTGAACTGCTAGGTAATCTCGGTCTACTCAAAGAAAAGGCTTTTCATAAATTCGTATGTCGAAGGGCTGTTCCTATAAAACAGGAATGGTCTTCTGGAAAGCAGCAGTTCTGAAGTGTATTTAAAGCCAGAATGGGCCAGGCTGAGGTTCCAGCATCAATCTATGGGAAAAAATGCTACTGCAGCCCTGAGAAATCTGTTAAGGTGTTGTTTTCTAAGATTAAACTCCTGTATCTGTGGTGGGACCAAAGCACAACACTGCATAAAATTCTGACATTTTTAAAGAACACTGCACTACCCTTTTCCCCACTCCTCCCATGCCCAACAAAGATAGGAAGAGACAGAAGATCTCTACTGAATATACCATCAATATAGTCCTAAAGATCATTACATTTTTGGTAATTTGAAGATGAGAATCAACTAACGGATTTCAAAAGTGACCTTAATCTATCAGAATACACAAGGACAACTATTGCCAATAGCCCAAAAAAGAACCCAAAAAAAAACCAAAAAAACCCAACCTGTTAAATATTTAATTGATTTTAATGCTTTGATAGAATGAACAGAAGAATCAGCTCAGTGAAATTCAGTGAAGGTAAACTGCCTGAAAGTAAAGTTTAGAGCTTTACTGCGCTTTTACTGCCGGTCGTGACTTTTGGGCTCGGAAAGGGGTTAACTGAGTTATACATAAAGAGGCCAAACTAGATGATCTCATGGTCTCTACTGACTTTAAACACTATGGAAAAGGACTTTGTGATTGGAATGAGATGTTCTCAGATGGGTAATCCCAAATTGAGGCATTAAAAACAAATCACTGGAGAGGTTCTAATAAGCACATGAAACGCTGTTGAATTTAAACTTTTGTGACTTCAAAATTACTGATCCAAATTTCTTAGATTTTTGTCAGTTTATATTATATTCCCTTTGAGGCAGGATTATTTCTTGCCTATCTATAAAATACCTCATGCTGAAGCTACTTGGAAATTTCCTTTCTCACCATGGAAAATTCTGACTTTTCATCAAAAAATGAAAAATGAAAAAAATTCCATTGCCAGCCAAAATGCTATTTTTCAGGGGAAACTTTTTTCCCAAGAGTGACTATTTTTTCACCAAAATCAATTACTCTGTCAAGAGCAAAACTTTCATCCAAAAACAATTTCAACAAAATTTTCAACCCACCACATCTACAATACTGGTGGTGCTATAAATAAACAGACCAAAACACATACACTTTAATCAGTTACATGCCAGATAAAATAAATGATTCCTTCACTTTACCCTGAAGCTTATTAAATTTGATCTGTGTGGGATGTTTTTTAAAGAAAGAAAAGGTTATCTCTGGTTTGTATTCTGTAGCTATGAAACTGGATCACCTTTTTATCTCCTGTCTGTCTACAGTGGTGATTGACACTTGGCCTTTAGCTTAATCTTTAAAAAAAAAAAAGTAAACGTGATTTGTTTCCTACACACGGAAAAGCTAAATAATCTAAGTGCAGACATCTCAGCTACGATATCTTACCACTGTTGATGGAGCGGTGGGTTTCCTGGGGAGCAGGAAGGAGATTTGAAGTTGTATCCTGTGCCATGTGGACAGCCACACAACTTGGTGCCAACCAGAGGCTACCCTTGCAGGGACTGACATCAAATGCATCCGCTGGGTCAGATTGTTATGAAATATACTGCAGATTGAAGGTATCTATAGTCACCTGCAGTATGGAAAGAACTGGACTAAATTCCTCCATGCTAATTTCCAACCTTGATTTCTAATTATCTTGCTTTGACTTAATTGTGTCAGAATTCATGTCATTTGCCCTATGGTCAGTGATTTCAGTTGCTCCTGAATGAGTAATACTTTTATTCCACAGATTGTCAGTATATTTCACTGTATATCACCAGTATATTTCCAGAACAAAGTGCTTGTAAACATAATTTCACTCCTGCTAAACACTACAGGCTGCCTCATGACCTCTTCCTCTACATAACAAAAACCTTTTTAACTGAAGAGTGGCAAGAACTTCTTGGACAGCAGCTCCCTGTCTTAAGGTCACACGTTTTAACTATGCAAGGGAAAATAAAGCACACAGGTGATGTGTAGCATAGTCCAGGGCACACAACTGTCACCTGTTAGAAGTCACTCGACCTTCATCCCTCCAAACCAGTCTGGATCCCATCTTTCCTTCCTACAGGAAAGAAGTCAGTGCCAGTCTAAAAGTGATAGACAAATTTTTCCAGGCTTCAAGACAAACCCACAGGAAAAAAAAATGAGAACCACATGTAGATATCTCCGAGAAAACAAGCAGTAAGATAAAGTGCTGTTAGATCTCATTAGATAAGACTATTCAGTTGGCTAGAAGAAAGGAGAAGAAATTAGGTTTTATCACTTCTTTAAGGAAAAGTAAGTAACAGGGTGGAAGCTGAAGGCCTCAGAAAATCTGGTCACACTGCTCATGCCAACTGTTTTTCCAGGTGGTAGTTTATTCTTCATGAAAGATGAGATCCCGAGGGCACAGACATCAGTATCCCAAGGACTCTAAGCAATGCACAGGACAGTGACAAGTGACACAGGAGGCTAAACAGTGCATGGCAATAAGTACTTAAGTGTTTAGGACATGGGATGGCAAAGCAAGAAGCCACGCTTGCAGTGATGCATCTGGTCAACCCCACTCCTTCCGTGCTCCTTGACCACCACTGTCTGGCTATAGGCCCAGCATACTCCCCTGAAATTCACACTGTCAGTGTAAATTCAGAGAAGAAAGCAATCCCAGTCACCAGCCATGAGCATTCAACAAGTAGGATATAAACCTCAGCTTTACCACCAATGTCAGTGCAAAGGCTTGGATAGACTTTTTCAAACCAACCCATATCTGCCCTTCACAAGCAACTTTCATCAACAGCCACATCTCTCTGAAATAACACTTTTCTTGGCTTCTGTCAGGGACTGGTTTGCCTCAAGAGACCAGGATAAAGTCCTTAAAATTGTCTCTACAGTTACTCACTCTACTGCCAGTTAATGTTCAGTACGAATTGCAGACCTCAAATTTCTGGATGAATCCAAAGACACAAAGTCAAAGTAAGGGGGGAAAAAAAAGTGTTCTGGCAACCATCCAGTCACCAATGGAACTGGAGGAAACCCTATCATATGAATCATTTAAAAATAAGATCAGTCTGGACACGGCACTGGAAAATGTACCGTGGGGAACAGACTTGTATTGGCGGGGGAATGAGCAGGATGAGCTAATCCTGTAGGTCTCTTCCATCTCTAGTTTCTGAGGACCCAGTCCTCAAGGGACCTTGCAGGTTGGGCTCATGCCACGTCAGATTGCTTCAAAGAGCATTAATACAAGAACTACAATAAAGCTAAGACGGCATTATCACAGATTTATTGTTCAACTTGACACAGTAAGCACCTTTGCAAAGGTCTCCCAGGCAATAAGACCTGGTCTAAAAGGTCAGAGTAATTTTGAAAACACTTGTTGAAGGGTATTTGAGAAAGCATCTCTTCTTTGACCAGACAGAGGCTCAAGGCTCAAAATCCCTATCTGATACCGTGCCTGTTTGGAGCTGGGATTTTGGTTCAATGTATCATTAGAGACAAGGTCCAGCTGTGAAGCTTGGAGCTGGACTCTGTCTACTATGGTATCTGTTTACATCCAGAAATTTGGTTTGGGACGTTATCTAGTCAGAACATACTGGCAACCTGCCTTATCCTATTCAAAACAAATGCCCTGGATATTGCTAAATCCAAACATCAATAAGAAATCTTTTTGGGAGAAGATGATGGAGTAGAAAAAGACTCTAAGCCTTCTTTCCAGTCACCACTTCAATAAACTTAAGTGTCAAGGGATTGCTGCAATCAGTATCAAAACCTCAGATCCGCTCATTTTCAACTCCCTGCGTATAAATTTGACTGGAGAGGTGAGAACAGGTTTTTATCTACAAAGGCCATGAATCGAGTCAGGAGATGTGAGTTTTGTGTCTGGTTCTAGTCATCACTCACTTTCTCTCCCAGCTCCTTAACTTCATTTTGCAACGGCTATAAAGGAAGAAATAGTGTCTACTTTTTGCAAACGCTTTTGAGTTCCCGGCTAACTGGTGCTTTAGCAGAGTGGAGTGCGAGTGCTGCTAGCGAGGAGGAAGGAGAGGAACTGTTGAGGGTGGTGCAAGTGGGTAATGGGACAAAACTAGCAAAGGGATATTTTAGGCTGGAAATCAGGAAAAAATTAACAATGAAGCCCATTAGACTGTGGAATAGGCTCCCAGAGGGAACTGCTGGCAGCCCCACCACTTGAGTCATTTCAAATAAGACTGGACAAAGCACTAGAAAATACACTGTAGGGAACAGCCCTGGGCTGACCTTCAGGGAGCGGAGGAAAGGAAGGGGGGGAAATGGACTCTGTGACCTAACGGGTCTTTTCCATCCCTAACTTCTATGAATCTATTACTGGCTAGTGAAAAATGTGATGTAAGGGCAGCCTGCAGTGATTGGCAGACTAAATGAAGGTCAGGAATAATTTTTTGGATGCCTTGAGCATAGTGCGTGTCCCAAGCACTGACCACACTCACTCGGCATGTTTAGCCACCTGGCAGCTCCGCTGTAGCCAACCCAAATAGTTCATATAAAATTGAAGCGAAATAGCAAACAACCATCATTCTCAGAAATGTTCACTTTTCCTGGGATTTCTTTTTCTCTCTTTTTTATTTTTTTTCAGACAGTCCAAAAACAAGTGATTGAGTTGAGGTACTTGCTGAGTGAACTCAGCCCGGTCAAGGCTGACTGGTGTCTGGTGGAACCATCGTGTGAAACAAATAAGCAATTTTTAAGAAGAAAGTCCAACGGCTGTATTTGAATACCAGCTCAGGCTACTTTTAGGGCAGGAGACTGCTCCTTGGGCTGGTAGACCACTGTAAACATGGGCTAAAAAATCACACTGGTCCCCTGTAGACAGACAAGCATCATCCTAGGCTGTCCACGTTCCCTCCTCAGTATCTTCTTTTCACAGAGCCCTTGGAAATAAAACTGTGTGTTGCAAGCACCTGGAAAGCCCTGACTAGATCTCATTCCCTTACACTGCCAAAAACACTCTGACTCCCATGATTACCAGTGCTCTCTCATTCTTGGGGCCAGAGTTTGGTTTACTGATTCATATGTGCTAGTTTTGTGTGTTTTGCTGGTGCACTTGGATTGCCATTCCTGATCTTGCCTTGGCCTCTTCCAGGTTTGTCCGCTGGAATGAGGCAAGATGAGTGTTGGGTGTTGCTAACGAAGAGAGCACTCTAACTGGCAAAGGATCTTGGTAAGGCACCAGAGGAATAAGAGATGAAAACACATGGGCAAGAGGAGGTGGGGGAAGTGGAATCAGCCAATAAAAGAACAGGAGGTATGACTAATTGGGGTAAGTGGGAGGAAGGAGCAGAAAATTGCCAATGAAAGGAGAATATAGTGAAGCAGTGCAAAAGCCAGAGGTGTAGAGTTAATGCACAAATGGTCACACACAGCCGAAATGCAGCTTTTCAGCTCAGGAGGATTTGCTTTGCCCTTACTTTGGAAGGTTGCTCAAATTTTATGCCAATTTTTATGAAGGCATTTTTATGGACTCTAAGAAGCAAAAGCTCACTGTAACTGGAAGCACTTGGCACTGAGGGCATGACCTGATGGGCCTGCATGATCCCTGTGAGCCAGCCCATCAGGCCCTTGGCTGTGCAGGGAGACAGGCATCAGGAGGAACAGAAACCCCAAGCTCTCATTGCACATTCTGAGGACAACCAGAAATGCAGTCCCCGCTCCATTCCCCATCAAAAGCAAACACCATAGCTGGCTCCACATCATCTCAGGCAGCTGAGGTCCCTCTCTTGAATACTACCTTTCTATGGCCCTCAAATATCAGCCAGGCAATGAACGTTGCTCCCTTTTTACCATATGCCAAAAGGCTATTCCACTGAATTAGAGCCTTTTGAAAGTTCCCTTTTCAGTTACAAGAAGGAGGAAGCAGGGAAGAGGTCAGCTTTACTTTCCTCCTTTGCTTACCTGGCAAAGTATCCACAGATTTATTTTTCTTACCTGTGGTTTTATTTGTCAGTCCAAGTATATCAAATAAAACATAGGTTTTGGTCAGGATGGACCTTGAAGGGAAAATTATACTTTCTTTCAATATTTTGTAGATCAGAAGAAATTAAACAATGGCTGTAATTTCAGTGGTATAAGCCGCAAGTGATGTGGGAAGAGGGATCAGATGATGACAGACAAAATTAATTACGTGCAACAAGGCCAATAGACCAGAGGGTGCTATGGGAAAGAATGAGCCAATTTGCATTGCAACCTACATGAAAGAGAAAGCATACTCTGCAAATTTAGCAGTGGGAAAAAGCAACATTGCCTTTTCATAGATGGACTCTCCGGAAAAAAATATATAAAGGGACAGTGTCCGAGCCTTGTCCACCCCCAGCCAATGTTTTTGTTAACTATTTGCTTGTCAGAGAGGAGCCAAAACAACTGAAGTCCACATGAAGTCACGACCTAAAGTACATTTAGTCATTGCCTAAAATGAAAGATGTCAGATTGGATTCATACTGTTAGTCTGCTCAATGTACAAAAAAAAGAGATCTTTCAGAGTCCGTCCCAGGGATACAGGATGAAGATTCCTGTTTTAGTTTGGACCCGTCTTGTATACCTCTGACGTGTAGCAGTCTACAACCACACTGGAGGTTTTCAAGCATTTTTGACCTGGAGATCCCTAAAACTTTGCCAGCAAAGGCATGGATTTCATATAGACAATATATATCTAACATGTGACCCATTGCAGTCAGCAGAGAGGAGGCTGAAAACCACAGTGCTTTAGAGCGGTGAAAAACAGAAGCTGTCTCCCCACCAAAGCACACTTTTGGGGTGAGCCCACTCAAATACTGCAGTCACGTTTATGGCTCTTCCCAAGCTTGATCTTCTTTCTGTCAGTCAACATCAGCGCCTTTGGCCCATACCTCAGAAAGCAGCTTACACCTGCTTTCACACCAGACATGGCTGGACCATCCAAACTTAGGGCTCCAGAGAGCTCATTTGGCGCCAGTCTTGGCCCTGTTATTAACTTTCCATGTAGTTCCAGCCAAATCGCATCACCTCAATATCCCTCTCCGCAGAGGCAAGGATATGATTTCTCCTTTCGCTTATATTTCTCATAGCTGCCACTGGCACCTCTAACAATCTTCTCTTCACAAAATGTTATCCCCCAAACAATCCTTCTCAAAAAAGGGCAGGCTTTCGGTGGAGAAGACCCTAGGTGCTGTTTCCACCAGCCCTCCCTTTGCACACACCTGCAGTTTGCTGCTCTTGAGCACAGTTCCCAAGCAAGAATCAAATTCTGTCAGACCAAGTGCAGAATATAAGAGCAAACATGAATCTCTGTCTGCCCAAGACTTAACAAACAATTCAGTTTTAAATTTATTGAACATCAGAAGGGCAGAGGAAGAAATTGTTTCCCATGATGTTCTCTTTCTACCTGAAGACAAGGCTCATAGACATTTTGATAGCAAAACTCCCCTTTTTCCTTCTAAATCAACTAAATGTAAGCCTCTTGCTCATCAGTTAACTATGCCGGAGCAGGCTGTTTTGCATTTGATAATGAATTGCATACCGTCTTTAGATAGAGATCTTTTGGACTCGTTTTTGGCATCTCTGAGGAAATATGCTCTCCACCTGCTGCTCTGTCCCATGCAAACACCATCCCCACAGCGCACTTCGCTGTGGCAGGCAGACCCTGCCACCTAGTGCATCCAGATGTGTACTGGCCCCACCGCATACCCGAAACAGCTGGACGGACCCCCACTCCTGACCCGGGATGACCTGACCTCTACACAGGGCCCTTTCCTTCAGTCGCTGAAGGAAACACAGTGCCACCAGCAGCAGTTTTCCAGAGAGATGGACCTGTGCAAATATTCTCCCAGGACCTGAACCAGTTCTCAAAAAAAGCCATTTTGATTTTCTTTTCCATTTAGAAAATGGCATGTCTCTATCTCTCTGTCAGTAGTGAACCAGGTAAGCAGACACAGGAGCATGTTATTTTGTTCTCCTAATATATTTTAGGTTGTACCCTTTTGCTCTGGCTTGCTCAGTCCAGCATCCAAAAGGAATAATATTGTCTCGCTTTATGGTCTCTTCTTGCCCCCTTATTCTGTGGGGTTTGTTCCTTGTCATGAAGTGAATGATCCTTCAGAAATCAGTCAAGGCACCAACTTTGCTTCCAGTCATAGGTCAAGCAGCATAGCTAGTAAAAAAGGAGAGAATATACAGCCATTGACTGTAGTCAAGGTTGTCAGCAAAGAAACTTGGACTTAGGTGCCCATGTGCGCCCTGACTCCCCTCCACAAGACTGAACTTCTCCCTGTGTGTGTTACAGAAAACACACCAACTTCCTCTGAACAGTCAGGTCCGGGCCAGTATCAGAGAGAGACACAAAAGATATGATATATGACAAATTCTGTTTTATCAAAGCAAAATTCTCCTTTCTTTTTACAAGAACAGTTTATAAATCTTCACTCCAGGTTTGAAAGGCTTAGTTATTCTGCACTTTCCCCCTCAAAGAGCCAACAATCTCGTTTTCCGAGAGGACAACCATCAGCTTTTCGCACTCTACACTGAATAAATATCCACTTCTTTCCTCATCTCTCATCCCTGGGAGGAAGGGATTCGGCTTCCTCCACAGTAGCAATATAATATATTGTTTCAATCCTTCGTTAGCTGCCTCGTCCAATTCACGTCAGCTTTTTCTCTTCTCTTCTGCCCTATGTTTCTAACCTTGTGTCTAGAGAAAAGCCCTTCTTGCCATCCATTTTTCCAGCAGTCAACCAGCCTTGCCAAAACTTACACTTTTCTTCTGCTCCATTTCTTTTTCTCCCACATTTCTGACGGTAAATAGATCCAAACTAGTAAAGTGGTGTACATTTTTCACTCACACAACTCTCATTGAAATGACTTTTGGTGGGGGCACAGTTGGAGTGGGAAGCAGCTCATGCCCTGTCCTGATGCTCCTGGCAGCAGAAGCAGAAAGTACCGCTCCCCAGGTCTTCCCTCCAGCCCTGTGCCTGCCTGCAGCCCCCTCTCTCAAATCCTTCCCACCTTCCACTCAGACCTCTCCCAAACAGTTTGTCCTTTCCATCCCCTCTCTGGAAGCCATGACCTTTCTTCTCCACGTCCTACCTGAAAAACTTCTACCTGAAACAATCTGCCGCGTGACCTCCTCCTGGGTCGTCCTCCTACGTCTGCCAAAAAACAACCTTAATCACCTCCACATCACCTCTGCAATCCTCCATGATTTTTCCTAAGCCTGTTTGACACTCACAGTCTCCAAAAGCTCACTGATCTCACACTTGCCTACTGGAGTCCTCCTTACCAGCATCCTCACCCCCATCTCCTGAAATTGCTTGGCCCCCTACAGCCCTCCTCCTCTTACAACCCACTCTGCTGCTGCCCTGAAATGAAATTTTACCTACACTGCCAAAAAGCCCTCAGCCATCTCTGATCATGATGGAAAACTTTCTTCAAGTACTCTCTCTCCCAGCTGCAGGAAATCCTGTGGGGCTATTCAGTGACCTCTGTAATGAAATAGGTCAGATTAGATAACCACAAAAAGCTTTCCTGGCCCTAAAGGCCTCTTGCAAAACAAATTGCAAGATCTAGCACATGTAAGAACATGGATTAATAAGGACATTCAGGGAGTGCAAACCCCGTGTTCCTAAAGCCTCTCAAACTACCGATGCCAGTAGCATGGTCTAATGTAATGTGCAAATCTGAACCTATAGATCTAAAGAGGGAGGAAAAGAAGCATAAGTGCAAAGGAACCATCTATGGAGCCCTGATAACACCAGCATTACACCCATGTCATTTGTTTTGTATTATTAGACAAGTTACATAGACATCCCGTATTCCCCAGTTTGAACTAGCAAAATGCCAATGGACAAGGAAAAAAAACACTAAAGTTTATTTTTATAGGAATAATGCGATGACACATTTTCAGCAATATATACTATATCGTCAAGCCCTCATTAGACAAGCCAAATATTTTTGTGTAATTTCTGCAATAAAATATGAAAGCAGCAACATTCAGACAGAGAGGCTGGCTTTTGTTAAATTGGGGCTCCAAGAATAACAGCTTGTGAATTACCAACACCATTGTTTGGAGGAAGAAAGTTGCTTGATATTAACAAATTCATTAAGCCAAAACTGACATGCCTGTTAAAGCAGCCTTTAGCAATCTCATTCTTCATGGACCTGTGTCCCAAACAACACCAATCATGGGTCTTGTGTCAAGTGCTCTGACAGAGTAACCTACAACCGCTGGGGCACAGATACGTTTTCCAACAGATGTTAATGATGATTTATGACTCACATTTCTTCCGTGTACTATGGCACTCGTACAACTCATTTGTGCTACATGCTTGCAAGAATCGTTTCACCCATCCATAATAGTAGTGAAATCCAACTGCCTCTAAGGAAAAAAGCAAGCGAGGGTTGAAGCTGCTACAGTAGCTGGACACAGGTGTCTAGGGGATGAGGAAGACTTGTCTAGTAAGGCCCATCTCACTGGAGAGTCTATAAGAGTCTTCCAGACTCTCCATAATTTATTCTCTGACCACCCAGCTGAAGTTACCAGCCTGGTGGACAACTGACCCTCAGAGCATGTCAACACTGCCTTTCTCAGACAGGGAGCATGCACAGAAACAAGGGATGAGCCCAGACCTCAGTGCAGTCCAGGGCCTCAGCACATGGCAAACCTTTTTTCTTTCTCCAGTAGAAACTGCCAAGAGGATTTAGGGAGATGGATAGTAATTTGCCCAGGAGAAATTTGGCAAGGACACCAGTGTAAGCCTTCCAACCCCTCTGATAAACTTCATATGATATTACAGCTTTAGGTATGTAGTATCAGTGTCTGACTGCACGAGTGCAAGGTTTATTTATTTGTTGCTTGGTCTGTTGTTTTTTTCATCTGAAGGACAGTTTCTTCCTCTCCACGGCACTCCATATCTTTGAGAGATTTGATCCCAGATACCGTGAGGAATAAAATGGCTTCCACAGAATCATCAAGGCAAATTACAGCAAAATGTGTGGGAATCTGTATTTGAAGGACCTACATTGATAAACCTTCATATTCCTTGTAATCTCTTTTTCTAGAGGAAATGCTTTGGCCTTCCACCTCAGCTGAAACTCCCATTATTGCAAAGCACGCTCCCTGTGTAAGTCACATCAAACAATCAGATTTGGATCTGGAAGGTCATGAACTTGAACAAACATCAAAATATGACACAGTGGAAATACTCTTCCCATCCCTTAAAAATTTGTAGGAACATTAACAGATAAGGAGCCATTAAGAGATCAAATGAGATCTTTTATAGATATGTCTAAAGAAAGCAAACCATTGAAGGCTCAGGTTCACCCAGAATTAGGCCAGTTCACCATGAAATCTTTCTTGAACATCAAATAAATATGTCTTAGACAAGGATCATGTTAATTTTCACCTTTCTACCTGTCCACACATGTTTCTCTTCTCTTGGAAATGACATTTCATTGTCAAAAAGGGATCCCATGAGTATTGTAGAGATGTGCGACTCCCATCACAGATAACTGACATCCTACAACACCATTTAAGGAGCACTGTCATCTGGAAAATGTTTCTCTTCTGCAGTAGTTTATAACTTATATAGAAGAAAAATGTCAAGTTTGGAGTGACAGAGACTTTTAAGTAAGAAAGAAACTCAAGGTTCACTTTAATCCCTAGGTCCCTGGGAAACTCAGCTGCCAAATAACTGTCCTACCCAACAAAGAAAGCCAAAGAAGCCTTACTCCTACGTGTCACTGTCTTTTACCAGTCAAACAGAGCTAAGCTTTAGCTGGATTAAAGCAAAACGGTACAAACCACCAGAGACACATTATCAAACAAACCCTTAGACAGCATGGAGACTACCATGGCAGGATCAGATAAGAAAGACAGATCAGTGTATTATGCTTTTGAGCAACCAAAGAGTAGTACGAAGTAGCAGCAAATCATCTGTGTTATTCCTCCACCCTCCTTGGGGAATGCATGTCCTGATGAATCCAAATCTGCTTCTCCGGCAGATCTTTCAAACAGCCAGCGGAAAACCTGCTTCCCTCTTGCTCTGTCGCCAGTGACATAACCTGACACCAAAGCTCCCGCTCCCCCAGCATCCTGCCGTCACCGCCCTGGATAAGAAACAGGGATGGGAAGCAGATATCTGTCATACTAAGCCTGCCCCATACCAATACCGCTTGACAACCGATGTGACGTGCCTGTGATCTGTATACGGGCCCTAGTCTCCACAAAAAATCAGCACTGTATTTACGACTTCTGCTCTTACTGTCAAAAGAATGACATGGGACCAAAGACCAAACCGCAGTAGCCATCATTAAAACCCCATTATATTATTTCAAGAAGTGCTCCGTTGCAACTGATAACACAGAGAAGATTAGATAATAAGCCGCAGTCCCTTACACTAAATACCATTATACTGGCAAACACAGAAAAATACTGGCATGGAAAGAAGCTTATGCTACTACTGCCCCGTTATTGCACTTGTTCTGAGTGTTCATTAAAGCTTATGGCACACAGGACGTTTGATCTAGGGTGCCTCACTAGCATAAACTCCTGAAAAATAACACTATCAGTTACAGTCATACCAGAAAACAAATGAGCAAATTAACTGCATAATAGGGAAGCTTGTTATGAAAGGACTGAAGATGATGCTCTAGAACTTCTCAAGGGTGTACGATGTGTAGCATCGAGCCGAAACAGCCCCAGAAAATTCTGTTACTTGAAAATGTGGGTAGAGTTTCTGGTTTGTCTCCCACTTTACTGAATCCCTCCATTTACTCACTCTCTGCTTTTGGTCCCACATGTAGCCGCTGAGTTCTGGCACCCTGTCCACGTCTCCCCATCCTGGGAATACCGACCCCATTGGTTCTGGAATCAGAATGACCACACGGCACTTATAACATTTCCAGACAGACATAAATACACAGATTAGTCTTTTCTGCATTTTTCCTCATAAAAACAACAGCAGCTTCGAAGCTCATTGGCACAAGCACTGAGATTAAGTATTGCAACCTGCTATTGTTGGCAGGGTTGCTCTGGCTTCTTCTGCTTTCCCCACCTCCTTGTAATCCTCTCTCCTCTTGGAGAGTAGTTAAATGCTGTGTCCATTCATGTCACCACGGAGTAGTCTTGGCAGATGCATGCCCCAAGGCTGGGATGTTTTTACGAGAACCGTTTTCATATTTCACTGTTTGCCTGGCTGATCTTTTATCTGTTCTAGCAGTTATACAACTAAACATACTGAACCCTCTGTTAGATGATTACATATTCCATGCTGAATTGCAGGATATGGAAATACTGCCAAAGGCAGTCCTGGTCTAACTCTGTCGACTTCAGCGCACAGCTAAGAATTAATTCAGCCCTTAAACTCCTTCACATTGGTCTTCGAGAATAAATAGAAGCAAATCATCAGAAATATGTCTTGCATTTTGTGTATCCGTGCCTTTCTAGACCTGAAGGCTCCCGGGGATGCCCTCTAGCTCTGAGTGACAGGCTTGTGTACACTTCCCCTCTGCATATTTGGGATGCTAGAATGCCCCAGTTGAATCTAGAAGCAATGGCTGTCAGGCTCCTGATGAAAAAGGGAAGATGACAGCGGGTGGAGCCCTTCCTTTGACTCCTGACTGTTGACCTGGCAGGTCCGAGAGGGAGGTGGAGGTGAGGGAGGCAGGAGCAGAGAGGAGCTCGTTTCCCTTCGCCACTTGACAGCAGCCTCCCCGCGCCGCCTGCTCCTGCTACACAGCAAGAGCTCTCCGTCCTGGCGGCCACTGCCTGCAAACAGCCATTTGCTCCTTGTAGAAAAATTCAGGGGAATTTTCAGGTTGCTTTTAAACATCCCCAAGCCCAAGGAAAACATGGGGTGTGTTTTTCTACAGAAGTTTTCATTACTTTTTTAAACTCATGATTCCCCCAAGAGCTGTTTCAGGAGAAAAATGCTGATGTGATCTATTCCTGTATCATCCAGCTATTGCTACTGTGTCAAGCCATTAATATAGCTTGAGGGTCTGGTTTGCACATGATCAGAAGTGAAGCAGAAGACAGATGATTACAGAGAAGAGTTCAGGAAGGGATTTTCTCCACAGGAGAATCCTAAGAGAGAACGGACACGTGGAAAGAAGGAAAAGCAAATGTACTGTTTGTGTATTTCAAAAATAGCTGTCCAAATATCCAAATACCTTGGATTTCAGGGTGTTTTCGAAGAGTCTCTGAGTCCTCCTCAAATATTGCCACCCAAACACCTCCCAGCCATTTTAGTCAGATTTATTGTGCGTTTACCTGCTGTTTTCAGTGCTGTTACTCTGGTTGCAGCTGCGCGCATGCAACCAGCATTCTTTTGTATGTAATGCCAGGAAGGTGCTGGGTTTTTTCGTGGGTTTTTTCATGTGTTTTGTCATGAGTGGCAGCCCCATCTTCTACCAGTGAACAAAACAACACAATAGAGGCCAAAGCAAAGGAAAACACAATTATAAAAAGGTGGGTAGAAAGGTTTTCAGCAGAAAGGCACTTCAAAAGTATCACGGAGAGTGGCTGAATAATTGTCCTTAGCATCCCTGGGCGACTCACAAACTGAACTGTTGAAACAAAAAACAGGTCCTCCTAATATTAGTGTTTCAGTTCCTCAGTCCCCAAAGATTGGGGACCACAGAGTGGTTCCTCTCCACAAATGATTTTTCCTCTGCTTGATTTCTGTCCAGTCCCTCACTGTCGTGGCTTCTCTGGACCTTAACAATTATTTCTGTGCACAGCAGATTTAACAAGGACTGCATGTTGCTGGCTATTTCATTTGCTGTAGCTATAATTAGACAGCTGACAAAGACTGGCTTGTTGCGTGCTCTTTTTTTCTGCGATTACATATCATATTTGGTCTCCGTGCAAGACGAAAGATGATTTTTCTTCTTTGTCACTCTCCAAACTCCTCAAGGGAGTTGATAACTGTATTGGCTGCTTTCTGCCACTTACCTCACTACTAGTAATAAGACATTGTCATCATTACTAAGCTGATAAGTGTGTTGAAGTGACATGTTGAGGAATTCAGTCAGCCTCCTACCTACGCCAGTGCTTTTCTCCCTTTTTGCAGAAGTGTTGCCTTTTTGGGGAAAGAAAAACTGATAAACAAATATTTTAATTTTGAAGAGTTATGCTGTTTCTTTCGTGGTAATAGTTGGTTGGATTGCATCTCCCAAAGCACTGTAATTTCCTCCTGTGGCAAAGGGAAGCAGTGCGAGGTGGGAACCTTGTGGCTACAGCAGGACAGCAGGAGATGGAGGTCAGGCCCATATGAGAAAGCAAGGACATGAGGGTGGCCTGAAATAGAACTTTCTAATGATGTTTTTCACTTGCAGTATTTCCTGGTCTTACTCAAATCTTTGCATTTTTTTATATGGGAGACCCAATCTTCCCATGAAGCTAGAGTCTTTTAAGGAAAAAGTCAATGAAAATGTTTTCAAACAGAACATGCTTGTAGAACATTTGTTAGTTCCCTAAAATAAACACATTATCTTTAGTAATCACTGACAGTAATGACTTAAACTCAGAAACAATCCAGAGCAGGTGTTTTGAGTGAGAAGACACCATTTCCAAGACAGTTACTTTTCTAACCATAGTCCAGGACCATACCACCTCCAACAGGCTCTGAAAACTATCTGTGGAAGTACATAAAGCCATTCTTCAACTTCAGTTCACTGAGAAGACCTAGCAGAGTATTATTATCAAGATAAATGAGTAAAACCATTTCCTGAAAAACAAATCCCAGTTTAAAATAATAAAACAAAACAAAACAAAACACAGAAATACCCATGACAAATAAGCAAGAAAAGATTTTTGATCCCTAGTCTGTGAAATCTCCCAATGAAGGCAACGGAAATTACACTTGATTAGGACAAGTTTCTATCCTACCAAAAAAGGTCCATAAATACAGAGAAAGGTCAGGTGACAGATACTTGCACTCCTCACAACGTGGAATTGCTGCAGATCACACCACACCTCCCAAACTAGAACAAGGTGGAGTTTTCCTCCCAAGAGAAGCAGAAATCTTCCAAAAGCTTCCCACCCAGATATATGGACTGAAAAGGTAACGTGCCTGTGGACACTAGCCAGAAGTGGCATCATTAACACGAGGCTTTATTTCATGGCATCAGAAGGACAGCGGAGGAATGGAAGTGAAGCCTCCGAGGAGATGCTTTTCAGAGAAAAGCTGCATCGCAATTCCCCCATGACCGTCATAACTTAAACTGCTACAAACGTACCATCAGGTTGCTGAAGGCGAGCGAGCAACAAGTGACTTATTCACCTTAACAGCTGCCACCAGTTTCTACCTTCCTTCCTCTGTCAAGAATGCCCTGGCTGTTGCTTAGATGATAGCACACGCAAAGCCTTCCCACTGTCTCTCCTGCTTCCTTCCCCTGGTCATTAATCCAGCACGGCCCAAGCACCTCGTAACACTCAGAAATGAGACCCCCAGGGTACAATTCCTAGCACCTTCCCAGTCCCCCCAGCCGGGTGCCCCCACTTGCCTTTTGGGCAGACCTCCTTGCAAGTCAAGCGGGTTGGTAAAAATAGTTCTCCCTGTCTGCCCCACTTCTGATTCATGGTCCACTTAGGTAACGTCTCTTTCAGTTACATGGAATGGCTGGGGCCTCCTGGACCCCAGGGACATTACATCTTCATAAATAAGAAGATTTATTTACAGATATAAATCAAGACACAACGTTTAGAACATGCTACAGGGAAACAGTAAAATGCAAGGAGAAGGAAAAAAGAATAATCAAAAGTCGAGGATTCTGGCCAAATTCTTCTTAAAATAGCTCTTCCAAGACATAGTGAACATTGTATCAAACTCACACAGGATCTCTAGCCAGCATCTTGGCTTCTTTCATGACTCATTTCACTTGGGCTGGGGAGTAACAATTTCCTCCCTAGCCACCAACGAACATGGCTAGGACTAGGTAGACAGAGCTCAACCTGTTGTGATGGACCAGGTCCCTCTTTAGGGAGAACGAGGCATTTCATTGAACACTACCATACATCGAAATGTCAACATCAAGAAAATCACCCTCCTTCCCATGCATGGCCCTGCAGACCCACACACACAGGGGCAGGCTCAGCCCGGCAAGGGAAACTTCACCTGCTGGTGTGAGCAGGCAGGCCAGCAATTAGAAAGCAGACGTCTGTCCAGGATGTTGCTCATTGGATTAGCATCTTTGCCCTGCGACGTCTTCAAGCCTTTGAAGTGTTTATATTCTAACTCTGTGCTGTCTAGGAGCACAGGGCGGTCTGTCCATGAACGCTGCTCACACTGGGGCAGCATTTGTTGACACGAATCACTCTGGTTCTGCACTAAAGCGGTGGTGCTAACAGGGGAAGGTCAGCCTTGTGTGGACAAACAAGATGAAGACCACTTCTTTCAATTATTTCGAAGTGGGGAATTACGGAGTCCTGCATCGGTCCCTGCACAGGAGAAGGTTTTGCAGATTTTTCCTATAAACAATAAATAAACAGTTTACGTACCGTGTTCTGTTTGGCAAGACAGTCACCATTTCAGAGAAATCAAATAATGATTTGGAAATATAAAAAAAACTTCACAAGTCAGTTGCAGAGTCTCATCTAAATTATACTAAAGTTTAAAAGTGTTCCTCAGAACGAATGCCAAAGCAAAGTTTGAGTTTTCACTGTGATTTCTGAATACAGGCTGACGCAACTCCCTCGGAGGGCATTGGTAATATCTTGAGACTGGCCTCGGAGGTAATTAAAAATTAAACTGGACAATGACTGCCAAGACGTGGTAAATGCCCTTGCCAAGTCCCTTGTCCTCTGTCCCCAACATTGGCAGCACAGGAACAAAGGCCTGGGCAGGACACTGCAGAGGTCATCGTGTCCGTACTCCTGCAATTGCACATGATCACACTCACAAATGCCAATTCTTCATGTGCCCATCAGCTTAAAAACAAAACAAACCAAAAAAAACCAACCGAAAAACATTTGAAATATATGTAAGCTAGACATTATCCTGAACTTCACCATGCCAGACGTCAGGGTTTATGAATAACCCATGGGTCTCCCAGTGTCTTCATGTGTTCAGCATCACGGCCCCATCTCAGGTGGGCTGAGAGCCAGCAAGACTTGTATGATTTTCAGCATAGTCTATGCTGCGTGATGATCTCAGGCACCTTCTCCATGCCCCTGGCACTGCGCAGTCTGGGTGCCTTTGGGGATGTCAGAAGGTGTTGAACAAAAGGGAGACAGATGAAAAAAAGGGAGAGAAGGAAAGAAAGAGAGAAAGAAAGAAAAAGAGAGAGGAAGGAAGAAAGGAAGAAAGGAAGGAAGGAAGGAAGAAAGAAAGAAAGAAAGAGCAAGGAAGGGAGAAAGGAGGGAAGGAAGGAGAGGAAGGAAGGAAGGAAGGAAGGAAGGAAGGAAGGAAGGAAGAGAGAGGAAAGAGAGAAAGGAAGAAAGGAAAAAAGAAATAGATAAGAAAGAAACAAACATATCTCCAATCCTCACACAACCAATTTTACACCTGCACAGCTGACTAATGCTGCCCACAGCAGGAGGTGAGGCACATGGGGTCGGACAGAGCGATGGGCTGCACCTTCCTGCCCCCAACAGTGCAGCCAGGTGGGGTGGGCAGCCCCGTGACCAGCCAGCTGGCACGGGACCCACAGGAGGACCCACACATCCCTAGCCTACCCTGGGGGAAAGGCTGGCTCCCCACAAGCTCTCGGAGCCGTTGAGCCGACGACAGAGCATTTCCCAGGCGTGGGGAGCCGTGCAGCAGGGGTGTGTGATGAGCACACGTGTGCCATTAGCATGTGTGTGTGTGTTCCATGTAGAAACGGAGGCAACCTCTGGAATTGGTGTGAGGGCAGCCGAAGGGGCTGCTGCAGAGCACCCAGGTGCTCTCTCGTGCTTATTGCCCATCCTATGTTTTCATCCCGAGCAGACACTTCATGCCTCCTCACCACGGCCATGGTGCTGTGGTGGCCGTGGCTCCCGGCTCGCTGGGCTGCCGGGGAGTGAGGTGGGAGGAGGGAGGGATGGCCGACACTCCATTCAGCCATCGCAGGCCTCCTCCAAGGCTCAGACTTTGAAACAAGACATTGGCAGGCCCATTTAGAAAAATGATTTCATCCGTGTATGAATTAAGCCAAAGAACACAGTACTTGTCCCTTTGGTGTTTATTTTAAAATAGTTATTACATGTTCCCTTTTCTTTCAGGAACATTAAACACAATGCTGCACATGATTTTGTTGGGGAGGGTTGCAGATGGCTGCGATGAGGGAAAGTCAGTGACAAACACTGACATATGCACTATGGCAAGTACTCAAAAATGAACTCCTCGTTCCCTTCAGCCCAAGGAATGCTGAAGTCCCATACCATTGGTGGGGGGGGGGGTGAAAATTAAGATCAATAACAGCTAGTTGATTTATTTGATTGCTGATTTTTGTAATGCTGGGCCACCAGTTTTGTTGTATTTCTACTCTTTAAATGGAGTGCAGACCTTTACAACAAAGTGCCAGCATTTGGTAGTAAGAGAGGCTTCCCTCGAGCAGCTGTCCTCCGAAAAACATGCAGTGGTTTCAAAATGTGGTTGCAAAATGTGGACAATGTGCACAGGAGTTATTAATGTTCGCAAGAAAATGTGCTGCTTCATCTCCATTACAGTCATTAACCACAGCTGTGGTTTTGCAAGCGAGGAAATTTACTCTCATTCTTAGAGCTCAGATTTGGAAGTTTGCAAACAGAGACACAGGTAGTTCCTAGAATTCCCTTCCCAGCTACAATGAGAACAAACACAGACACTGGAAAAAGACTTTCCTTTATCCTAATAGACCTAGCACTCAGACTGCAGAAGGAATTTAAAACAAGGCTTTAGTGTCAGATGTTTCATATGGACCACATTTCTCACAGTGAAAAGGGAATAAAAAATATATATATTAAAAAAAAAAAAAAAAAGACAATGCACTGTCCAGGAAAACAAAGCAAGCCAGCCAGCTCTACAACCATTTGACTAGGAGACAGCTCCAGAGTCGTTCCAGCACTGGCAGTACAGCTAAGCCAGAGTTCTCCTATAAGCCAGATGACACAGTTGGAAAAATATATTCCAGAGCTTGTTATCCATCCCCTGGACCTGCCAAATTTGCCCATATGGGACCACAGGTGTTGGCTCAACCCAAGGAGGAAAAGGACGGAAAAAGGCAGCAAGATGAAGAATATCAGGACCTGGAGGGGTAAGCATCACCAAGCCAGTGCTGAAGTTGCTACAAGTGCCAATTTCTGATGAAAGGACCATGATCTTCATAAACTCCTGCCCAGGTAAGAGGGTGCTTACAGTCACATGGATGGGTGGATATTTGCAAGTCCAACACGTAACCTGCAAATCCAGCCTGGGATGCTCCATTTTTGCACATGTATGAACACGGCAGCTGTAAAACGTTTGCGGGTACGAAGTGCTAGAAAGCACAGCCTTCTGCTTCAGTCACAAAGGGCCTCTTTTTGGCAGTTTACTCTGAAGAAGCAATTCCCCGAGCGCTGTTAAGATAAGTCTACTTATAGCGGTGCGGACAGGCCAACGCGCTCTGCCCCAAATTCCAAGCTGGCCAGATGCAACCCAGCTTCTGTCTGGAAGTTGTAGAGCCGTATTAGTGCAGCCGAGCGCCCAAACTAACTACCACGCTGAAAAGCAGGATATATTAACAGGAGAGCATGGCTGCGTTAACATGGCTGTGTGGCTTCTGGAGCCGAGACCAAAGGAGCTGAGGTCTCTCTGAACCAGGAAGATGTAACCGGGGAGGAATTCGCTTAGCACCTGCACAGGTCTGGTCTTTCATCCAAGCGAACGAACTAAAGCAGAGCTGTCCTCGACTAAGTGCAACATACCTGGATTTCAGTTCCACAGGCTGGCCCCAGGCTGCTGGCTGCAGATGAGACAAATCCCGAGCAGCCCGCAGATCAGCACTGCGTTTGTCATTGCGAATCAAGCATGGGAATTTCAGCATCAAAAGCAGCAAAGCACAGCACTTGAACAGGAATAGAGCCTCTTACATTGCCAGCTTGAGCCATCCAAAAGTTACAGACAGGTTCCCATACTCATGAACTTGTCTTTAAATAAAAATCACACCACAAGATACGATTTTAATAACACATTTGGGGATGCTCGCATTCACTTTCTAGGGTTTTAACCGCTGGGGTCCACTTCCAAACACTTTCACAACAGGAAGGCTCAGAACATGTTATTTTATGTTATTTTTCAAATGAAAGCTGAGGTTCTTATGCATTCATCTTAACTCCAGGAGCTGTGTTTTTTAAGGCACACACCAAATGTCAAGAGACTCACAATAAAATCACAAGAATTGGCAAGGCTGCCTTCGTTGGCTTTGGGGAATGAGCAGGTTGTTGTTGGAGCCACACATTAGAGGGAGACATACTCACATGTTCTTAACCAGTGAATTATGCACAGAGGTATAATGGCAATCTGCCCAGCACTGACATACAGCAACAAGAACAGGATGCACAAAATTCTCAGGCCTCTTAAGCTAATGGAGAAGCTTTGTTAGTTCCCCTAACAAGGGAACCAATGACATAACCTGTCATAAACATGTTGGGACCATTATATACACAGACATGAGATATATTTAAACTATAAAAATCCATTTAATAAGCAAAAAGCTGCATAATCTGCACATTACACTCACAAAAAGGAAATAAAATTAAAATGAACTGGAACATCTGTGTCTGCAGAGAAAAGGGGTGAGACAAGCCTGAAGACCTCTCAGAGAAATTCTTCTAGGACCCATTCAGCAGGAAAGCGCTCCTGTCTTCCATTGTCTGTGGTGCTCCGTAGAAGCCATACTTTTACAGCTTTTTTTTTAAACAAAAAAATGGAATGGCCCATACACCAACAATGAGACAATTCCCAAGTAAGGGGAGGAAGCTGGGAACAGGACTTCACCTTCTCCATTGATGGGGAAACTGAATGCATATGCATCTCTGTGTCCAAACTAGCCAGGTACCATCACCTGGGATCAAGACAAAGTCCAATGAAGCCAGTGAACTGGTCCTTATTTTTCTTGCATTGAAGTGCAAGCACTGAAGCGTCAGGCACGACTATGTGGCAGAAGAGAGGGATCTGCTCTCTTCTGCACCTGTTTCTGCCTTTGGCCTTAAAAGCACTGTAGATTCGTGTGCAACTGACTGAAACCTATTTAACTAGGACTATGCTTACAATGTATTTGGGAAGGGGTACTATTGCGTATGGAGGATTTTATAAGTCCTATCACATATGTTTTGTCATCTCTATGGAGGATATATTTAGCTGCAAAATAAATCATTGCTGTTTTGTCAGGATCAATTTACATTTGTCAGATACTCTGCAGTCTTCAAACAAAAGCCACAAATAATGGCACTTCATGAGTATTTCATCTATTTAAATGTTATGATTTATAACCCGTAGAATGGGAAGAAGAGGCAGTGGAGTGATGTGTTTCTCTCCCAACTGCAAGCACTGATCTGCTCAAGAGAGGAACCAATCTACAAAACTCAACAACATCTACCCCTAATACCAAAATAGAGATTGAAAAACCCCTCAGAGGTGCCTAAAAGTCTGTATCTAATTTATGGGTAATTTACAATGGAAATAGACTATATAAAAATGTATACAAATTTGTAGCCTTGCACATAAGGGCAGATAGATGCTTTAACTACAAAATAATGAACATGAAGCGTCTCTTGTGAGCTGCCAGGTAGACATTTTGATTGCCCAGATTTCATTAAACTCAAACCAGAGAGAGCCTGGAGTCTTCCAAACATTCTTTAACTCTATCAAGTGTGTCGGTGCTCTACAGCCGATGACAATATATTTCACCAGAGTTGCCAAAAAATTGTTTAATTTTAAGCGATGCCTGCATTGCATTACTTTTTACAAGTTGAGCCAGCATGTAGGGCATGATCAGCTCTGTAGAAGAATGAGCCCATTGCCAATGTTTTCTTTGCATCCGAAAAATCAATTTCACAGAGTCGTTCCTTAAAACAAGGAGAAAGGCAACAAAAACAACAATAAAACTCCTGTTATGTCCTTCTATCCTCTAGCCCTCAAGTCAGCTTTGCTTTTCCCAACTTTGCCAATCAGACTCAAGCGAGTGAAGAGTTACAGAGAACGTCTACACTGCCAAGAGCTATTTCCAGTGGACTTTGATCAAATGATGCTGTAATCCCTAATGGGAAGCATACTTCATTTATAAGGTATTCTTTGGTGTCATTCCCAAGGAGCAGGCATACGAGTGTTTGAGCAGCGAAGCTCTTTCTCTACAGAAAGCGCGACGTTTGTGAGAAGGTATAGCACTACCATGGCCAAGGCGGGTGCTCAGGCCTGCCTAGATATGTGGGATTTCAGCGTTAGTCATTGCTAGGGTCAGAAAAGGCAGAGTTGGTCAGAGGTTAACAAGTTTTAGCACTAGAATTTCTTCAGCCGCAGCCCTTTACCCAACAGCAACGGCTAACGCACAGCAGTGTTTTTCTTTTTTATCATTTCCAGCTCGGAACACAACAGCAGGCTGTTCTGACATTTGCACTTTGCTGCAACTTTGTTGAACTTAAGAGACTTGGGTTATTCAGAACAGTGTTTTATTTGCCCTGAAGTTTTATTCCAAGACCAAGGACAATTAGCTCACATTTTAACAAGGAAGCAATTAAAGAGCATGACATTCATAAAAATGATTTATTGTGCTATTAAATTAGGATGAAAATCATCAAAGTTCATAATAGCCAAAGAAAAACAAATATAAATTATCTTCGTACTCAGTTTGTACCCCGATGCTTATCAGCCTGAAACGCGCGTATTTATTCTTCAGTGCTGCTGTGCAATTTCTGTCAGTGTATCTTGCTGTTTGGAAAACTCATCATTTTCACTCTGTGCTCAACAGCAACCCTTTAAATTGAAAAGATTTAAACAGCCCTTATCGGCTTAAAACTTCCTCTGGAAATAGGCTAAGCTTCCAGAGTGAAGGGGTTTTGTGCAGCCCCAGGCAAATTTGCAGGAGCCAGGTGTCCCACTGGGCATGAGGAGAGCCTCTTGCCCCCCGAAATCCTCTGCTTTGCCATCTGTCTAGTTGTCTATGCATTTATGAAAATGTCTGCTCTCAAAGTATCTTCCTTGTGCCTTCACTTTTTTCATTAACCTTTACACTGTTTTCATGTGCAAACCACATATTCTTACTGAAATGGCAGTTTCAGACTAAGTTGCTCTGCTTCTCCTTTCTCCCCTAGTATATTTTAAAATATCATAGTTTTCTATTTATTACGAGATATAAATATGTCAATATCTCCACAGAAGAAGAAGCAATGAGAACACTGAGTCCCAATGGTCGCAGTACAGAATCAGAATCAGTACAGAATCAGGAGGCTTCCTACCACTGGCTGCCTCTGTGGTACTAGGGAAAAAAACAGGTTTCAGTGTCTTAGTTTGTTATTAAAAAAACAAGACATTAACTCCTTCCTAGGACTCTTATCTGCAAAACATTTGGACACTTTCTATAAAGAAGAATTATGTCCTCTTAGTCAGTCGAGGTTTTCCAAACAATCAGGGTTTTCCTTTCATGCCACTATAGAGAAGACCCTTTTAGTAGCCTTCTGCTCTTCCCTGGCATCTTCCATAAAAACTCTTCCTGCATCTCACTGCCAGCCCCTTGTATTTTGACTAGAGAGCAGCTTTCAAAGTCTGCCAAAAGCTCAGGGATCCTACCATGCTATCAGAGGCTGCAAGCCTGCTGGCCCTTCTTGATGTTACACGGTGATGAGGAGGTCTCAGAAGACTGAGAATTGCACATAAGGCCTCCCGAGCAGTAAAATCATCAGGAAAAATCTATCCCTGAAGTTAATAGGTAAGAGCCAGTTCAGATAACCTGCGCTCCTACCCAGGACTTAAATTCAAAGCATGTGGGAAAGCAGGTCTCTGAAAGTGAGCATCTTACTTATTAATGGCTGGAGACATTCCTGGTTTAGATGTCTGAGCTTCATTGCAGCGACGGAGCTCATTATACCTTTAATTTAAGGGAATTGTTCATCTGTTTAACTACATGTTAAATTGATTTGCTGAATTGGGGCCCGTGCTTTAAAGTCAGAATAAATCTGTTTTCCTGGACACTGTTTCTCTTACTTTAACTTGGTAAACATTTATTTATGAAAAAATCTGAATTTGCATATAATTTTTATAGATTCCTTAAAAAGGCTTATTCATTACTTGGAAAGCATTATGCATTATCACATCAATGCAAAGAAAGCTAGTAAGACCTTAAGTACATCTGTTTTCTAGAAAATAAAATTAAAAAAAAAAAAGTGCTTCAATTTCCCATTTCCTTAGTAAATGATCTTTACTTATTTGAAAAAGGAAAGCATTAAATGTTCTGCTTCTATGATGAGTTTTAAATAGATATTTTCAATGAATTATCCTGATTGAGCTGCCTGTCAAGATAATGGTATAAATTGCTCCTTCAATCTACATTTGCAAGCTGATTTGAACAGCTTCAGTAAGGACTCGGACAAAAGTTAAAGGAATCTGATGTAAATCAACAATGAGATTAGTGTTCGGATCTCCTTAAACAGACAGGCTGTGCCGCAGCTGAGCAGAATCATGTTTCAGTTTCTTTTCTGTTTTGCTTTAATTTCCCTGCTTCAACTCTGTTTAAATTTAAAAAGCATGAGTGACAGTATGGAAAGTGTGCTCTGAAATAGATAATGAAATATATCCAGAACCTCGGGTACTGCATCTTAAAAACTTGCATTCACCAAATGGAGGGCTGAATTCTACCTGCAGAAAATGTGTTCAAATGTTGACATGCCCCCAAAATCAGGATTTTTTAAAAATAAAGATTTTAGAAAATTTTACATGTGATCTCAACTAAAAAGGCAAAAGTATTATTAATCTTATTAACAAACCTCAATCTGATACAGAAAATGTTGATATTTTAGCTTTTCATTTCCTTGCTATAAAAAAATACTAAACTGTGTTTAGTTTAGTTTTTTAATCATTTGATCATTATAGTAATCCTCATTTTATAATTTTTTTTGTAGTTAAGAGGATTTACGTGTTCTAGTACCTTTTAACATCATGTTCTAATACTGTTTTACCTTTTCAACTACTTTACAGTCATTTTTAGAAGAAAAAGGAACACTGATAATTGGATATAAATTTGCAGTATTCATGTTCTGAAAAATGATTAGAAGCCTTGAAAAATGTTGACATACCTCACTATTCTGTTTTGCTCTGTTTTAAATATTGGTGTATTTATTAAAGCTGGTTGGAAAATTTAATCATATATAATATTTTTGTTTTTCATCAGATTTGAATTCTTTCCAGGTTTTTCAAGACTCTCATTTTTCTACACGTCTCAGAAAATCTGTATTAAATGAGGTAGGATTTATTCCAAGTTATCCAGTGCATATCTTCAAAGAAGTATGTTGTGTATATATCTTTTACAATAACTCATTATGTAAATAGTTATTAATACAGAAGAGCTGGGAAAAAGATTGCTTTAAAAAATGTTAATGCCTTTTAAAATGCTGCGTGAGAGAGACTTCAACGAACGTAGTGAATATCTTGAGTTATAGTTCATGCAGTGTTTTGTATTCATCAGATTTAACTCTTGAGGTTGTTCTCTGCTTTTTTTGTTGTGGAGACGTGTTATCTGTTATTTTCCATAGCTAGAAATTAATTCCTGAAGGGCAAGACTTTTGCCTTTTTAACTTGCTGTGTGATACATGATTCTTCACTGAAAATAATCTGTTTCGTACGTGTAGTGCAAAATCATCCGCGTGGAGAATGTGGATGCTCAGACTCTGATCTCACAGCTCTGGGCACAGACGGCTGCAGCCACCCGCAGCCCCGCTCCAGCCCATGGCTCTCGTTCAGGACCCACGCGAGGAGCTGCAGCAGGAGCAGGACCGGCTCAGAAACCTGGGACGACCAGCTCGAGGTCAGGGGGAGGCTTGGGTGCACTTAGAATCATAGAATCATAGAATCATTGAGGTTGGAAGAGACCCTTGGGATCATCGAGTCCAACCATCTACCCTACTCTACAAAGCCCTCCCCTACACCATATCCCTCAGTACCGCATCTAAACGTCCCTTAAACACATCCAGGGATGGTGACTCAACCACCTCCCTGGGCAGCCTGTTCCAATGCCCGACCACTCTTTCAGTGAAAAATTCCTTCCTAATGTTCAATCTAAACCTACCCTGTTGGAGCTTGAAGCCGTTCCCTCTCATTCTATTGTTAATTACCTGTGAGAAGAGACCAGCACCAACCTCTCTACAGTGTCCTTTCAAGTAGTTGTAGAGAGTGATGAGGTCTCCCCTCAGCCTCCTCTTCCTCATACTAAACAGCCCCAGCTCCTTCAGCCGCTCTTCATATGATTTGTCTTCTAGGCCCTTCACTAGTTTCATTGCCCTCCTCTGCACTCGCTCCAGCATCTCGATATCTCTCTTGTATTGAGGTGCCCAAAACTTCATCGTCATCTTAGAGGTGGTTCTTAGACACTAAGACCTGAGGGCAACCCTTTCTGCCCCCAGCTTTAGGGACTTAACGGAGGCTACTCGCAGAGCCCAGTCACCGTAAATTCCCAGTATGGTCCCAGAAGAACCCTCTACTTCCAGAGCAGAGCTGAGCTAAGATGGGATGTGATGTCTGGAGGGGCTGACCTCTCTCTGTGGACTACTGTGGGACTGCGACCTGAGGAGGTGCTTACTTAGGTGCTTCAAGATACTTCCTACAGCTCGGCAGGATGGATCCAGGAATAAAAATACTGCAAGAAAAAGTGGCACAGCTGGGTCATGGATTTTGCCAAAGATGCTTATTAGAAGAGTGTTTAAATAATTTAAGCCTGGAATGAAATCATGCTAGACATATGCTTCATTATTTTTTTTACCCTCTGAACAGATTTCCCATCAATCTCTGTGGTGGCAACCCAAGGTAAAGCCCGGTCAAGCACTGCGTGTAAACACACCCAAGTTGAAGCACACGAGGAGTCCTTCTGGAGTCAACGGGCTTGGCTTGTTAGAGCACAATTATCTGGCATGTGTGTAACCAGCAGAACTTCAAAGCGGTGATGCCCAAGCAAAGGCTTTGAAGGGATGAAGGCAGGAGGAAGTAGCAGCCGGGTTCCTCTAGGTGAGAGGAGTGAAAAATGGTTGTAATTACTGCTTGAAACTGCTCTGGCTAACCATGGAGCTGCTACCTACCTGTCATTGCCTGAAGCTGCCCAAATCCCAGAGACAGGGGGGACCATGGCCAGTAATTATAGTGATTTCTCCCTTGCCAAGGGAACTGAGCTGCTGCAGCTTCACATGGGCTCACTCCAGCACAGAGAATATTCTCAAATTTCTCAAAAAATTGCTTTGACATTTTTGTTACACTGGTTTTAGAGGGGGGCAGGGAGGCAAGTAAAGGGCAAATCGTGCAAGAGCAAAGGAAAACAACCTCAAACAAGAAAAGGCCAGCTCCAGAGGTGCAAAGAAGGAAACAATGATTATCAAGGTCTCAAAGTCTGGCCAACACAGCTGAAACAGTTTTGATGCAGATCTTGGATTCAGTATGATACTAAGTGCAAGTAAGGGCAACTTTGACTGAGCTAGTGTTAATTCCAGCTTTAGACATGGCTGCTTCCAAAGCTGTTTTCCCCAAGATCGTGCCACATCACCAATTTCTAGGGTGGGTTATCCCTCAGCCTAGACTAGGCTCACCCTAGTAAAGCCTACCCCACTTTTTTTTTCCTGCGTTTTACTACTTAGATTACAGTATACTGAATATTGCCCTTGACCTCTATCTATTTATTGGTCTCTTTTCTTCATATATGTCACTTTTGGCCTTTCAGCAGCACAACTGTCTGGGCCACAACAACAACAGGAAGAACGTTGCTGACAGACGGCTGTTTTCATCCGTGATTTAACATCAGTCCTGCTCAGGCTCTGAACTGTTCCACATTGCTCAGAAGCCTAAATCAACTCACGAGGCAATCCTGCCTCGCTCAGCAGCAGGCGTCCTCCTTGCTCAGGGCTACAGGAGAACGTGCTTAAGCACACCGAGGGGAATAGATTTAAGGACATACTGAAGTGTTTCTCTGATTTGCAGCCTGAGGAAAACAGCTTTACTGTAGCAACAAGGAGCTGCCTACTAGTTTGGTCAGTCTGGATTCAGCGGTGCAAATGAAGGTAAAATGGGGTCAGACACCACATGAATGTGTGAAGAGGTGAAGCAAGATCATGAGTGAAGAGTATGAGGAAAGCCTGCAAGCCGAGGAGATGTTCTGACCCGCATCCAAGAGACAGGACATGGCAAAGCCGGGGAGCAGAGGGAAAATGGGATCAATGGAGAACTCACAGGGCAGGGACACATGGTGAGATGGAAGCAAGCAGAGCTTAAACAGGTGGAGGTCAAGGAAGACATGATTAAAGTCGAGGATGAGAGATGAGTACAGCTAGAAGCCAAGCACAGAAATGCATTTACACTAGTGAACTTAAGTTTTCTCTGGTTGTATCTATACCATTAAACGCTCTTAACCCTCACTGCAGATCTCCTGACTGACTGTGCTAACACTCACACCTCACCTGGGAAATTTGAAGAGCATAAATTTGTCCATAACAGAGGTGCCCTGGAACAGTTTAAAGTAACAATACAGATGTGCCCAAAGATTCTTCACCCAAATGCCCATTAAGTAACCATCTGCTGCATTACCAGATTCATCCAGCACAGGGTCTATTTCCCATGTACACAGGAGCCAGTGCTAGTTAGGGCATATCTTCATGCATACTAATGAGGGAATAGGGTTAATATTACATCATTCTGAAAGTTTCACTTCGTAGCTTTAATACTCTCCTAATACAAAAGGTTGAATGCCATATAGAAATGACCTTGACAATGTAGTTTTCTGGCAGCAGGGAAGATATCCTTGTCTCTTGTTTGAAGCATCCTGGTGCTGGAACGTGACTGGGGGCCATGGGGGAGGAAGGCCATCAAGGGACAGACCCTTTCCCAAGGCTATCACACCTTTTTTCAGTGACTACAGTTTCCTAAACCCACCTTCCTCAAGCCTGGGGAAGGAAGCTCAGCTTGACAAGTGTGTTTCTCATCAGGCCATTGGGGTGTTTGATAAGTGACAAAACCAAACAATCCCTTTTCATGGAGGGTTGTGTTGAAAAGCGACTTTCCTTTTATAAACTGGCCCGAGTCTCTCTCAGTCATGTCTGTTTTCTGTGTGTGATCATTGCAGGGGAGGGAGGGGAGTCAAAGTGATTCAGCGCTGGGAGCCTCATCCAAGACTCTCCATGGCTTGGATCACCGTCATGTTGAGAAGCGGGAGGATGACAGGAGGCTCTGCTAGCAGAATGCCTCAGATTGTTTGTCCTTGCACTTAATCTACTTTATGCTTCCTCTCATGCCAACACTAGCAGCAACCAGCAGCTCTGAGACACTGGAGTTTTTGTGTAGCTCTTGCACATTATTTTGCTTCATATTTTCCTCTCAGTGTCGGACTTTTTTTTCTTTTTCTCTTTTGTGATATATGTGGTGGTTATGAAAGGTGTGCCTGTGAAAACAATACTGACAAAGGATTCAGTTCAGTTCACTGGGGAATACAGCAGGAATTATACTGAAGATATCCAGCTATTGTAGAGCCATGGAATAAATTAGGTTGGAAGGGACCTCTGGAAGTCATCTGGTCAAAACTTCTGCTCAGATTTTCAGAGTTAGATCAGGTTGCTCCGGGCTTTGTTCAGTCATGTTTTGAAAATCTTCAGGGATGAAGCTTGCACAGCCTCTCTGAGCAATTATGCCAGTGGTTAACCACTGCTTGTGAAGTTTTTTTCTTTATATTCAGTCAGGATTTCCCTTGCTGTAGATTTTGACTATTGCCTCCTGTCCTATTTTATCTTCTCTGCAACTCTCCTTCATGCAGATGGACACAACAATGAGATATCCCCTCTGCTCCTGTTCCTCAGACAAAGCAAACCAAGATCTCTCAGCTTCTCTTCCTACCTCATGCGCTCCAGCACCTGACCAGCTCAGTGGCCTTGGCTGAACTCCTTTGAGTTTGTCCATGTCATTCTTGTACCAAGGGACCAAAACTGTACGCAGTACTCCAGCAAGTGACAAACAGAAAGGAATATTCATTTCCCTCAACCTGCTGGCTACATTTTGGCTGATACAGCCTAGTGCACAGTAGCTTCATTGCCACACTGTGGACTTCTGTCCCATTTGATGTCCACCAGGACCCCTAGATCTTTCTCTGCAAAGCTGCTCCCTAGCAGTCCATCCCCAGTCCGTACTGGTGCATGGGGTTATTCCATCAGAAACCAGCTGCAGAAAGAGAGACAAAAGCCTCACAACCATACCATTGCTGAAAGGGCCGCCTTCTCCCCCAGTAAAGGCTCCAGAATATCGTTGCCATCATTTCACATCAGGATTTGGGGAGGGGGCAGGCACCTTTGCTCATAGCTTGCTGTCAGGCATCCCTCTTTGCACGTGTTTTCTTCATGCTCCAGGGGAACATCCTAGGTCCCAAACAGGGACAGCATATAGCACCTGCAGCAAGACAACAGTCCTTCTCTAAGCCCCTCTTCCCTGTTTTCCTGCTAACAGGAAATCCAGGGTCCGTGGAGGTGTTTTTGCTGAAGCTGCAAAATAAGTTGTATGGATGCTCAGCGTTATATCCACCTCCTCTGCCAGGGATGCTCACCAGCCCCAACTGTGAAGAGCACCGAGGAGCACACTGCGGCAGCCTGGGAGGTGGGAAAACGGGGGGACACAACCCTGCACAGTGGGGCTGGCAGCAGGATCCTCCTTCATTGCCCCTCCAAGGAAATTTCTTGTGCAAAGATTCCGAATGAAAATCTGGCAACGTGGCCTGAGCCGTAAATTTCGCCCTGAAGGGAAAGGGGGTCCCTGTGCCCCAGTGCCCCACTGGGAGCCCCAGCTCAGACCAGTGTGTGAGGGATGATTGCGCTGGAATACGCACATCTCCGGGTTGTTCATAAGGAGGAAAAGGGAGACACCTAATGGGAACAGGCAAAAAAAGCACAAGTGCACCAGGGATGGGAAAGCACGGGTGAAAATCTGGAGTTGTGTCTGTCGTGGCCCAGGGAGGTCTAAAGGCATTTGGAAAGGGGTTGGAGAAGCAGCATCTGTGCAGTGTCTGATGCCAGCAGCCCCGCACCCACTCTGCCTCCTGCAGATGCTACTTCTGCAGCAAATCTGCCCCTCACCTGCCGCAGACGTGGAGCCCAGCCCTGTGTGGGACCCTTCTGCACCCAGCTCCTTGCCTTGTGGGCCACCTGAGCCCACCCCATGGATGGTCGCCCTGGCCAGCTGAGAGGCAGCCCTGCTGCTGTGGCACTGCCACTCTGCTTGAGGGTCCCAGCCACACTATGGCTGCACTGCCAGGAGAGCAAAGAGGGGGCAAAGGACCCTCAGAGCTGTGCAAAGCGGTTCCTCTTAATGCTACTCTTTGAAATATGGCCAGCCAAGGCCGCTGCTGTCCTATCCCTACACCAAAAATGTCATGGCTGCAGGTGATGGCAGTATCATACGTAAGATCAACCAGGATAACCTGGGACAATTAGCATCAAAGTAGCTTTTGACAGCAACCAAGCTGGTAAGGGAACAAAAGAGAACACCACAGGTGGTTTCACACCTTGCTGGGGACCACGAGGGCAAGGTCCTGCTGAGAAGAAGGGAAGTCTGACAGGTCTGTAACGAAACACAAAGACCAAATTCCTCTGGTGCAGCGCCAATTTATTTCACCAATTTCTACCCATGCTGAGGCCAGCAATTTGAGACAGTGACTCCAGGGACCATTTTCCCAAGCAGACCTCCGCTCAGGGAAGGTCTGGTGAATTCTACCCTTCCCACTTCACCCTGCAAGCATTTGTTGCTAATCCCTCGAAACCATCCGGGGAGTCAGCACTGGTCCCATTTTACAGATGAAAGAAATGGAGTTGTCCCTGCGCCTGCCCCTGGCCGAGGGGATGTGGGGGTCTGTGGCTCATCAGGCTGATGGAGAGAGCACGTGTCCCCCCCAGACAGTGAAAAAATGAGAATAGCTAGCCGGTGAGGCTGAGCAGCAGATCACCTCCACAGCCAAATAGGCAAGCACGGAGATCTCACCAGAGAAGAGAGCAACCGTGCAAATCACCGAGTGAATTCGGGAAGAAACCTCACAGATCACTCTTAATGACAGCTGCTCAGCAAGGAACAAAGTGCTTCATACTGGTCATGGGCCGAAGCCCACGGTTGTCCACGCTGGCCGTCATCTCAGACAGATGTACGGCGTTAGCTTGCCAGGGATTTCAAGCTTTTGTCAAGTCCTAACCCGTGGCTGCGGTAACCCGAGATAGGAAATAAAAAGCGACTTCTTGCCAGCATTCCTGGATGAGCTTCAGGGGGAGAGCTGTCTGCTCCTCTCCGGCCAAGCCGTGCCTATAACTGCGCGACTCTCGGGAAGCACACCAGCCTTTGGGGTTTTGTTTTTGGTTTTTGGTTGGGTTTTTTTTGTGGTGAAAACGTGACTCAGCAAGTACTGCACTCAGCTGGATCTTGGAGGAGGTGGTTGGTGCCTGAGAAAGGAGGCGAAATACCACCAACCGGCTGATGATAGCCAGGCTCCGCAGGAGGCAGCTGCAGCCAGTGCCCACCCGGGTACCTGTCGGGAGTGGGATGGGGGGACACTGCCTTAGGACATGGAGATGCTGCGGAAAGAGATGGAGAGGAACAATACGGGTATCAGGGATAGTCAGGAAAAAGGGTATGGGAAAGCAAGGAGCACAGGGTCCCTCTGCAGGAGAACGGGAGAGGAGAAGGACACAAAAGGATGGGGAGTCCTCAACACAGGAAGGACTCGGACCTGTTGGAACGGGCCCAGCGGAGGGCCGCGAAGATGATCAGAGGGATGGAGCACCTCTCCTATGAAGACAGGCTGAGAGAGCTGGGGTTGTTCAGCCTGGAGAAGAGAAGGCTCCGGGGAGACCTTATAGCGGCCTTTCAATATCTGAAGGGAGCCTGCAGGAGAGCCGGAGAGGGACTCTTTGTCAGGAAGTGTAGTGACAGGACAAGGAGTAATGGTTTAAAATTGAAAGAGAGGAGATTTAGATTAGATACCAGAAATAAATTCTTTGCTGTGAGGGTGGTGAGACACTGGAACAGGTTGCCCAGAGGATGCTCCATCCCTGGAGGAGTTCAAGGCCAGGCTGGATGTGGCTTTGAGTAACCTGGTCTGGTGGGAGGTGTCCCTGCCCAGGGCAGGGGGGTTGGAACTGGATGATCTTTAAGGTCCCTTCCAACTCTAACCATTCTATGATTCTGTCTTAAGAGGGAGCAGTGAAGATACGCTCATAATAAATAGGTCAATATCACTTGTGCCACTGACTGCAATAAGCATATCAACAAAATACCTAATTTTTTAATACCGCCAAGCTTTTTTTCTTCCTTCTTGCCAGTGAAAGTCCGGGCACCCTTGGCACAGGACACTAGAGGTAGCAGGAAGGGAGGAAGCAGGTCTGGGCTCTGCATGCCCAGGGTCTGGAAAGGATTTATTGGTGTTTAAATCTTCCTGACATAAATGAGACTTAAGCAAAGGCTTAACTGCTGCAATCAATACAGAGGCTTTCTTGAATCAGGCTGTTCATCAAGGGAACTGGGGTTGTTCAGTCTGCAGAAAAGGAGGCTGAGGGGAGACCTTATCACTCTCTATAACTACCTGAAAGGAGATTGTAGAGAAGTGGAGGCTGGTCAAGTGATAGGACAAGAGGAAATGGCCTCAAGTTGCGCCAGGGGAGGTTTAGATTGGATATTAGGAACAAATTCTTCACCAAAAGTGTTATCAAACACTGGAACAGACTGCCCAGGGAAGTGCTTGAATTGCCCTCCCTGAAGGTATTTAAAAGACATGTAGACATGGAGCTTAGGAACATGACTTAGTGGTGTTTTTGGCAGTGTTAGGTCGATGGTTGGACTTGATGATCTTAAAGGTCCTTTCCAACCTAAACAATTGTATGATTCTATGATCAAGAAATGTTAATTAGATGCCTTTCTTCTTCCAAGATGTGTGCCCATGAGGATGATGCCATCATCTCTGAGGTGCTCAGGTACGTTAGTGACAAGGCTACACAGCCACCTGAGTAGGGAGAGCGCTGAACCTCTCAGACCGCAGTTCTGCCACTGGTGCTTGTGACAAATAGTGTATTTATTTCTCTGAAATAGCCTCCAACTACTTCTGGAAGACTGCAGCTGAATGCAGGACTGCTCCTCACGGGAAAGATGACAGACCCCCAAGTCGGGCTGCCAACTCCTTCGTACCAGGGCTTTACAGACAACTCTGAAGACTACCATCATGCCAGCATCACAGGCACTGCAGGAACATGCAGTGGATGCTCCGCGTCCTCCACCTGCGGGGGAAAAATATGTCACGTGCCTTCAGCAGAAAATAAACCCATGCAGTCAAATACCAGAGCGAGGTGGGGGAAAAGTCAGACAAATTAAATAGATGGATCAGATTCCAGAACGCCCCGAAGGTCACTCCATACAGGGTCTGCTGGAGGGAAGGTGGGAGCAGCGTTGCTCCTCCAGGGAGGGTGCCAAGCTACCAGTCTCTTGTCGATTAACCCTGGGGAGCAGGAGGCGGCGGGGAACACTCTGCCAATTGTAAATGTGGTGATGGGGCATTGGGGCATATATATGCATCATTAGTCATCCGCAAGAATTTTGTTTTTGTAACCTCTGCATTTTTATCTGTCACTCCGAGCAATAAATATGCACTCCTGCCAGTGATTTGACATTACACTTGCTTTGGATGGTTGCCTTTCCCAAATATTAATAGTAACTCATTGTGGACACAGCATTGGTATTTAGTTAGATCAGACCAGCTTCTTTTAAAAAACAACTTTTCGTATAAAGAGAACAGATGTTTTTAATTTACACAAAGAACAAAAACAAAGTTCTATTGTTCGGTTACAGTGAACACAAACATTACAGGCACACAGAAATTAACACCAATAGCACATTCAAAAAAAAATATTAAAAGCCCATTATTATACAGGTCTGCTTATTTGTGCGTTTTCCACCACTTTAAGGACTTAGTGGCCTGCAGTGATAGCAAATGTTGCTTTTTGGAATTCATATGAATTTGAGTGTGGCACATTTTAAAGTTAAAAATGGCATAAACACAAGGACACTTTCTAAACACACATTATACAGACAATAATAATAATAATAGTAATAGTTTTACAATAACAAATGAGGAATGTAAACTCTCTCAGCCCAGGGTACAAGCCAACTACTAGCTCACGGGGATAGGAAGAAATTGCCTTTTTGAGCTTATTATTCTATAGTTGTTCATTACAGGGTGTATTTTCTTTGCACACGACAGTAAGGCCTCAGCCCTCTGAAATGCGACGCATGCATCCGAAAACAGAGCATTTTAGTAGCATCAGTGAGGTTATCTTGTGGTATGATATGAAGTGAAACTAAAACTATCCTTATACACTTTTCTTGCTTTCCCCTGGGAATGTAAAAGCCTTTGAATGCACTGACAAGCTCCTGGTGCAAGCAGGTGGGAGCAGAGCTCAGGCACACGTCCATGTCAAGGTGGTCAAGCCCCTTCCAGGACAGGAGGCTTCCCTGCAGGTGGACGTTGCTTGCAACTCTCCGCGTCTCACACACCCCCTGAGAAAACGTTTCTCAGAGGTAAAGCTCAGCATCATTCCTGTTCCTCACCCGCTGGACCCACAACCTGGATATCTAACTCTCAGCTTACTACAAAACATAGCTCTTCCCACGAAGAAGCATCTCCTCTAGCACCTTCTTCTTGAAGATTTTCCTAGTGGCTCCCTCTAGTTGGTTGTCACTTTTTAGATCACCCTCCTGGGCAACTATTTCTAGGTTTAGAAATACTGACATACCAACAGTCCTATCTTTATTTCAGCTGTACCTGTACCAGTCCTGCAGATGCAAGAGGACAAGGAGAGCAGGGATCGCTTGTCTTGGCTTCTCCCAACTCTATATAAGCAAAGATTCGGCTTTTGGTACATTAAACTTCACCCCCTTTTCTTTCCCATTGTCCACTAGTTATATGTTGTCCAATAATGGGTGCCATTTTACTCTATCCCACACTCAGACTAAGTGTCAAACTATGAGGCTTACTTAAGATTATCACATGGGACCTGATTAAAAACAAACAAACAAAAAAACCCAACCAAAAAAAAACCAACCAAGAAAAAACCTTCCCTGCATTTTAACCGGTTGGAAAAATGAAGTTATAATTAAAAGACTTGTGACAGAAAAAGGAAAAAGTCTTTTTTTGTAGCATTCAGGTAACCCAGGGGTGTTCAGTGCCACAGAACAACAGAAAGACAAACACCATGACTCAAAGGGCTGGAGCCTTTTTCCACCACTAAAAACAAGTCTCACTGGGAGAGGTGCTACATGTGTGCTGCTCCAAGTGGCCGATTTTAAACTTTCAATTACATTATATAATACAAAACCCAGTTCCAGACCCATGCAGGAGAAAAAAAAAAAAGAAAGAAAAACCAAAACATTACATTCATACGGTACCTTTCAGCTCAAAAGAACCCAAGCCATGAATCATCTTATCCACCACAGAATGCCATCACCTCAATGTCGAAACACAGCAGCTGTTGATTACCCTAGAAGAACATTAAGATGGGTGCTCTTACGCAGCCAAAACAACAAGGAAAACTGAGTAGACAAATGTAATAACCTGGAATGCACAAGCTTATCCTCCCTACCTTTATAATGAGTACCAGAGGGACTTAAGGGACCACAAGCTGCCGATGCTTCCAGACGCCCAATGTTAACAACGCTTTCTGCAGCACTTAAGCGGTCCTTGGAAGCCAAAAGCATTTGACCTGGATCTGCTTTGCTTTGCTTTGCTTGGTTGTCAACAAGGCCAAAAGCTGGCTATCACACACTGACCACAATTGCTATGCCACATCCAAAGTCATTTCTGCCACATTTAGAACCACGATTCATGCCAGAAACAGAGTAACCGTGATGCTCTGAGTTGTGCAAAGACGGCAGCTAATTGCAGTCATGTACCTGTCCTGATGGCTGGCTGCTCGTTAATAAATTGCAATCACGCTTTCTCAAACATGGCTCCCTCAGACCTTGACTCTCAGTATCTCAGAGAGATGCTACATGGCTCTTGGAAGTGGCTTATCAAAATTGGAACCATTTGCTATCCAAATATACTGAAGTTTTCACTCAAAATTCAAAATCTCGTTGTTACACCACACTCATCACTGTGGTATCTGAGTACCGCCATTTCCAGCTGAATTCCAGCCCCAGCTGGATTCAATGAAGAGTCACTCCGAGCCTGGGGACGCAGAGTTAACGCAGGCCAGGATCATGCAGCGAGTCCTGCGTGGGCTCATGAGAAGTTTGCTGCAGAAGCTGGACTTTGGCTCTCACTGAATGAGAAAGGGTCTTGTGGCCAAAGGACATTAATTAGGAGATTGCTAAAGCCCTGGGGCTCCGCTCCAGAGCCCTCACACAAGCGTGTCACTGGCTCCCTGCTCCCTGTCCCTGTCTGGGAGGGCGGTGGTGTGGTCTCTGCCGCTGTTGCAGAGATCCTCTGAGAGAGGGAGACAGAGGAGGAAATTACACTGATTACACTGTGTCCTGCAAGTGGACATGCCCACTGGCTCTTGTTTATCCCAAAGTGATGTGAAGTATACGGTAAAATCAATCTCATTTCTACAGCACAGCTCTGCTCATGCATGTGAACCAAAGTAAAGTTGGAATGGTTGGGTGCTGCCCAAAAATGAGGACCAAAAGGACATTGAGCCCTGGGTTTCAATGGCTAAAATGTCACAATGCCCTGAAAGGAGGTTGTACCGAGATGGGTGTCAGTCTCTTTTCCCAAGTAACAGGCAATAGGACAAGAAGAAGTGGCTTCAAGCCGCAAGCTGGAGGTTTAGATTGGATATTAGGAAAAATTTCTTCACTGAAAGGGTTATTCAAGCATTGGAACAGGCTGCCCTGAGAAGCACTGGAGTAGCCATCCCTGCAGGTATTTAAAAGACAGGCAGACATGGTGCCGAGGGACATGGTTTAGTGGTAATAACTTGGCAATGTTAGGTTTGACTCAATGATCTTCAAGGTTCCTTCCAACCTAGACGATACTATGATTCTGTGATTCTAACCTAAATGTCCTGTACTCCTCACCCCACTGTATTTCACCAGCGCCACAAAAGCTGTATTTTTAGCCCACCTAACCTCTCAGCCTTTCTGCTTCCCGGGGCACCTGCAGTTCCAGAGCCACGGCTCCCACCAGGAGCAATGATTTTCTATTCCCAGGCAATATGTTTGGCCATGTACAGACCTGCACATGGTCTGACCGATCCAGAGATATCACAGCACTTCTAAAAACAAGATGTTTTCACCAAAACACTCTCCAATAATCAAACAAATCAAAGGGCAACCTAACTGGATCCACAAAAGAAAAAGTATAGCTGCCAAAGAACTGCTGTTATCTCTGGCATGGCTGGGTCACTGGGACATTTCACAGAAACAAAAATGTATTTCCTGTGTAGACCCAATTAAAATACCTCCGGGGAAATGGTTCATGTGCTCCTAAGACCTGAAGCCAAAACTACCCAACTGGCTTGTAAGGAATGAGATTGCTTCCCAGGGGTTGACGGAAAGCACCGAGCACCCTCTGCTGCACTCATTAAAATTAGGCTCAGCAGCAGCATCTAACCTTGTAAATACCTGGCAGGAGGGTGCTCTACCCTCCCAGGGAGAGGGCAGCTGCCTCCCACTGCCAGGAGCTCAGATAACGTTGAAGGGCACTGCAGGATCCAGCCCCAAGCGTCCCTGGACAACAGAAGCCACCAGCCTGCCCTGATTCACAAAGGTTTGGAGAAGACAGCCCAGCCTCTGTTGTAAAAGGTCAGCTGTAGCTTTCCTCCTGGGTCTGACCAAGTTCTCCCTCCACAGCTGGGTCAGCTTTACTTCAAAGGGAGGAGGACTTTGCTGCCCATGCACAGGTCTCTGGGGACCGATGGAGGCTGTGGGTTACTCACTATGCAGGTAATGAGACTTTGGTTGCTGCCTCGTTCATTTTCCTTCTTGATCTCTGTTTTCTCTGTTCACCCCATGATTTGCTCCTGTACTTATACTGCAGGATCTGGCTGCTTTTCTTGCTCTTCTGGCTGGGACAAGGGAGGCTGATGGCTCCCGCAGGTTGGTAAAGCATGATAAAAGGATAGTGGGGAGAGGCAACGATGAAAACTCTTCTCTGCCCTCCTGTCCCACTGGCTCATCTGCTCTGTATGTGCTCCCACCAGGTTTTGTAGAGAGCAGTTGCCAATCCAGGATTTTTTGGATGAAACTGAACAAGCTCTTGCTCCAGGGCAAGTTTTTCCAGCTGGAAATCAATGGTGAGTCACAAGTGGCTGCCCTGAGTACCGTGAAGGCTGGGGAATCACCCAAGTGGTCACAGTGTCTGTGATCTGGATGCTGCTGCCATCTACATGACAATTAATAACTGCCCCCAAAGATCTTGCAGAACATCAGAACATCCTTTCCACCTATACGTGGCCTCTCGCACCTCAATTTGGTCAATATCCCTAGAGGTGAGCAAAATTTGTATTTATAGCCACAGTCCCTTTTGCCTCTTACAACTAACATGCTGGGGAAAGGAGAAAGGATGGTCTGAGGAGGAAGGAGTGACATTTGGCTTCCATTCTTTCCTCTGCTGAGCCCTTACACATTTCTAGCAAGGAAAACAAAGGTGACATTGCAGCTTGGGTATGTCCTGGACAACACAAATGACAAAAGCAGTGTAGGCTGGGTAACACCCAGAAAACACACTGTCAATGATTGCTGAGTGAGTGCTGCAGCAATTAAAGGACTTTACTTTTTATTTATTTCCTTTTTATTTAACACCACAATGGCAGTTAAATACCCTATTTCAGATTGAACAAAGAGTTCCCATTTTGCTGAGGAAAACAAAAATCTACTTAACCGAAATGAAAACCAGAAAATGTACACATCAGATCGAACAAAGTGTGTGATTTCACCCCAAACCAGATTTCTTTTTGTTGACATCAGTCCACTTTTTTCAGGGTTTTGGGTTTTTGCAATTGATTTGGAGGCAGAACTGAAAAAGTCAAGTACAGCAAGGGTGTGGGGAGAAGTGATAGCATTTATGAGAACGACTGATACCGCTGGAAAAAACAGACCAGCCCTCAGGCACAGAAAGGTTGTTTGTTTCTTCCAGCTCTATCAGTTGGTCTCATAAAATCTATTCCCTATTCTTCCAAAATTCTTCTTGCTTATCTCCTTAGCCTATCCTGGCTGCAAGAATACATCTACTGAAACAGCAGTTATTAACACTGGGTGACATATAAAGATGACAGACAGATCTAGAAATTACAATGGCAACTAGTTAAACCCTATCTATTTGTACAAATTCTTGTGTCTAACCCAAGACTAAAATAGTTCCTTAATCAGAGGGCAGATAATTAACAGAATATTATGTTATTAACTTTACCACCATCAAGAGCTGAGCACAGCCAGCTCCCATCGTGCCTGTTACTTGGCTCCCCTCTAGGTTTAACAGCACGCAGAGCGTTGCTGAGCAGAGATGAGCTGCAAATCTGACCCATTTGTAGACATGTCCCTCCAAAATAGGTTCGTGACTGCATCCTTTGACTAGAGTGAGGGGCAGATTATCACAACTTGAGGGTTTTTCAAAATGGATGGGCTTAATAGCCCATAACTGTTTTCTAGGGAGAAAAATCAAGGAGGGAGAAAAGTATGTGATGCCTCAGAGAAACCTCCCATAACAGTGCTTCCAGGGGGCTGTGGCAGAAGCTTCTTGATGCAAAAAAACGGTGAAGATAAAAAAGTGAACATAATGTGGGTGAGCTTGAGACATGTCAGACTCTCTCATGCACTCTAGCACATACCAGAAGAGCTTCGCCAAGCTCCTTCACGACACACATCGCTGGAGAGCACCCAACCCGGCTGAACCTCTTTCCAGAGGAGAGCTGCGAGAGGGGCCCCCAGCACCACTCTGCCCTGGTGACTTGCCCTGAGATTTCCATCCTACGTGTCCTTCCCTTTTCCTGTAGATCCTCATGCTGGTCCCATTCTGCTGGATGAGAAACTGGCATCTCTCTGCGGCTACGTCCTCTCAGAAGACGTGTGGGGCAACCCCGTCTTCCGTGCATCAGTGCTTGGCTGTCACGTGGCCAACGAGGTAAGACCCGGAGACAGGCGTGAAAACAACTCAGACAGTACATCCTCTCCAAAAAGACAAGATTGAGATATGATATGGCATTCTAATGGCATGTCTTGAGAACTCAAGAAATAGGGGACTCAAGGCGTTAGTGTTGATGGTGTGTGGAAATGAAGAGGCAATGGCTCTCCAGTGTGAGGTTTGCTCAGTGTGACTGACATGGGATTTCCTCTCTCCATGAAATGACACTTAGCCTAATGCTGCTGACTAGCTGCCAGTTCTCAGGCATATCCTTGTAGCTGCTGATTTGCCAGAGAGTTTCTTGAAAGCCTCTCTGGAAAGAAGTAGGCATCTGCTTGAAAAAGCAACATTTGCAGTGTGATTCTGGCAGATCGTTTCCTGGCTTAATTTGTGTGGTAATGTGCCTGTTAACACATGCCTAGGAACGTAGATCACACACATCTATTAGACCCAGATTTGTCTCACGTAACTTTAGCCATCTAAAAGATAATGTCTAGTCTAAACTAGTTGTTTACGCTTCCACAATAGTCAATGGAGAGAAACAGGCATCTCCGGAAGGTGATTCACCCCTTCCTAAAACATGTGTAAAAGCATAGCCTGGATTTCTAATGTCTAAATGTTAGCTGAGATGAAATGTACTTTTAGAAACAGAACATATCAGAGCAGAAACTTCATTGCTTGTCCATGTTTAGTCTGGTTGGTCCTGGAAGGCCCACAGAAAAAATAAGTTAAAACCTTATGGGCAGAGGTTATGCTAACAAGAACGGGGGGTGTACAGTGTGCTGTGCAACAACCAGGATTTCCAGACTGGAAATTTCTCTGGAAAGCTTTTGCCTTTTTCTGTAGAAAAACACACATCCATGTCAGATAGAAGCACAGTCCATGGCTTCATATGTAGCTCCTTGAGAGCTGAGGAACCAAAAGGAGCTCTTATTTAAGCTAGTCAAGATGACAGACACTAAACGGCGTCTTTAAGATAGATCTGAACTACCTACATCAAACTAAAAGCTCCAGTACTTTCTCTCCATGAGGAGGCACACAGCAGTCATGCACGGGAGGAATGTGAACCATAGGGTGAGGGAGGGCAGATCTTCCCCTGACTGGCTGCTCCTTAACACTGCGGCAAGAGCAGCGCTGAGGTGTGAGCTGAGACAAAGGCTCTAAGACCTGAGGCAACGTCTCTGGCTCAGGAAGCCTCTGCACACACACCACTTCAGTATGTTGGAGGAACTGTCACTATTAAAGCACTGTCAGAAACAGGACACTGGTCTGGACAGTCCCATGCAGCCTCTCCTGGGACCTTCCATACCACCTGCTGAATTGCCTGTTGTTCTTCCCAGGCAGATGAGCTGTTTTCACTGACTGTGAACATCAAGGTCTCCTCATTTTCAAGCATGCGGGCAGCTGTGACCTACACATACCCTATGTACTGCTCCTACTCTTCCTGGGCTTCAAGAGAAATTGTGTGTGAAGAAAACTACATGGAGGTAAAAGCTTTCCCACTGAAGGAGAAGCTACATCCAAGCTCCCTGCCAGGCACAACAACCTCCACAAGTTCCTGTCAGAACTTGATTCTACACTCTGTACCGGGCATAAGAGCCACCTGCTGATATTCAGCAGGGTGTGCAACTGTAGATGCTTATTAGCAACACATTTACATGTCAGAGGTATTTTGAAAGCAGTGAAATTCACTGAACTGCACAGATGATGTAAGTCAAGCCACTGCGAGCAAAGCAGCAGCCAGGCAGGCCAGCCTGTTTAGCTCACGAGGGTACCCTTATGTTATAAAATGCTGCAGCACCTGTGAGAATCTCATCCTTATCTTTGAAATAATAATAAAACCTAGAGTTTGCAGAGCTGCACCCCTGCTGCGTCACACAACTCACAGGACACCAATGTGAGATAGAACCTGCCTCCGACTGGGTGGTAGGGTTTGGCTGTCCAGCATCTACACACCAGCAGAGAAATAAGGCACTGAACAAACCAAACTTCACTGCCTTTTGTACACACCTACTACAGGCAGGACGAAGAAAGCATATTTCTCCTGCTGGGACTTGAGGCTGTGCAGTCAAGTCTGGGTGCTGCAACACACTTAAACCATGGTACAGTCATCTAGGGCACACACTGAGTCCCAGCTCAGTGTCCAGAACTGCTGCAGATGCTGGTAAGATTTACACCGTAGCATTTACCTTAGGTATCAGGTGTTCAGCCTGCATGGGAAGAGGCAACCAGTCCTGTCAGAGTCAATAGTCTGCTTCCCTGTATCTCCAGGGGAGAGACCCCGATGCCCCTGAAAGTCTCCAGAGTGGGATCTAGTCTACAGCTTACCAGATATGAAACAGGACTTTGGATTTACCTAGTTACACACAAAGTAATCCCTCTACTCTACATGCACCACCAAAAATGCCATGGCTTTAACCTTTATCTTAAGGCCACAGAAATTACCACTACTAAGAACCTTTTTGGAAAAACTTTCATCACCTCCATTGAATGCAAATTACTAAATCCCGACAGACACTGGAGAAGAAACCTGAAAGCCCTCTCTCTGCTCCCTGTGCCTGTCATAATGCTGAAGATTAGTTTGTTCCCAAAGAATCTCCTCTGTGTCCCCAGGTGTCAGTGAGGACGGATGTCCCTGCAGTTTCAAATGACTACACCGTGGCCTGGATGTCAGCACTGCCAGAGGTACGAAGGGGAATCTTTCCTAACAATTCCCAGCCTGCCTCTTCTCACTAATCTTGTGAGTCATTCTTGGGGCACAGCTCCATCTCTGTCAAAAAAAGAAAAAGGGGGATGGCAAAGATGCCACCAAGTACTACGAAACCTCCCACGTTTTCTTAGAGCTCTAGACTGCAAAAAGACATTTAGGTGGGAGAACAGAGCCATATGCTTGTTACATTAGTGGAAAATGAGTTCAAGACAAACAAAGGTAGGTGGTTCTTCACACAATGGGTAGTGAATCTGTCAAACTCCTTGCCAAAAGATGTTGTGGCTGCTAAAAGCTCGCTCAACCTCAAGGAGAGTCTGGAAAAATTGACCGAAGAGAAATCCATTAAGACATACAAAATACAAAGAAGCTACAGATAGCTCAGGAGTCCCTGAGCCGAAAATTATTTGAGGCTGGAAAGTATTAGGGAGAAATTTATACACTTGTCCTATTCTTCTCATGTCTTACTTGCTCCTTATGCCCATTTTTCCTTTTGACTACCCCCCTAAATGGTTATCATTTCAGGAGACTGTTCTAGACCAGTACAGATATTGCTCTCTTCTTATCTTTGACACACATGGCAATGTAGTCTGTCATATTGCCTCTGGACTGTTCCATCAATTGACAGACATGTTAGCAATCATTTTGTTAAGAGCACAGGCATTTAGTCCAAGGGAATTTGTTCAAGGCCACCAGACCAAGTTTCTTCCAGAGCTGCCATAAGACTATCTCTAAAGATGCCTTAAAGATCTATAGAATCCCCTAACTTAATATAAATATCAAGCATGTTTCTTGCCTGGAGTGAACTGGTAGTGTCCAGAGCCACTCCAGTTACTCCAGCTTCTAACAGGAAAATAGATGCTACAGTACCATAGTTTTTTAAGAGACTTCGGTAAACTTAGATCTCACGCAGCTCATCTCTCTCTTGCAGACTCAAAATGTTGCATACCAGCAATGGCAACTGATGTTTGTTTCTCCATCAGGGAGAAAGAGAATAACGGTAAGCGATGCAGCAAAGCTGGGCTACAGCTTCAATAACACGCTGTCCCGAGTGTACCTGCGTGCGCCCTACCACACCAACGAGTCTGACATCAGCGTGGTGAGTCCTCGCTCTCAACGGGACACAAAACTGTGCAGGTTTCACTGCCTCTCTAGGACATCAGTTCTCTTTTTCTGCCTGCAACCCAACAGGTCAGTGGTGTAAATATGAACATGGTGACTTCCACTTCCATGTACAGGCAGCGGTGGCTGCTTTTGCTGATTGACACGACTGTCTCCTGTCCTGTCGGTAAGGATTTCTTCCTTGTTCACCAAAAATAAGCACCTTAGGACTTAGCAGAAAACAGAGTCTCCCCGTTTCCCTGTGACCTACTCTGTATGAGTTTACAAGCTGCCCTCGGAGCAACATGAGCTAAGAGTCCATGGCTTCAGTCCCGGACAAACATGTTCCCTGCTGTGATGCTACATGACTTGTGTTCCTGCTGCAGTGTCGTGCCTTGTCTCTGGTTTCTCAACCCCCCCCACTAGATGCAGGGAACCGGAGACAAGTACAACTGCTGCAGAAGGGCCTTGGCTCTCCCCTGTCATTGAGCCCCACGCAGGGGACGCAGCTCTGCATCGTGTGGACTCACCTAGTCCATTTCTCTGGAGAGACAGAGCTACCCTGGCTTTCTGCAGAACTGCGGTGGCTGCACCTTCTGTCTCTCACAGAACAGTACTAGTATGAACAACTGAGGAGGAATCAGGATGTTTTAAGTCGTCACAATCTTGAAGCCAATATTTCAAGAAGGCTCAAACAGGTCGCTGTGTCCCATTCCTTTTGCCAGTAAGGCAAAAGTCCTAGGACCAGAAGTACAACAGAGCAGGTACCTGGGAGCATGACTGTCGGTTCTTCTGAATAAATTAATTACTCATCTCAAACTGGTGATTCAAGTCTACTTTGAGCACTGGGGTTTCTGTGACAAAATAGTCATCAGTTGGCAAATAGCCTGGCAGGTGTTTCGTTAGTGAAAGCTGTAAAGGTGCCCTGGTGTCAAGGAGTCAGGGAAGGACAGCCATTGCAGGGTGAAGACTGACTGGTAACTCCAACTGTCCGGCCTTCTGGGACTGTCTGTCTAACTCAACAGATGGCATCAGCTTCACTGACACTACGCTGACATGGACCGTGCCAAGAGTTATCCCCACATTAGTGGTTCAAGAATCCACCTTTCTGTCTAAAACCATTTTAATGGGAGTCGATGGCCGAGTCATAGCAAACCCAGAAGAGAACAATTACTTACTGGAGCATAATGAGACACACATCAGAGTAACTATCCCTATCGGAGCAGAAGGAGGCAAGCTAAAGGTTAGTACAAACCTGGGTCTGCACCATGGAAGATATTTCTGAATCATGATCATTCCAAATCTTTCCAAACAGCAATTGATGGCTGCTTAAAATTCTTAGATACAAGAAATATTTGAAGACTTCGGTGCTCCTTCTCTGTGTTTTGAAAGCACCTACTCAGAAACTAAGTATCTCTGATTACAAAATGTGAGAGAAGCAAGAGATGGTCTTTTCACACCCTGATACCTCCTTATTGAGAATCTCAGCAGTATATGAGCCAAATATGGATCAGACAAATGGGCCAAGCAAACAAACACACAAGCTCCCCTAGCAAAATCCAGCCCCAACTGTACTAGAATACTATTTTCTTTTTCCAGTGTAAGGATTTTCACCATATTCAGTCATTCCTCTATTGAGCTATTGAGAATTAAGACTTAATCACAAATTTTACTTTCTAGAGTGCCATATCTGGTGGTGTATATGGAGTCATTTACAGTATTGACTTGTTCTTGGAGCACACGTGGACAGATGCAGATTGGCAAACCACGAAGTACACTGTCATCAAATCCATCACCACACCTTTCATGCCACAAATACCAACTGTTATCAACAGTAAGTCATTCCTCTCAATGACTTTTACCAAACAATTGCTTTTGTTGCGCTATACATTGCTTCATTTGACCTCTGCCACACACCAATTTGCTAGCCAAAGCCAAGATGAAAGGTATTATAAAAAAAGCCCCAAACCTTTAGCCTTAGCGGGTGTACCATTTATCACCCGTCACTATGGGATGAAAGGAAAATTAGCAGTTGCTGATAAGAATGTGAACATTTCTTTCACACTAGCATCCAGATTTTTCCAGTGAGAGCTGGGACGCTAGAATAAAGAGGTTGCATTGTGCAATTATCACATTCAGCAGAACTGTCTTAGGACAGCATTCATTGATAGCATTTTCTCCCCAAAACTGCTGCCTGCATTTGTTATCTTGGGAGCATACTTAAATCATTGTGCCAACCAATGGTGCAGTAATATTTTTTAAATTATATTTTCCAATGCATTAAGACACTAAACATCTTTGAAACTGATATAAACTCTGGATAACTGATACAGAAAGAAAAAGAAGCCTCTTGGCATACAATATTCCATATTTTATGTGGCTGAACTAGATTCTAAATTTCCTTATAGGAAAGTCATTGCACATCTCAGGGCACCTCTAGAAAGTTACTGAACCCACTTGCTATAAAGTTGTATGTATTTATTGTTAATCTCCTGCAGCTTGAAGCAATTCTCATGTACTCAGACCTGACTAGAACACAAACACTCATTAATCAGAGCCATTAAAGAGATGGCTGTTGGCTAAGTTTCCTGGAACTTGAATGGGAGGCCACCCCAACTGTCTTCTTTACTTGATCCACATCAGCAGTAATTTGATGTTCTCTCCCTACAGATACTCTACCAGAGGAAAGGCTATTTAATGTTGCATTTGGACACTTTCTTCCCGATGTCTCTCTGGTGGCAATCACAATAGGAAATGTGCCATTTACCCTGAGAGAAGCACAGCACCATGGGTTTAAGATTTATGAAACTCTCTTCTCCAACAGAACAAAAGGATTTGTCCTGGAAGTCTCTTTTGATGATCCGTATGTTCTAAAGGAGGTAAGATACAGGAGGTCACTTCAGAAGCTGAGCGGAGGAGGTAGGGCAGTCCCTTTTCAAAACCAAAAAGTCTGGATTTTATTAGTGTCGTGGTTTGGCCTCAGACGGCAACAAAGGCCCACGTGCAGCCGCTCGCACACAATAGAGCCCTCACGGCCACGTGGCCGGGAGGGGAAGATGGGAATAAAAAGGCAAAACTCGTGGGTTGAGACAAAGGCAATTTTAACAGAACGGAACAAAGAGCAATAACAACAACAATAACAGAGGGGTATACAACCGCGATCACGATACCGCCGCTCGATACCGCCGCTCCCGGGACGCCCCCGACCGCTCTACTCCTCCGGGGGTCACCGCCTCCTCTCCCCAACTTCCTGTCCCCTCCCCTTCCCGGCTAGCTCCGGCTACCCCTTGGGCATGGCTCACATGGGATGGAATACTTGTGTCCCTCCTAGGTCCTGGGGAGAATTAACCCCATCACTGCCAGACCCAGGACATCATCCACCCCTTATTCCATACCATTTCATGCCATGCCCAGATCCTACAGTTTCCAGTTGTATACTGTCAGTTTCTCCTGACATATATATATATA
>NW_015091064.1:9763479-9845596 GCF_001431845.1 Calidris pugnax
TCATTTGACCTGTGCCACACACCAATTTTCTAGCCAAAGCCAAGAGGGAAGGGATGGTAAAAAAAGCCCCAAGCCTTTAGCCTTAGCGGGTGTACCATTTATCACCCGTCACTATGGGATGAAAGGAAAATTAGCAGTTGCTGATAAGAATGTGAACATTTCTTTCACACTAGCATCCAGATTTTTCCAGTGAGAGCTGGGACGCTAGAATAAAGAGGTTGCATTGTGCAATTATCACATTCAGCAGAACTGTCTTAGGACAGCATTCATTGATAGCATTTTCTCCCCAAAACTGCTGCCTGCATTTGTTATCTTGGGAGCATACTTAAATCATTGTGCCAACCAATGGTGCAGTAATATTTTTTAAATTATATTTTCCAATGCATTAAGACACTAAACATCTTTGAAACTGATATAAACTCTGGATAACTGATACAGAAAGAAAAAGAAGCCTCTTGGCATACAATATTCCATATTTTATGTGGCTGAACTAGATTCTAAATTTCCTTATAGGAAAGTCATTGCACATCTCAGGGCACCTCTAGAAAGTTACTGAACCCACTTGCTATAAAGTTGTATGTATTTATTGTTAATCTCCTGCAGCTTGAAGCAATTCTCATGTACTCAGACCTGACTAGAACACAAACACTCATTAATCAGAGCCATTAAAGAGATGGCTGTTGGCTAAGTTTCCTGGAACTTGAATGGGAGGCCACCCCAACTGTCTTCTTTACTTGATCCACATCAGCAGTAATTTGATGTTCTCTCCCTACAGATACTCTACCAGAGGAAAGGCTATTTAATGTTGCATTTGGACACTTTCTTCCCGATGTCTCTCTGGTGGCAATCACAATAGGAAATGTGCCATTTACCCTGAGAGAAGCACAGCACCATGGGTTTAAGATTTATGAAACTCTCTTCTCCAACAGAACAAAAGGATTTGTCCTGGAAGTCTCTTTTGATGATCCGTATGTTCTAAAGGAGGTAAGATACAGGAGGTCACTTCAGAAGCTGAGCGGAGGAGGTAGGGCAGTCCCTTTTCAAAACCAAAAAGTCTGGATTTTATTAGCCAACAACTGTTCCTCAACCATAAAGGTGTCAATGAGCCTGAGCTCATCTGAATTAAGATTAGAGGCTTGTATGTCCCCACCTTGCTCTCCCCAAGTCTCTGGGAGATATGGAGCATCACAAGTGATTAGATGGTATGAAATATGACTTCCTTTAGTGTCTGCCAGCACGGCTAATGTCTGAGTGCATGCCCAGCTGGAAGAGGTTTGTCAAATCTCTATTAAACGCTGTCCCTTGAAACAGAAGTTCCTTGGAAAAATAAATCAATTATTTAAATCCTGAAACACCAGTTACCAACATCCAGTAATTCCTGAACTTACAGTTTATGCCGAGCCATTTGACCCCTGGCACAGGCCGTGCACCATGCGAGCATGTACAGACAGAACCAGGGTATTCTAAATCTAATTTTGTTAAGCTTCAGACCATTTCTAATCTAAATATTTGTAAAAAGTATAAACTCACAGAGGGAATTCAACCTCTGATTTTGGGGGAGGATGCATAACTGCGAGTCCTCTACCACTGTTTCCACCGAATCACACAGAGCCGCGATGTTGTTTTCTCATACAAGGAACAACATTGTGAAGGCAGAGGATCAGAACTTGAGCAAATAGTTTTCAGGCTGCAGCCAAACCACAGTTAAATTGCATTAAGGATCAAAGTGAGCCAAAAATTTTCAGAAGTATTTCTTTCAAGTTGAACAGCAAGCTTTGCTTTGGGGGCACTTTTCGTGAAGTAAGTGAGGACAGAGAGAGGGGTCTCTCGTAGCGTCTCCTCACACCTGTCTCGCTGATTGCTCGCTCTCCTGGGCTCAGCCCACACTCTGAGGAAAGAATAAGGATTTGGACACGGATCACCCTCTCTGAGCTCTTTTCACCAGTGGGCCACAGAGGAAACACCACTGTGTTCACTTCTGCCTCCATTTTCTGAACAGGCACTGCACTCTCCACATTTGTGTTTGGCCGAAAGAGCTGTTGAATCCAGTCCAGATTTCTGAGTAGTTTTAGGCCAAACGAAGCGATGTTTTTGGAGACTGAGCTATGTGCAGGGGAGAGGAGGGTGTTGGAATAATTATTTAGTTCTGCTCAGGATATACATTCCTCTCTGTGCTGGAAGCCATTGCTACTGCAGCCTTACACTTCTCTCTTTTTCAGTATGTGAATAGAAATGAAACAAAATATACCCTCCTCGTTAACTACACTATAAGTGTGGGGCCGGAGATGACACTCTATTATCATTCTGCAGAGGTGGAGTGTGTCATTGCTGATATTGGTAAGCTTTCCCCTGATATTAACTCGCTTGCATCAACAGCGTGGCTTAGATTTTCATTGAGCTCGGTGAGAACAGCTTTAGGCTGAGGATGAGAGCTTTTGGGAAAACCCCACCCTTCAATAGCTCATTATTGGTATCATGGCCAGCTTGCTGCTTTTCTGATGGCAGCTCTTCTGCATACTGGCAAGACAGCCTGCCCTCGAGACACTGAGAGCAATAAAAACTAGTGTGTAAAAGAAGTTGGCTTGCAAACTCAGCAAACGAGATGCCTCATAACTTGAACATACATCTACTGGCAAAACTTTCAGACATTGCTACGAGTTTCAGTTTGTCCTCAAATGTAATTCTGCCTCTGCATCCAGGGCAGAACTTGAATAAATTGCTGTGAACTCCAAAGACAGCATTTCTGTAAGGAGACAATCAGCCACCAAGAGCAGGTTATTGAAACAGTCAGGAGGTCTGACTGGTACTTTCTCAAACGTCTTAGATTTTTGGAGACAAAAGTGACAGAGTCTCCTCACTGCCCTGCTTTATCTTTGAAATAGCTCAACCCAAAGAAGGCTGACCAGAAAAATATATTTACATGCCCAGCTCAGCTTGCCTTCCTGAAACAGGGAGCAGCCCTGGAAGCAAGCTGGCAGGCTAGCGATAAAACATGAGGATTCCCCATCACATCCCCAGTTGTGAGCTGCTACCTCTGCAGCAGAGCCAAAGCCCCAGACGATGCCAGTACGCACCCAACAGCACTGCTGCAGCCCCAGTGCAAAATTTACCCGTGAGAGAAGTCCCTGCCGGGGCCAAACGTCATCGCTCGAACTCTCCTCATCGCTAACACTTCATCCCACCTTCTTCCCACAGAAATACCAGAAGCAGTTGGTTACTGTGATAAAGAAAACCTGTATCTGGCCATCCCTACTTTTGGCTTGCACCAGTACTGGAACCTGTATCTTGGTAGCAAGCCCCTGAACCGGCACGTCGCGCTTACAAACGGGTATCTTGCAGCTACCAATTCTACACACCTGATCTTGCAAATCCCTCTGTTTGCTGTGGGAGTTATCTATGAGGTACATGAAGGGTATAGCAATGCCTTCTTTAAAGCATGTAGGGCTCTTTGGTCATACAGCTACAGCCACGGTTCGCAGTGCTGCAGTATTAAATGCGTTGGAAAACCTCCAGAGGGAATGACTCTAAGCCAGTGCAAGTAAGACAAGAGGTATCGGACATGGACCCTTCTGGTAATGCCATGTATTATGTAATCTGCAGCGCTAAGTTGTCTCTAAAAGATATGCACCAAGTCTTCAAAAACAAACTCCTCGTTATTTTTAGTAAGATGAGGCAAAATGTCCCATTTGCACTGAGCCAGAAACAATATTTCAATATAGCTTTTATGAAAGAAGCTCTTTTAAAGGAACATTTTGTAGAAATGCTAAGACATGGCAGGGGAAAATTGATGCTGTAATAAACATCTGAACTATTCTACAATAACCAGCCAAAATTTATCACTGTGACAATGACCAATTAATTTGTACCAGAAAAATTCTGCCCCCATGTTGCATCAGACTCAAGTCTTCACACTGACTTAACTCTTGTGACTTCTTAGTATTCAAGTGGCACAAGCTAAAGAGCAGAACTTTGTACATATGGATCACATGCCTTAACATGAGACCTCTTCTATCACCTCCTTCACAGGAAGTCTCCTTTCAGAAAATTAAAGCAAGGTTTGACGTTGCCTTAAGGAAAATGAGAACTATGGAGACCTTACAGATGTTCTCCATTCGCTGCAATTTTAATTCTTCAGCATTTATAAGTAAGTTATACAAGTGATCAATCAATAAAAAGATCTGTGATTATTTCCTTGAGTTCATAACCAACTCTGATTTCCTCAGTATGCCAACCAGACGGTACTATAATGATATCTGCCCAAATGAAGACAATTCCTGCCATTGATATGAGTAAAACCAAACTAAGGGATAGCTCTTGCAAGCCTAGAGAGTACAATGATGAACATGCCTTCTTCAAGTTCCATGTCACTACCTGTGGCACTTCAGTAAGGGTAAGCCCATGGCCGAAGCAGATACATCTGCTGGAAGTCTCTGTCTCTCCTGCATTTTCTCTTTTGTTCTCCTGCCCCAGCTCCTGAGAAGATTAAATTTTTAATGAGCTTCCCATATGCACAGTTTGAAGGTGATCACATTATTTATGAAAACGAAATCTCTTATGAGAAAGAGACTCTTCCAGGACAGGGCATACCGACAATCACGAGAGACCCAGACTACAGGTAGGAGCTACTTCTCACTGACATTGCTCACTTTGATACGGCTGCTGGAAAGTAAAAGCAAACACAAAAATTACCCTTTCTCCTATTACAGACTATCAGTCTTGTGCTACTACCAAGCAAAAGAGACCCTAGTGCTAAGTGCCTTCGCTAGTGATCCGTCCACATCACCTTCCTTTGGCTCCGGTACAATGGTACCAAGATCAAACATTGCAGGTAAGAAATTCTCCTCCTCCATTTTTAAACTTCTGTGACTCCTTCAGCTGTAAGTTCCCTTGTTAAGACATGCCTTTCTTTCTACTAAAGAACCTCACTAACATTTCCTTTTCCGCAGTGTACAGAAGGATAAGACAAGCCCTGAATGTAGTTTCAAGAGTGTCCAAAGGTAAGTTTCCTCTTAAGATAATCAGGAAAATTCCAAACACGTTTGAATTTAAAATTTAAAGTTTAAATAAAATTAAACAACAAAATCCCCTGACGCTTTCTTGAGATGAATCTTTCATGGAATTCTATGAGTCCAACATGGCAATACTCAAGCGAGCTGTGGAGCCTGTGTTTCTTGAGGTGGAGCTGAAAGACGCGAGCCCTGATGCTGAGTTATACCTGGAAAACTGCTGGGTAACCGGGTCCCGAGACTTCAACAGCACCCCAAGATGGAACATCACTGTGGATGGGCAAGTAGTTATTGAATGACCCATGAGTTCATCAGCAAAGCCCTAATTTCTTCTAGATCTGTTGATCTGCTCTCTCAAATAGGTGCGAGATTAACGGCAGTGAGTATGTTGCAGAGTTCTGTCCAGTAGCTTTGAGTCCCAGGGTGAGACATCCTTCCCATTTCAAAAGGCTAGCAGTGAGGACCCTGACACATCAACTGGAACGAGTAAGTCAAAGGCTCACCTCCCACTCATGAAGCCTACCTTTTGAACCTCTTAAGACCACTTTAGTTCTTTTCTCAAATCTGCTGTGCAACACAGTTTTGAGATTGGACGGGCTGGAGTAAACAAAAGAGTTTGGTATATAAATATGATTTTTATATGGTGTTTCTTACTTTTTATAGGATCATAGTCATAGCACTTCAGTTCAAAATGAACAGAAAAGTCAACTTATATGCCATAATATCCACATGAAGTTCATCTCTGTTGTCTCCCACCTGTCCCAGCCAGTCAACCATCTCTTCAGATGGCAGCTCAGTGGGCAGGGAAGCAGAAGCATGGGGGCTCAGTCTTACACTTTTGAGGTTCTGTTCTTCTCTAACAGGTCTGAGAAGAGTAAAGAAAACCCAGGACAGTCACCTGAGGGTACTTTATTCCTAGTGCACCCAGATGAGTGGTCTCTAGCACATGTACTGATACGAGCCATGGCAGTACCCCTGCCTCAGCAGCTTAAGTAGCTACATAATTTTTTTACTTGGCCTTTCATAAGGAGTTCAGCTTGTGAACTTGCTAGAAATGAACATGATGCAATTCTGGCTTGTGCTGCTTCCTAAGTGTGCAGCTGCATCTAGCACTAGATTGGGTTTCTGTCTAGCTTTGATACATAGCCTCACTGCAGCTCATGAGGTTTTAACTTCTCCTGTCTCAGCCTCTCAGTTACCAAACTGCCTGAGGGCTTCTTTGACACCAAATTTGAAATTCAAGGCAGGTTCAGCTAGAAGGTGCTGCATGCTCAATCAAGCCTAAGTCTCATCAGCTGGAACTTCTGCAGAAGACGGACAAAAGACAAAATAGTGTTCTGCAAAGAGGGATTTGATATGGACCAAATGGTACTTTTTCTCTTTCTCAGGTGTACGTGCACTGTTTGGTGGCAGCCTGCTCTCCAACGAACGTACTGCCTGGCAGCCCCTGCAGAGGACAATGCAGCTCAAGCAGGGAGAAGAAGGGTAGGTGTTCAGGAGAAAAAGAGCCATTGCAAAGCATGCCTGAGGTGATGTTTTTAAGAGATTTAGGACCTCTGGTTTTGGCATCTGGAATGCCTTGGACACAGACTGTATAACATTACATTTAGCTCATACTTTAATGCATTAGCACCTATTGTGCAGCATGTATGTGTTCTTGGAAAAGCACACAAATACACTCTGTATCATTCTCAGCCTTTCCAGGTCACCATTCAGCCAGTCTCCGGGGCTACACACTCGCTGGACCAGTCTGGATTGTTGATCCAGATCTAAGATGATGCACGTAAAGTGAATGTGGTAAGAACCCCAGGTCCTGTGTACTCACCTAGAGAGGTCACCATGCTTTGGGGCACAAGCAATCCATAGCCTGTCCTTCAAGACCTTACAACAATAAGTTCTGGGACAACAACTCAGGCACAGGCAGGATTTGCAGTCTCCTGGTATAAGCTTGAGTCTGTAAGAGAAGGAAGAAGGAGAGCTACCTGCCAAGCCAAACACAGGTGGCACGGCTCTGGACAAGATGCCAGCAGGAGAGCAGGGCATGTTGGAGTTGGGCTGTAGCAGGCAGTTTTGGAACCAGATGTTATTTCAACAGGTTTTCAACTGGACTGCCCCCAGCAGTCATCACCATTCAGCTGAAAGAAAATGGATCCAAAATTTTAAAAAATGAACACTAAAGCACAGATCACCACCATATTCCAAATTCTTTTGAAGGATCCAATTCCCCAGAACCGTTTGTGTTTATCCTATAGCTTTGTTCACTTTTGGAGAACAAGAGCTATTCGGCTCCTCACTTCACTCTGTGTGTGTCTCCAACAGCACCTGAAGGCTCTGCTGAGCTGGCTGCTTTCTAAACGGTGCAACTAGACACAGGGGCTACCTTTTCAGTGACCACCAGAACTATCCTGAAAAGACCAGACGATGGGACCGAGAACGGCACCACAACACTGGAAAGTGCAGGGTCTGCTCACAGGATTGGTAAATGTTGAAAACTCTTGCCTCTCTGAAGTGGCTATGAAAGAAAACTCAACAGAAAATAACCCAAGGCTGAAAAATAACACTTCTTGTTTCTTCCAGCTGTTGAAATGCGGACTTGCAGATTCCTAAAATTATTCCAGCCCTGATGATGGCTGCTTCTTGTAATATTTCATAAAGTGACTGCCAATCCTCCCATGTGAATGTAAAGTGCAAATCTGAAAAGTCAAATAAAAATACATTAAAAGTAATGTAAGTGCAGACCATCTCCTTGCTAATGTGCAACAGCAGCCATCTGGAGTACCCACGCTGGCTTCAAAGAGCCAAGAACCTGCTGCTTCGGGCCTCTTCCACGTGCACCATGATGGCATACTTTTTTTATGTCATTAATGCAGAATTTTGTCTATAACATTTCATTGACCCGAGCTTCTTGGAAACTTGTTAGTTCCTCACTTTCCTCTCACCTGCCCAAGTAGGGAAAAAAACTAACTCCACAACATGGAAGATGGATGCTTGATTACAGAGGACAAGTTACCTGCTGCGGGTTTTTATTTTCTGTGCCCACAGAAAACATTTCTTAAAGAAAATAAATATTAGAAAGGTCATTTTCTAGAGATCAAGGACAAAACAGACGCGTGACCACCTGTCATGACCCTCAGGAAGTGCCTGCACTGTAACAGAAGGGGTGTCTGCAGGAGGAGTAGGTGTCCAACAACAGCGAGGAAGGGGCAATCCCACTGATGCCAATATGGGGTGACAACGCACATGTGTGTGGTCCCCAGTGGGTCTGCACAGCTCGTGCAGCCTCTGTCCCCTGCTGGGGGACAGGCTGGCTGGGTCACACGCACCAATTAGCGCATATAACACTGATTAGTGCATACAGGTGGCACGCTTCCCACAGGCTGCAGTCACGCCCGTGATGATTGCTGGATAAATGGAGTCTTAAAGCTGCATCTACCGAAGGGTTAAGTTTTGTAAAAGAGGAATGAGGGGGGTGCTGGGATGCCCAGGCCCCCTCCAGCAGCAGCCTGGGGGATGCCTTCCTCTCTGCTGTATGAGCAGTGCACTCTGCTGTCCGGAGCTCACACTGCAGAGCCCAGCGAGCTTACTGCTCCCACCCGGCTGCCCAGGGAGCACATTCCCCATTTCTCATGTTAACGGTAACAAACTCATCAGTTTAGGTTAACCCGCTGTTAATATAGAAAGCAGAAAGTAGTCCTGTTAAAATTTGTCGAGTGGGATGAAGGTTACATCACGATGGCTAAACGTGAGCTCTTCGTTTCCCAGTGCTCAGGGTCACTGTCCAGTTCCACGCCGAGGAGCGTCGGGTCTGGTGGTGTGTCACTGAGGCTCACTCACTCTGCAGTCTTGCACAGCAGACTCAGCTAAACTTCTCTGCAGCGAGCAGGATATCCCACACCTTTCCCTTTTGCCCCAGGAAGGGGTCCAGCAGTGTTCCATATCCCTCCTCCCAGCACTCAGCAGATGGGGAGACCTCCCTCTGCTCCATACGTTGGGAGTGAAAGGGAGGAGATGAGAGAACTGCATTCCCATTGTCACCGGCATTGCAGGTTCCCACATTCTCCAGGCAAGCCAGAGAAATTCTGCATCTTTGATTGCCTCCTCCTATCTCGGTTGCTGTTCATGGCAGAGAATGCTTTTTACAATCAATCACACAAGTCTGTTAGGGTTAGGCATTCATTGTTTAGCTTTGAAGGTGTCTTGGCCAAGCTATTGCATGGCATATTGCTCTGTATCTGGGTTCTCCTGGGATTAGTCTCTCCTCCCAGCTGCTGCAGTTGGAACCTCAGCACTCAATTCATGTCCTAGATTTCAGTTTTCAGGCCTACAGGCTAAAACTCTTGGATTAGGCTTTCAGAAACCACTCTGGTCATACCACTATAGTTGAAGAAGCCATCATTGTTCAGCCAACGTAGAGAAAGGGAATTAGGAAAGTGCAAGAGATGTTAAATGCACAGATGCAGGCACACAGGAGTCCCCATACAAGCCTGGGAAGCACTGAATCTTGGATCAGCCTTTTTCATAGGAAAAGAGGGACCTGACTTGATACTGTTTTGATGCCAAGGGCAAGGTTGACTAGCTGTTCCTTGCTGGGAGATGAAGATATCCTTCAGGTGCATTTCACATGCTTATTGTGCAACACAAAGACATGAATGATGAAGAACCTGACCGCCATGGGCTGTAGGAAGCGATGCGGTGGGACTGCATCCAATCCCTGCTCATGGACTAAAGGGATCCTACAAGGAAAATCTTGTAAACAGTTAAACTTCAGAAACAGACTAGAGTTCAACTCAGATGATCACAACATACTTCTAGGTGAGCCACTACCTCGACTGGACCTCACAGAAACCTTTTTTGAGAAAAGCAACGAGCTCTTCCACCACGCATGAAAGCCACAAGCTGAGGTTGAATCCATTCTACTTATCCAGCCTCTGCCTCTATAAAAGGATTAGGCAGACCGACAATAATCATCCGCTAACACAAAAGAAGATAGAATATTATCCTTCTACTGGCAATCTTCAGGTTTGAACATTATTTATGCCTCTTTCTGAACCTTTCTCTAATAGTCAGGGGAGAGCGCGACCTGCATAGCTGAGCGTGATTGATACGGAGGCTTTACTTCTACTATCTGCTTTTTACCAAGGTTACCTACTAAATGGGACAGTGCATGGTGCAGTCCTCAGTCATAACAGCCAAAGATTTTCAGTTTTTTAATGCTGGCCTACCTCTGTTGTCCACTCGGGGGGAAAGCACATGGAAGAGGAACGTATCTGGCCACTTGATGACCTCGCCCTTTCCCCTCAAGGTGCCGCAGCCTTCCCTTTGGAATGGCTCTCCTTGTTCCCCACACTAAACCTATATGAAACACTTCTCATGCTGCTCTGTGCCCTGCTAATCTGCGATTTTGTCATCATTTCCTACCTTTTTGCAAAAGCCAGAAAATGGGACAGTGCATGGTGCACTCCTCAGTCATAACAGCCAAAGATTTTCAGTTTTTTAATGCTGGCCTACCTCTGTTGTCCACTCGGAGGGAAAGCACATGGAAGAGGCACGTATCTGGCCACTTGATGACCTCGCCCTTTCCCCTCAAGGTGCCGCAGCCTTCCCTTTGGAATGGCTCTCCTTGTTCCCCACACTAAACCTATATGAAACACTTCTCATGCTGCTCTGTGCCCTGCTAATCTGCGATTTTGTCATCGTTTCCTACCTTTTTGCAAAAGCCAGGGCAAGGCTGACAAGGGTGTGACAACTCCTCCTCCTGCATTGCAGTAGAAGGACAAAGAGGGTACGAGGGAAAAGCAGAGAGTGATGGTGCTATCCTTTGCCTCTGAATAAGTAAGATGTTATAAGAGGTTGTTGTTCCAGATACTGAAATAAAAAATTAAAAAAAAACCAACATTCTGTAATATATTGAGGAATTCACACATTTTTTAGAAGTTTAAAGGTAAATCACCAGGTGAGAACACTGTTTCTCGTTGCCAAATTAATCCCAGCGATGGGGGACAAACTAAACGGAGGGGCTGCCAGTGAAGGCCGTGTGAAGGGAAGAGTCAAGGGCTTTTGGAGAGCAGGTTTATAGGTAGGAAACCTTGGGGAAGAGCGGCTGTGAATTCTTCACAGCTGAAACATTCCTGGCTGGAGTAAAGAGGCAGCCGATGTACATTAGCAGCAACCACCTGTTGGACTGGCTGGTCCCACACCATGACTTTGCCCAGGAGGGTTGATGGAGCGGGGGGCAGACAGGACTGACCCAGACACTCTAGGGAGGTTGGCAGTTCTCAAGCAGAGACACCCCCAAAGCCCAGGGAAGGTGTAAAGCCACCGTACCTCCACGCGGCGACGCATCCAAAGCACACAACCCCCGCTCCTTTTACAAGCTGAGAGGTCGTCTGAATTTCATGTGGAAACACTACATTAAAAGGATTTTACTACCCTCCATTAGACTTTTAATTCTTAAAGGATTACGAACAGGAAACCTTGCAGGACAAGGGGAGTTACTAAACACATCCTCCTCTTCAATATTATTTTTTTATATATATATGGATATCAGTGGTTTGTACTATTTCAACAGGCCCGAGTGGAGGAACACCACACAGTGCTTTTTAATCATTTCAGACTGAAATCTTGTGATGTAAAGCCAGAGAACTAAGTGATTCATGCACACACGGAAAGGGAAAATGTGTGTGAGCACCTTACTGGCCAAAATTACCTTGGAAGAATTCCAAACTCTGCCGAAACGCACCATGACAGTTGGCTTTTCTACCGCAGAGAGAAGGAAATACTGCGGAGAATCTGTGACACAATTGCTCCCAGTCCAGTGAGGTATTTCTGTGCCAACAAGGAATGCATTAGGAGTAATTGAGCAACACTCACAGAACACCACAAGCTGGGAAGTGGGAGGGATAGTATTACTCGCATCTTTGTTTTCTAAAACATTTATTTACTGTTAATCTTTCGATTTTTATCTGTACCCCGTCATTTAAACAATGTTCTGTGCACAAACACATCTGTGATCACTTCTCTCAAAGTAAAACATCATCGGTCATATTCCTTCTTCCCCGGGACATGGAGAAGGCTGAGGCCCTCAGTGACTTTTTTGCCTCAATCTTCACCACCAAGGGTCTAACCACATGGTCCAAGTCACGGAAGGCAAAGGCAGGGGCTGGGAGAATGAGGAACCACCCGCTGTAGGAGAAGATCAAGTACAAAACCATATAAGGAACCTGAAGGTACACAAGTCCATGGGACCTGGTGAAATTTATCCACGTGTCCTGAGGGACCTGGTGGATGAAGCTGCAAAGACACTATCCATCATATTTGAGAATTCGTGGCAGCCCAGTGAAGTTCCCACACCATTCTGTGATTCTATAATTCTATATTCACCTGCTCATACCGTCGTTTTAATTTTCTTGGCACAGTAAGTCAGGAACAGGCTTAGCTTTAGCTCATGTTCTCACCATCAACCAAGAGCTGGTAGGATTTCTCAGTTTTTGAGACTGAGGTGCTCTGAAACAGGCCAAGTCCTTAAATTATCCTTAAATGTTGTTTTGGAGACAGTGCGCTAAGATATAAAAACGGAAGCAAAGCATGTGCTAAATATATTCAGAAAAACCCAAAAATCAACCTCCCGAAAAAAAATGGTCATTGCTATGACATCACAGCCTGCTCTCCAAGCTGTAAGTGGTTACACTCCACTATCAAATTTATGTAACTTCAAAATTGCTGCTGCCACGTCTCATGAAGCACGAGAGGCAACTGCAGCATTTCCTCAGCCCCCTGCTCCAGAGTTGCTGGTTGTGGCTGTTGTGGTTTCTGACCTCAGTACGGCCCCTGGGGAAGGTGCTGAGAGGCTCCAGTCTGTTCTCGTGACTAACCCCAAAATAAGCCCTGCTCTTGTGCCGGCTCCGGGATCATCCAGGGAGAAACTCAAGGCAACAAGCAGAACTGCCATTAGCATAATATATTTTGTAAAAATCCCTAATGCTCATGTGGACAATCGAAGAGTATCTGTTTTATTACAACCTGTATTACTCTGAACACGCAAGGCTGTTTCTTATTGACAACCTGCAGTTTTAGCAATGGTCCCTCCTACCACGTGAGGAGCGAAGCTGCCTGGGTGCTCACAGCCAACTCAATCGCATTTCACGTTGTATTTTTCAAGCAACTGACCTTTTCAATCAAAAGGAGAAAGCCCCAAGTCCTGCTGGGAACAGCCCAACTACATTCTCTACCATAAGCAATTTACAGACAATCATGAAATAAATAAAAAAAATCCATGTTCGTTTTTATTCACTCAATTATTCATCTGTTCAATACTTTTACAATGGGATTACAAAAAATAGGTATGCTCTGTTCCTACCTTCTCACGTAATGCAAAGCTATCTCCAGGAGCGAATGAATATAGGAAGGACTGAATTCTTATATCACGTTCATCCTGCAAAGTACAGATGATCTCACTGGTTAAGTGCTTCTTAATACAGAACCACTCTGAAGTAAAAAATCACCTTATAATTAACAATTGCACTTTTAGCTTAAATCCATTTTACATTTAAATGTGGACAAACACTATCACTATTAAACGACTGTACTTCTCACAAGGTCCAATCTTAAGTATTTAAATGGTTTACACAGTTTGATTTTTCTTCCCCATGAAAGTGTTTCAAACAATGTGAAATAGCACAGAAACAGTTTTAATAAGAGAACTAGATTTCATTAGCTGTTACTGATCTAAAACAATGTGAAATAGCACAGAAAGTTTTAATAAAAGAACTAGATTTCATTAGCTGTTACTGATCTTCCAACCCCTTAATGAAGTACTTCTGTACAAAATCTGTACAAGTGTCTCACTTTTCCTCAACACTTACAGTATTCAAAAATAGTTTATTTTGCAATCATAATCCACTTTTATCTTATTTATCCAAGAATGAGGTTTCTTCAGTAGGTCAGAACAAATGTAAATGATTTTGTTTCATCCATCAATGACAAAAATCACAGAAGTACATTTTCACGATGTAAATGATTTTGTGTTTCATCCATTAATGACAAAAATCACAGAAGTACATTTTCACACCACTAGCTGCATTTTCAATAACCCCGCTTTTGTTTTTCTTCTTTATCAAGAATAGCCTGTTTTAGACTCAATGCAGCATCTTCAAACTGGGGGTTTAACTCTAGTACCTTCCTGAAATCTTTCATGGCCTCATCAAAGCATCCTGTCCCAAAAAAAAAAAAAGCAGCATTATTTTTCTGTAACTGCTCAAACTCACAAACCACAACTAAAGAATGACTGAATGATTCCTACTATTTTCACTACCAAAAAGTAGCAGCTGCACTTACTGGACCCACTACATTTGGATTCTCCAGGGGCCCAAGTGGGAGTCAAAGGCCTTCAGAGCAAGAACCCAAATGCCTATTTTTGAACCTAAAATGGGCTTAAGGCATTCAGGAAGCTTATTCCAAGGGAAGGAGCCAAAAGGCCCACACTCAGGCAGCTAACAGCCAGGCTGCCTTAAACCTGGAAGACAAACTAGGAAGCAGACTGCTTCCCAGCCCATGCCCTTGGTCCAGCTCCATTCTCTCTGTGCTCTCTCTGGTCCCTTCTGGGTCTTTATTTTGCAATGGGCAAGTTCTAAGAAAAGCATCAGGGGTATCATCATCTTATGGCATATTCAAAAGTTGGGCAGCAAATTCCCCAGAGACAGGTGACCCACAGCCCACTGCAGGAGCCTGTGCTCACTATGGCTGCACCGGCTTAAGAGATACTTTACTTTAATAGCAAAGCTCAGAATTGGCTAGTTTTACCCCTAATGCAAATTTTTCCTGAATTGAAACCCCCTATTTTTCCCTAGAGAGCATCGTTTCAGATGAGCCAGCAGCACATCTGCAAATAAGGGTATCTAACTGCATACACGGACTCGGAGCTGAAACGTCCTGTGATCGCTTGAGAAAAATCTCTGCACCATTTATTTCTGCCTCCTGTGTGTGTGATGACTTTCCCCACCGGAGCCAGGCAGCTCCCTCCATCTGTAAACGGGAGGGGATTTCTCTGCAGCCCCGGGTGAATCCTGGGATAAATCCAGGCTCTCGGCTGCCGGGTGGCCCCGGGAGCGCTCCCTGCCCTGCGGCCGCCCCGAGGGGGTTGGATAGCAGCCGTGCTGGGGCCGACGGGGGTGGGTCAAGGCCCGCCGCTTGGCTCGCAGACAGCGGGCCCGGGTCACCCTGCCCCGGGTCAGGCGGCGCTGGCGTGACCGACGGCGCGGCCCGTACCCAGGCGGTAGAGCACCAGGCCCCGGTTGTAGTAGGGCACCTCGAAGGCGGGCTGGCACTGGATGGCGGCCGTGTAGTCCTCCATGGCGGCGGCGAACTCCACCCGAAAGTACTTGATCTGGCCCCGGTTGTTGAGGGCCGTGGCGAGGTCGCGGCCGGCGCTGGGCGGGGGAAGAGAGGAGAGAGCGGGCCGTTAGGGCTCGAGCGGCCGTTAGGAGCCGTTAGCCCGCTCCCGCCCCCCGGCACGTACCCGGCGGCGGCGGGGCCGCGGTCGATGAAGCGGCTGTAGAGCTCCTCCGCCGCCGACAGCCGCCGCGCCGACAGATGCGCCTGCGCCGCCGCCAGCAGCTCCGCCGCCTCCCCCGACATGGCGGCGGCCGCGGCCGCGCCGGCAGTGACGTCAGGGCGGGCCGGGCGCGGCGTTACGTCACGGGCGCTTTTCCTCGGACCCGAGGGTCTCGCTGGTCCTGGTGGCTACTCGACTCTCCATGGGCCAGCAATGGGCCCTTGTCGCCAAAAGGGCCAATGGGATCCTGGGCTGCAGAGGGAGAAGTGTGGGCAGCGGGGGGAGGGAGGCCATTCTCCCCCTCTGCTCTGCACTGGTGAGGCCACAACTGGAATCCTGCCTCCAGTTCTGGGCTCCCCAGCTCAAGAGAGACAGGGAACTGCTGGAGAGAGTCCAGCGTAGGACAACCAAGATGATTAAGGGATTGGAGCACCTCCCTTATGAGGAGAGGCTCAAAGAGCTGGGGCTCTTTAGCCTGGAGAAGAGAGGGCTGAGGATATTAATGCTTATAAGTATCTAAAGGGTGGGTTGAAGGAGGATGGATTCAGACTCTTTTCAGTGGTTCCCAGTGACAGGACGAGGGGCAACGGGCACAAGCTGGAACATGGGAAGTTCCACTGAAATGAGGAAGAACTTCTTTCTGGTGAAGGTGCCAGAGCCCTGGAACAGGCTGCCCAGGGAGGCCGTGGAGTCCCCTTCTCTGGAGATCTTCAAGACCCGCCTGGATGCAGTCCTGAGTGATGTGCTCTGGGCAACCCTGCTTAGCAGGGGAGTTGGACTAGATGATCTCTAGAAGGTACCTTCCAACTCCAGCAATTCCATGATAGCTTGGATATGATGTCACTAGCACCACCTTCTATGAAGGCAAAAGCAGCTCAAATAACAGGAGAAATAAAAAAAATTAAAAAAAAGTAATTAGTATTTAACATTTTCTCTACAAAATGGTGTCTCTTCTTACCAGGCCTTGATTGGGCACAAGGCATTACTTGCCCTGAAAGATGGCGCAGAAGAGGCCTCATGCTCTTGGTGAGGAGCGCAGACGTCAAGGATGACATCTGGGCGTGGAGCAGGAGCAGAGGCACACATCCAGCCATGAAACACAACAGCGAGGTAAAACAGCGTCCTTAAACCTCCACCTCTAACAACGGTGACGGAAATTCCAGCGGTGGAAATCTACTCCACAGATGGCAGCTGCTGGTTTTGAGCTACTTAAGCGAAGTAGCTCGTTAGCAGATGCCAGTTTGAAGGTTCCTGGAGGTTTCCTGGACCGGCTGAAGAAGTGGCCAAAGCTCATGGCCCCAGATGCAGAGAAACAGCACTCACTGCTGAAGTTGGCAAGGCCTTTATTGCCACCCTGGGTTTAAATATACGCAGCAAAAGGAAATGACACTGATGTCTGCCTGAGTTGGTACCTTCCCTCCAGTAACATGGTAGTAGAAAAGCCTGTACAACAATATCATCACAACTACTGTGGCATTATTTCAATTTGGGAATTAATTCCTTCCAAAACCAGTGAATTTTGAGAAAAGCCAATGATTTCCTATGGAATTACAAAAGAAAAAAAAAAAACAAAAAAAATGGAGCTTGCTCAGACTAAAATGTATTAAGATGAACCCACATTCAATTTGCATGGTTTGGAAACTAGGCTCAATTTACAGTTAGAAAATAATTCTTTTACCTTAAAACTTTGTGGAAAAAAAATCGGAGTCCATTAACACAGTCCTTTCTTCACATAAATGAACCAGTCGAGGTTTCTCTAGTGAGTTGTGGGGTGAGTTTTTAAAAACGTTTCTCTGACAGTGGCACTATCTGTTACAATACAGTACCCGAGTTTATTTTAAAATATAGTACATGGATAACATTTTAGACAGTATTTCTAGAAGACGTAACAGGAGGATAAAGGACTCTCCCCTGCTATGCTGCACTGTGGCACAGAGGACAGAAGTTATAATTACTTGCTTCTTTGGCTTTCATGCAGTGCTTACATACGCTGCACATCCAGAATCGATACTCCAGGATAGGTTCCCCTGTTGCAACACACACAGGAAGCTTCCCATCTTCACTATTTAAAAAAAAAAAAAAAAAAAAAAAAGAGTAAATAAAGCTGAAAGAATAAAAACATGGTTTTAAAATAGCAACAAAGACTTGTTTTGTAGAAATTTGCAAAACGGCATAAAATCTTAATTGCGTGCCTACAGCTAGTCTCTAAACTTGAGATGCTCATCTGTAAAATGCAGCTTCTCTGTTCATGTGTGTGACACTTCTTTATTAGAAGTTACTAAATCATGTATTACTTCACTGTTGACATAGCCAAGTATGTAAATCTCCACACAAGAGAATGCACACCCCAAAAGCCACACAGTCAACAAATAAGCACCAGCAGATCCAAAAGATTAAGTGAAAAGCAGCAGTGAAGGCCATATGAAGGTAAGGTCCAATTAGACACCTGCACTACTATTACATTTAATGCTCTGAAGCGTCAACACGAAAGCCACTAGTGAGATTCACTACATCTGCACAGTAAAATAAAGGCAGCTTCAAATCCTATTCAGTAAAAAGAGAACTGATTCACAATCAATGTCCCTACTCACAAATTCCACGCCGTTAGCAGGAAATGTGTCAAAGCCACCACTGGGGTACAGCTGCTCCAAGGACTTGCCCCTTGAGCGTGCCCTTCATATTCTAATTCTTTCACTTAACATATTCATCTTCTCACACCACACAGATGTAGGTAACACAAAACACTAGATACTTACTGTTTAATAGTGATTAAACATTCACTAGTTGACATTTGCATCACACCACAACAGTGATACCAACAGGAACGTTACTTTAATGGTACGTGACACCTTATCAAAGGCCCTAAAATTCCTCTGCTCTGTCCACATGCATTTCAAAATGAGGTGGAAGTTGTATCTTTATGCCCATTTCCTCAAATACAGTCAGACTCTATGTTCCCAAATAAAATAGTGTTGTATTACACTTTCTACAAACTGTACAACACCTGCATCACTCTTGCTCAAAACTTGCTTTAAGCAGCAAAGCACCTAATTAACTTGGTGACACAAATCCTGCCAAAATCCAAAATACAGACAATAGCAGGAAAAAAAATTGGTGTATTATTACAGTATCATATAAACCCACCTCTCGAGAACGTCATCCAGATCAGATTTTATGTTATACTTGGGACAATGTCTCGTGAATATCTCTAGAGCAAGCTCTTCATACTGTTGCCTCTGCTCTGGTTTAAGAGTTTCCAGGGATTCTAGTTTAACAAAGGCTTTTGAACAAATATCAAATGCTCTGTTTGCACATGCACAGAGTGCCAGAAGGGAATAGATTTCAACTGCAGGGATAATGTCTTCATAATCTCGCAAATGAAGAGCTAAGAAATGAAAAAAGAAAAAACAAAAAAACAACAGGGAAATTATTACATGTCTTCTGAGAAGTGCAAGCATCTGTATGAAACATTTGCTACTAGTAGACAATATTTAATCTTACAAGTTGGACACAATGAGCCAACCAATGTCTTTTCATTGACATGACTCTGCAACCCTTTTTAATAAATAATAAAAATAAAGGGATCTGACTGAGAAATCAAAGTGTCTTTTTGAGACTTTTTTTTAAAAAAACATGTTAGAAGTATTTGAAATGGACCTTCATCACTTGGACAAAGTATAGGGCGCTATTAGCTTCTCTAACTCCCACAAATTTTTTATTAAGCTCTTCAGGGAGGTCTGACAGGAATTCAGGCATGCTAAAGAAAGAAAACAATCAACAGCACATCTACAGATTGTCCAATTTAACCAGGTAATATTTGGTAAGTTCCATTGTCTCCGAGAAAATATTTTCCAGGTATCTTAACTGCAGCCATACTCAACTCATTACGTGGTTTTGTTTTAAATCTCATGGATCAAGCAAGAATAGAAGAAATGTGCCAACTGTAAGTGAAATTATGTGCTGTGCAGGTCTGTAAAATTAGAACAGTTTCTTTACAGAGTTAAAAATGAAATCCTACCTGTTTTAAGTGCTGCATCTACAGAACCTTTATAGAGCTGTCTTTGTGCAAGTATGAAAAAATGGTAAGCCTCAGCTCCTCGCCAAGCATTGTCTGCAAAGCGATTAGTTGAAGAAAGAACATCTTCTTCTAGCAAACCAGCCAAAGCTGAAGCAGTCTGAAAACAAAGCAGTATCACAAGCAATTTTTATATAAAACAGATACATCAGGAAATGGGATTTTACGAAAAGAACTTTTCTGTAGTTGGTGATTATACTACTGTGTTAACTAGGGAAAATATAAATACATGGACCTAAAGTGAACATTGTTAGATATTTTATACAGTGCATAGGCAGAACATGTGGTGCAGATTTTCAAAAGTAAATATCATATACATGTGTACAAATATATTCTGTGCACATCTGCAGACTGGTTCATAGCTTGGATTAATATTGCATTTCAACACCAGACCTCTTAAAACTTTGTTTAAACTATTTCATTTGTGCATATGAAGATGAAAGTGTCAGCTGAAAAAAAAAAAAAATTCTTCTATTTGCTTCCCCCATATCTGGAGCCATCGCTCTGCTAAATTATAGCCAACATAACCTAATCTAAGCACAGATCTCTCTTTGGGATTGGTACTTACTCCTAAATGACAGGAAAATGAGAGCCTCACAGGGAAAAAAAAGTCTGGAGTTTCTTTGTATGATTTTCATTGTTATAGTGAAAACATTAGGAAAAACATATTAAACTTAGGAAGCAAAATATATGTTAATACATGTGATTTAAATGTTTTAAAATAATGTTTTAAACAATATGTTTTCCTGGAAGACTTGTTTTAAGGAAAGGTTTGTTTCTAGCAGGAAAAAGCATTACTAACAAAACATAATAGCCTCACATGAAGATAGCTTTGTTTATTCTAATGAAGTAGCATGTACCAGAATTCAGAAAGAAAAAGAATAAAAATAAAAAAAAGAAAGAGCAAACTACTCTACCTCTGAACTTTTTCCTTTAACTTTTCCCCTTTGTGCATTTTGCATTTGTTCATGGCACTGTTCTATAAGTAAGGCTGATAATACATAAAGCTTTTTAACTCGCAAAGGCTTTGTCCTTTTCTTCGCCTCTTCATCTGCAATCTTAAAAAACAAAATCAAGGAATTTAATGTAGATTTTTTTAAACAAATATATTAGAAGGGTTGCTTCATTTTCTTGGACAATTGCACACTTGTACAAACCTAGGAAATCATGCCAAAAAGCGATTCTGCATTTGAATGTAATAATTTAGACTGCAAACAGAACTATAAATGAAAACGTCGAAGTGAAGAATGCACATTATTCTATATTTATTTAGCTAACAAGTATATAAAGCCAGAATCTTGGGAGGGATAAATCAGTGTAACCATCTATAAGTCTATTGACTTAATATAAAAATAAACTAAAAAAATAGCAATTTTTAAACACTGAAGTTTAAGCAATACATAGCTTTCAATAAGGTCTGGTGGTTTTCCCAGAAAAGAATGGCTTTTGAAAATAACATATATATGTGTATATATATATATTTCTATAAATATTTGCTGTAAAAATTACATATCACTCTTACAGACTTTTTAAGCTATGTACAGAAATCTCTGCAGCCAAACCAAATCTAAGCAACATCTTTATCTTAAAAGCACACCACAGCAGTTTCTAATTGAACGTACCAACTGAAGAAATACCAGAATTTAACTTCTAGTTAATGACATTGCTATTTAAAAAAAATAAAGGAGATAAAACTAATCCACACAACACATGAAATAACGTGGATGTCGCACCCAGGCTGGCCTGCCATACTCCTGTACTAGGCAATGCTGGGCAACAGGGCCTCTTCTAAGGTGCAGTTCAGCTCATTCTGGAGAGAAAGTCTCAAAATAAGTCTGATGGCTTGTGCCCTGCGCGTTTCCTCTCCACTTGCTACAGAGGACATTCAGGGTAACTATTTCAGAGATACCTGAACTTAGGAGCTGCATTAGTCTTTGCAGTATCCTTTAGAATGACATCTTCTTATTGCCTGGACATTTTTAACACTAAAATAACCCCAGGAAAATAAAAGTAGCATGGAATTAATAAGAGCTAGTCCAAAACCCCAGTTATTTGACATAAAAATAAAACTTAGAATACCTTGAACATGAGCTTAGCAGCTTCAAAGAAGTAATTGGCTTTACGATACAGTTCTATAGCATCAAGGATTTTATTCTTTTCCAGTAAATGACTTGCATATCTGGCTAACAAGGAGCCAATCTCTTTCATATTGTGATCTTTAGCCAGCTCCACAGCTTTATTCCACTAGAAATGAAAGCAGACAATTACCAACCTCATTTTTTCAAATACATTCTCAGAACAAGCTGGTTATTCACAAATAGTCTGCAACATTTGTGTGCAGTACTTCAGCACCATTTAGAACCAGGCTACTATAAAATTAAAGTAAAAAGCAAGAGAATACAAATGCTAACATCAGTGCCAAACGTGTGATCCTCAGGCCAGCCCAACAAATGCTGGACCTCTGTCTAAAACCACATACAAAGCAGTTGCTTCTGCTTTGGTAAGAGTTTTGCAAGAATCATTTCATTGCTGCTCATAGCTGGACATGTGGATTTCAGTACTTCTGATGTTTCTAAAACCCAGACTCTCTAAACCATGTCTAAAAGAGGACTTCAGCCCGTAAGCTGAAGGCACAAACGCTTTACTTACCCTTCTATACACCCCATTTTGTCTGTGACTTTTTCTGATCTTCAACAGTTCAATTACTGTGTTTGCCCTAAATCAAAAGTTTGGCAGGACCGAGAAACTTAGCTGTATCTCATACCAAATAGCCCTTCAGATCCATAAATTAGGAAATTCATATAAAGACAGCACTAGCAAGTCCTGCAGTTCCCATACATCAAGTTCTTTATAGCCACCCTCAGTTTCTGTCTTATTGTGTGAACAGGTGAGTCATACTGGGGAACAGCTCTAGCTGTAAACATACAGTCCATTTTTCAGATCAGTTCTGTTCCAGCTACATCCTAACGCAGCCACAAATAGGTTGCATCTGTACAAGGAAGGAGGGGGAATGTGGAAAATGAGCAGCCAGAAGCTCTCCAGAATTCCTCCCATCCCACCAGGAGGCAGCACAGCACGGCTTTACAAAGGCCACAAGTGTCTGTGTGCTGAGCACACTTACCACGCACACGCACGCAGAAGTAGCACTGCTGCATATAGCTTTGTCCCTTCAATGGTCTAAACCTCATTTCAGATAACTGCTTAAGCACTGAAGTATGAATTTTCCAGAAATCATGACAAATCAGAGACTTAACAAGGACTTGTATTCAACTGGGCATTAGTACAGAAATCTCACTGCTAAATTGGTGTTGGTAAAGCAGATTATCTGCTGCTGTTTTACCTGGTTGAGATGTACACAGGTATCTACCGCGTCCTTTGGCCGATTGCATTTCAGAAAGGCTGCCACAGCTTGCTCACACATCCCCACTCTTACAAACATATAAGCTATATCCTGCAAAAAGCATCAGCACCATGTTAAATTCACAATTTTTAGTATTTTTTGTACCAACTGCAATACTGTTATATTCTTGCTTAATTTAATTCCAAGAAGTTGCGGGGAAGGGGTCGTTTGCTTCATGGATCCACTGAAGGCAACACGCACCGCTGTAGCTCTTTAGAACAGTGTGCTGCTTTCACACACTGCTGCTAAATTCATTTTTAAAAAGCTATTTTAAAAATTTTCTTTTAAATCAAATCATACCAGAAGGATTGTGTTCTTACTAGTTAGAGTATTTCATGAAACTTCACTATTAGAAAGAGGTTAAAAAGAAAGTGCCATGCCTTGCTTTGCTCAGCAACTGAAAATGGCATTAAATGAGCTTGTTTTGCTTTTTTTTAAGCATTTCGGATTAATCCTCTCATTGTTTTTAATTAGCTATTACTCAGTAGGTCATTTCAGGCTATACCTACCCTCCATTCAGCAGAGTATCTTCAGTTTTCATCACACACTACCATTCCCACCAGAGCTACCATGTAGGGATAGTAACCAGGGTGAATTTGGGACAAAAAAATCCCCCAGTGTAGACTAGATAACAAAATGAAAACTAAACTCACTGTCTAGCCACGAGAAGGGACTGGACAGTGAAGCACAGCTATTTTAGAGAGAAAGGCCACAATGTGGGGAGGGAGGCAGTGAATTATGACTTAGCCATAAAGCATGACCAATAATGAGGTCTTTCTGGGGAACCTGATTATTATGGGAAAGGAAGAATGATGGAATATGAAAACAACAGTAATACTGGAGATGAAGAACAAAGCACACATAGGTGAGTAGGTCATATACTACATTCTTTCTCTCGTTCTTTTTTAAGCTTCCCAAGATGGGAAATTTTAAATAAATAGTTAAGTATAAGACAATGAAAAAAAAAAAAAAAAGGTGCTTTCTGCTTACAGGGAGCAATTTATGATTCTCTGGAAGTGAGTTAGCGAGATTCTCCAGCCCTTGGTAGTCCTCTAGCATGTAGTAACATTCAGCTAAACGTTCCTGGTTTCGTCCTTGTACATAATACTGTACAGCATTTAACCTAGTAAGAAAAAAAACCAAATACATGGTGGCTTCTGATATATAAACACAAGTGAAGCTTCTCATTGTGTAAGCCTTTTACATTTGTAAATTTAAAATGACATTCTTTTAAATAGGTAACTTTGCTTGAGAGAGCTTTTGTAGCTAAAATGTCACTGTTCTTCTAAACTGCATTTCTAGAAGCTTACGTTTTCAGAGATCATTATACTGAAGTAGAAGCAAAACGGATTGTCTGACTAGCATAAGGTAAGGAAGTCAAGGAATCTGAAAACTGTATTCCCACAACTGCACAGATCATGGCTAACAATGGAAAACAACTTACAATAAACTTTCAGAAAAGGGCTTCACTGTTGTGCTTCCGTATTTTAAAACACAAAATATTTAAAACAATATTTAAAACAAAAAATATTTAAATTATTCCATGTATTGCATCCTGAGTTTCCTGATGTCTGTCCCTCCTCATAAATTAAGTCTTGGCATCAGTTCTATCATTTCCTTTGTAATTTCCTTCTTACTAGGTCATTTACCTACCATTTCTGACGGTCTGCAAAATAATCTCCAATAGCATTGTGGGCTTGTTCAAGAAGTGCATCATCTGAATCACCTGAGCCAGTTTTCAATAGTTGCAATACTCGAAACCAATCACCCAGTTTTATCCTTAGCCCAATGGCAAGATCTCTAATATAAAGAGAAAACAGCAGGAAAAACTCAAAGACAGTAAAATAGCTAACAAAAATCTTGTGAAAAGTATCTAAAGTATTTTCATGTCCATCACCTGCAACGTAGGTATCACAATGATCCCAGATAGCTTGTTTACAATATAAACAGTATTTCAGAAAAGCAACTGCTCAGAGAGCTCATAGGTTATACCATAGATATGCACTTCCCTATTAACAATACTTCTGTGTGAGGAGTTAAATAAACTGCTGGTGAGACACTTGGTCTGTGTCTCCTTCAGGTTTCCTCTTATTCTGTGCACTATTCTTTATCTTACACTGCTGACTGCAACAATAGATGGCAGCAGCTGCAAAAGGCTAAAAGCAGAAGGGAGATGAGGGGAAAGGCCAAGCAGCAAGAAATATGAATCACAGAAGCAAAAGCTGAGATGTAATAAAACAGATTTCAGAAACTTCTCTTTCAGGCTCAAGATGACTTTGGATGGAGGTGAAAGGACTCAGCAACAATCTTCCTTTTTATCATTCATGCATACATATGACCCACCATTTGTCTGTCTGGCATGTTTTTTCCACCATATAGGATAATTCTACATTACTTCATATAGAAATAATTCTGCAGGTGCGTAGAAAATAAATGGTAGAGATAAATATACTTCTTTTAAAAATGCCCTAAACTAACAAGTGAGTTAAAGAAGGCAACAGAAAGTCAGTGCAGTCAGCTAAATAAAAGTATCTATCTAAGAATTCAAAACTGTATTTGAAAAATAGATTTATTTCAGCCTGATTTACGGTAGGTCCTTATCAAGATACTTCTAGTGGTAAGGAGGCACAGAAGGTTAATACAGAATTCCCACATTCTTGTAGCTAAAGAATAAGATGCTCTACTGTTGAAGAAACCAGTTATAATAATAAAAAAAAAGTCTCTGACTTTTGCAACCCTATAACGGCCAAATTCCTTTTCAGCCATGTAGAAAGGAATGTGCCATACCTAAAAATCGGTGTAGTGGTGCGACTGAAGTGCTCATGAGGCAGTCTGCCTCTCCAAACCACAGTACTTCCATGGGCTAATTAATTGTGTGCAAGAAAGTTTTCCATTATCAGGCTCTAATGTGCATCTCTCCCCAGCTCCTGCCTTCCCCACCTCCTCCATACCGGAGAAAAGGAAGGTTTCTCATTCTTGCAGCACGAAAGAAGAAATATATTTTTCTCCATCATTCCCTACTTTTTTTAATGGCTTCTATTAATCAAAGCTTAAAAATTTTGCATGTGCATAAGTGATTCGTGCTTCTCCATGTTTGACCACCATCTACAGGCTACATCGTACAACTGCTGCTTATTATTTCTCATTATCTTTTTTCAGTAAAGGCAGTGCTCTAGCTAATTACTTAGTGTTAATTTATATTTCCCAGTAATATTATAATTATTTTTGTTTGTTTTCATTCCTGAGCAAAAATTCCATTGATCAGTCCACAATTTCATCCAGAGTCCTTTCTGTCTCTCCAGAGATTACAGTTCATTAAAAGCTCTGTTGTTTGTATGTATAATTGGAAAGAATGTGTACTTGGCTACTAGCTCAGAGCAACAGTACATAAATCAAACATTAGTTAAGATTGTTTGTTTGTATTTTTGGAATCCCACTTGAAATACTGACAAAATACTTGCGAAAACATCTATGAAACATAGCACTACCTTGAGCAGCTGAGGTTTTGCAAGCAGTTTGGAATGCACGATATGTAATAGAATTGGTTATCTATGGTTAAAATTCTGTCCTTCCAGAAACTCGTAGAGTCTTCAGTGCTAAAACAGCCATTCCTTATTAAGGCAACCTTTTTTTTTTTTCCCCAGCCTTTTTTACTTTATTTGCTGCTGAGTTGACTACATGCAATTAATTACCTTCTGTCCATATCCAGATACATTCTTTCAGCTTCTTCAAATCTGCTGAAGTAGGCTGCCACTTCTGCTTGCTTCATTGACTCGCTCTGCAGGTTGCCTAGACGCTTCACAAATTTAATACCTTGATAATCTTTGCAACGTACAAAAGCTTGCTCAGCAGTCTGCAGATCCAGCTTCTGAAGAGCAGCTTCAGCCAGGAGACGCCTGTGTGAAAAACAAACGTGACAGATGGAAAAGCCGCTATAAAGGAAATGAAATGAGGATCCGTTTAACTAGTCATTATTTAAAGATGACATTCATGTTACTGCAATTGTATTGTTATTCAGTGGTGCATTTGTCCCCGGTACCTTCTGTGATCTATCCAGTACTTCCTCAGGGAAAGATATTCCAATAATTGCTAATATTCTTTTGTTCAGCTGTTCAAATGGACACTGCTCTGGAAGGAACAGGCAGGGTTGGAGCACTGCAGTTGTCTTAAGTGTAAAGTGTTGCTGATCTCAACGCAGTTTCCTTTACATTTGCCCCTAAAAGCAGGGAGCACTGAGTTTTGGGGCTCATAGAGCAAAAAGGTGTCCTGAGCCTGTACCCATGACACACACAGCATTGCCTTCCATCCTACATACTGCAACATTTGGAAAATCAGAGACTTCCAATTTAACAACAGCAGTTAATTTTTTCCCTCCTCTTCCTTAAATTATTCTGTTTAAAGCGTACAATGCTTTGGCTGGTTTTGATTTGAGGTTTTGTACTTTAATACTAGATCTGTCTGAACAAGAAAAGAATACAAGAAGAACATACATTTAAACAAAGTTGGTTTATAAAGAGATTTTACCAAAGTCTGGGATGTGGATTGTCTTCTATGAATTGGGAAGATTCCTCAATGCCAACTTTTTCAATCAACGCTCGACTGTCTCGTAATGACCGAATCTCAAAATTGATGACGTAATCTTTGTTAGGATGTTCAGGATTCTAACATAATGGATAAAGAAACATCATTTTATTCCATGTCACCTTTATTTTCATCCAACATAGGTATCTACTGTTCAAATCATGAAGAGAGACACCAACTTTTCCTACAAAATAAATTAATTATCCTTACCTTTAATATTTCATCCAGAAGAACAGATTTGATTTCTAAATCTTCAAAGTTGCAAATATATCCAGAAGTTTGTATAGGTTCCTTAAAGAAGTTACAAAGGAATGAACTTGTATTCTGTCTGATTAAATCCTGACCAAATCTGTTATGTATACATAAAGATACTTTCTTCTTCTCCAAACTAGGATTTAATTGCATTTCCAACAGGAAACAGATACTAAAATCTTTAACATTATTAACAATTTCATATACATGGACATAATTTAAAAGCCTCATGTTTTCTATAACTAAATTCTGAGAAAGAGATAAAGCAACACCTGCCAATATTTCAATTCTACTAAGCTGTGTTTTACAAATATCTTTACTAAAATTGTGTTTATATTTTCCAAAGCATACAAAAAATATGTTCCTGAAAATGTCTTATACATATAAGACAAGTATGACAGCATTTTTATCTTTCCAGGACTGATAGTTCATTTTACAAATTTGTTCCTAAATGAAACTCCCACATTAGAACTGACAGGATTTTGAGATTTCCAAAAGCAAGATTATTTATATAAATACTTGCCTAATTGAACAGTAAGCACAAGAATAATAGTATTCAGCGTAGAGCCATTAACTTACAAGCTAATTTGCAAAATGTGTAGTTTACATGTTAATATTTACCTCTGGATCTAGGTTTCTGAAAACATACATTCTTGTCTTCTCCATCATTGCAAACAAATCTGGGTTATCTTTGGCCCACTTCATATCCCAGACGTCTTTGCGCTCCAGTTTCAGCTGCTCACCTATCACTTGCTGCCCCGTACTGTCTACTGCCCGTGCCTCCAAGTCAAAGAATGTCAAAACACCTGAAAGGTCTATGATAGCAACACGACTACAGAAAAAACAAAGGAAGAAAAAATAAGACAGCTGAATAATACTAGTCAAAGTTATAAATCTGAACTAGTTCCCTACACTGGCACATGCAGGCCAAATTTCCCCTCTAATCTAATACCAGTATAAGTCCATAGATTCAGCAAGATGCATGTGGTTTTCATTTATCTGCACAGCAGAGAGAGACCAGAGACATAGAAGTTTTTCATCTGGTCATACATTGTGAAATACGCCCATTTTTCATCCAGCATTCTGAAGATCCTTAGTACTTCAGATACCAAGTTGAGTAAATTGCAGGTTCTGTCCCTCGCCACACTTTTCTTCACAGAGCCTAAAACTAACAACCAAATAGATTTCTTCCTCATTATTTACTAGGAGGCAACGAAGGGGATTCTTAAATGAAAAAGACAGTGCAGTGATATAGACTGCTAATGTCTAAAACAGGATTTCTTGAATTTCTACAAAGCGTATTCTTTAGGTTTTTTCCAGACAATATTAAATATAATCAAATTAATCTTTGAAGTCCTTTAAGATGTGGGAAAAATACAATGTCTAAAGGGTTACATTTGAAAATTTCCTGTTACATAGATCTTCAGTGAATCATAATAGCCTGTATTTACTACAATGCCATTTTAAAAGCATTTCTAAATGTTGAATAGTATTTAGACATCCATAATCCCTATTAAAATTTCAAAAGCAGTTTAGAAGATTAACTTCAAAATGGTTATGGATCTGAGCCTTTTTCACAAGCACAAAGTCATTTAGGAAGGAAACAGTTTGGATTAAAAAAAAAAATTAATGTGAGTGACTACATCACGTTGCCTTTTAAATGAAGCAATCTATTTTGGGTCTACACCTAAAAAGGTGAGCAATCTACAACTGCATTATGAATTTTGTTTGAAATTACAAAGTTATTTTGAAGTGATTAAAATTGTCTTACAAGTCTTTAGTCAGTATATTTTTGCATTTTCTGCTAGGACTCTTGGGCTCTCTCTTGAAAAAAAAAATAGCTGTTAAGTAGGAAGCAGCAGCTGAAACTTAGGAAAACCAGTCTTGCGAGAAGAATTGCCACCAGCTACAGATTATAACAATGGAAAATTAGCACGGGATGAACAAAGTTTTCAGGCATTAGGACACAGAAATAAAAAGCCTTAGAGATATAAAATGTCAGGTTATGACATCATTTCGCCAGTTCATGTCATGATCACAGGAAGTTCATGTTTGGTTCATCTAACAAAACAAAGATTTTTTTTTATGTGTATATTTCCTTAAACTTCCCACACACCCCCTAGTTTAAAACATGAGAGCTTCACTAATGCAGTGTCTCAGAGCAATCTGAAGACTGGCCAGGTGTAATTAATTAGTAATAAATAAATGGTTAAGCAACCATTAACAACAACTAAAATTAATAGCTTAATTTAAAAGTAAAATTAGTACATAATTATTATAGTATCATAGAATTAGTATGTTCATAAATTGTCGTGGTTTATTTTAAAATGGGATACCTGCCTTTGAAGCAGGTCTGTAACTCACCTGGAGTTGCAATTCAAGGACAGCTGATGTGCACGACAGGTGAGGGTATACTTCTGTACCATCCCAACGCTAGGAAGGCTGTATCTCTGAATAGTGCCAGATTCTCTTCCCTAGAGAAAAGCAATGCTTGCTTATTGAGAGAATTTTTCCATCAATAATCTCTTTATAAAGTGATTATTTATATGTCGTTCTAGACAAAAAGAGTTTTTGAGTAAGTGACAGAGCAGAAGTGGAGAGAGGGAATGCCATCACCCTAGAAGTTCCAAATTCTGCTATTTAAACAAGGTACTTTCTTAAGATGCTACAATTTACAGATTTGCTTAAATCAGCGATATTAAAACGAAAATCCATAGTCCACATTCAACCCACAGAACAGCTTCAGCAGCCTGAAAATTCCCCATGAACCTTCAGACATGGTCTACTTAACAAAAAAGGAGAAGAGTGAAAAGATCCCCTGTCCCTCACTGGCCATGTGACAGTAGCAGCTCAGGTCTGAGAGCGATACAGCAGTGCTCACGTAGTGCTATCTGCATGCTAACAAGTCTCACCAATTACTTGAAGACCTGAGCTAGCTCTAAAAGTAAGTGCTGTAAAATACACTGCTTATTCAAAAGCTTGAGTAACAGTAAATAAATCTAAGTACTGATGTGGTTTATCTTTATTTTGCCGAATGACACACCCATGTCCCGTGTCAAGGCACCATCAGGCCAACAGCCCAAACTCAGTTTGACATCCCTGGACTGAAATGATCACTGGCACTATTTTCTCATGGTGTGTCTGCAGACTGAACAATATATCCAGATTATTTCATCTACTGTTTAACCTTTGTGCTGGAAATGAGTCAATATTAAAATTTAAGGTACTCCAAAGTTGTTTGATTTGGTTTTTTTCCCCCCAAAGCCACCCCTAAGATCCTCAGCATAAATCACCTTTCATCTTTGACTTTTTCCTCATCTGTATACCCTATAAACTGAAAAGCAGATTTGGTCAGAAGTGTTAGAAAACCCAACCACTGTAATATGCATCAAGCTGCAGCACATTTAGCCAGATCTAATCTCAAAGATATTTCCTCTCATTCCCTTCCTTTTAACCAAAATCACAGATTAATTATCCTCTTAATTTCATTTTCTCACTCTTATTCTTTAAGCACAAACAGAATCCCACAGTCATCTACTAACCATCACACTTTTTTCATTCAAGTTTTTCCCCATGACCCGCTGTAGTAGGAATTCAGGAAAACCTCAAGATCTTTCTTGGGAGGGTAGATGAAATGAAGAAAGTGTGTTCATTTTCTGTCTTTGTTCTGCTTGGTTAGTTTGTTTTAAAGCCCACCCATATGTTTGTTCTTCTAAATTAAATCACTCTTTTCAAATCGTGAAAAACAACCACACCAAGGGTTTGGCATGATACAATACCTAATACATAATACATACATATAATCCATAAATGTATTCATATGTATATAGCATATTATCTATCATCATACATTATACCATTAATATGTAAATAGACAAACTTTGCAAATCTTTGTGCATTTACATACAGCCTAGAAGAGACTTCCTAGCACTCACATTACAGAATTAAGTCCTGATCTGCACTTTATCAAACCCTGCCTGTAAGTACTAACTCAGGCAACCAGCCTGTACTTAAATTGTAAGCACTTAGTAAATTAACCCCCCTAAAGAAAGAGTCCAGGTTAATGGAAGAACCTATTAAAGTTATCTTTGAAGATGTCTAGAAAGATATTTCATCTGTATAAGTTATAATTTCAAAGCCTTTCTGAATATAGTACTGGCAGAATCTCCTGCCTACAGCACAAGATGCAATTAAGAGTTATTTTAATAATGTAACTTACCACAAGTAATATCTTATCTGATGCTGTTATTGCACAAATTGGATCTCTTGTTCCCTGAAAGTATACAAGCGGTATCAGTATCAATTTTAATGCAACAGTAAGAATGTCCTGCTAAAGAAAGAAGTTTTATTTAAATATACAAGTATGTTGCTAAGTATTCACATGAAAAGGGGCTATCACATCTTGTCAGTATACAGAAAATCCATGGTTTATGATATTAGTAGCCTTCGTTATGGGAATCATGACAATAATATTATTAACAGCTTCCTTTCTTCTCCTGTCCCTCCTCCAGAAAAATAAGAAACCCCAAAAGTAACAGGTATTTAACAGAAAACACAAGAAGGCAACTATCCCTGACTTGCAAGGCCTGTAATGAATTTCAGGTATATTGGTAAGTATAGAAGCGAGCACACACGTGCACGCACACACACACAAAGAGAAAAAAGCCAAAAGTATTAGAAAACATTACAAGAGCTCCTGAGTTTCAACAAGCTTGTACTTAACTGAAGTAAGGGGAGCTGCTGCTCACCAAGATAGCAGCCGTTGTCTACATACTGGGCTCCAGAAGATACTTTTTCTATGCTCCCTACAGTTTGCTGTGTATTTCCAGTAACACACAATGACACAGTAACAAGACACTAACCAGAGGGAAGAAAAATAACACTTGTGTACAAAAGGTAGAAAAGAAAGTGTAAGTATGGCCACTTCTACTAATGAAAAGCTATGAAAGACCTAATAGCAGCCTTCCAGTACCTGAAGGGAGCCTACATGAAGGCTGGGGAGAGCCTGTTTAGAAAGGCCTGCAGTGACAGGACGAGGGGCAATGGCTTCAAGCTGGAGGGGAACAGATTTAGATTGGAGATTAGGAGGGGGTTCTTCACTGTGAGGGTGGTGGAGCACTGGAACAGGTTGCCCAGGGAGGTGGTTGAGGCCCTTCCCTGGAGATATTCAAGGAGAGGCTCGACGAGGCCCTGGGCAACCTGGTCTAGTTGGGGGTGTCCCTGCTGACTGCGGGGAGGTCGGACTAGATGACCTTTGGAGGTCCCTTCCGGCCTGGGCAACTCTATGATTCTATGATTCTATGAAAATAAATAAAGCAATGCTAACTGCTCTTTCAAGCTACCAGTGACACCACAATGAACTAGTTAAAATGATCACTCACTTCAATAGCTCTGCTGTAATCCAGGTGTCCATCTCCAGATCCTGAAGGGGTGTCATCAACATGATAAATCCTATAGAAAAGGAAAGTTAGAAGAAAAAGTGAGTCCAAAGAAAGAATCACTTTTGACAGCATATAGCTATCTTCAGTCCTTGAAGAAGAAACCATTGCAACTGGAAAAGAGACTAAAAGCTATACCTGTTCTTATGTTCCAGTATTTTCCCCTTTGATAACCCTGTTTTGTATTGATAGAAACATATGGTACTTCCTTTCACTTTCACAGCCTCTGATGGTCTATTCCCGTATCATCTATAAACTTTCAAACAAGAAGTTCCTGCAAACCATCAGCCACCCCAGTTATCTCTTTTCAAATGTGCACTTCCATATTTCCTCAGGCTCTTCTCCATACATCTGAAGAGCTTCATATTCATATCCACAAAACCTATGTGTGCTGTATTCAACACTTCACCATAACTTCTCTTTTGCTTTAAAAAGTAGCATTAGGAAAGATTTTAAAATCATAGTTTATGCTGAATGACAGCTGTTTCCCTTTTCAGCATTTCTATCAAATTTAAAATCTTGTCCAAGGCCAGGACATTCAGGTACTAGAACAATGTAAGTTTTTACACCATGTACAAATAATTACTCATTATTATGGATATATGGTGACAGGAGATGGCACATTTATAGAAAGATGCTACAGCATCTCTATGGAAGAAAACATAACAAAAAAGAAAATCCTAACAAAGTCACAAGTTTGTGGAGGTGACAGAAAAGTTTATGCCACTAATAAACACCTGGGAAGGAAATATTTTGGAGGCAAGATGATGTTGACTTCAGCTTGTTTAGTTTGAGAGGATAAAAGTCCATATAGGATTAGACGTCAAAGACACAATCAAACAGAAATGTATTTAGAGAAGAACTAGCTGGATAGACTACGTCCTTACAGCTAAAGTTATCAGAGGGAATATAGGTACCTAAACACTAAAAGTATGGAGGAGAAAAAAGGGGATGAGGGGGAAAAAAAGCATCAAGACAGACAGCTCTGTAAGGGAAGAACACAGCAAGCAAATGGAGACACTGAACAGGAAATAACATCAAAAAAGTCTAACAGATTTGGGTAGAAAACACACATTTATTATGAAAAAATATTCTTTAGTATTTAATCTTACAGGCCGCAAGATGAACAAACAAACCAGAGCAGAAAAATGAGAAGACAGGAGTTCATATTTTAGGCACTGAAGAAACCACCCTTATCAATGATACCAATGCAAAGGGAAAAAAAAAAAATGACAAACTGAAGACAAACCTTTCCCTGCCTTCTTTTCTGGTCCGTGCTACCTGATTAATTTCCATTGCTGTGAGCTTCTTGGCCACACGATACTGCCAGATGTAAAATGCTTCTTTTGAAGCTGCTATCACATGCGTTTTGGTCATTGTGACAAACAACGGCCCTGTTATGAAACCCAAATGGTAGTAAAATTAGCGTGGCAAGTATTGCACTTGCTAATTTGTAAAGCTCTTCCTAGATGGATGAAACCGTATCTCCATAGGTTAAAAGCAAAAAACAAACAGCAAACAAAAAAACCCCAAAACTAACACCACACAATCTAGCAGCAGTTTTCACTAATTGCCAAGAAATTTCTCTGGGCCCTTGGGGCCTTGCTGAGAAGAACTGAGAAATTCTTTACAAGTTCTGATTTTAAAATGGATACTTTTTTTCCCCCCAGTTATTTCAGCAAATTTCCACATGTTAATGCAAAAGACATCAAATACATATAGACAATTTTTCAGGTTAATGACCAGTTCAGAAATATCTCAAATCTTTAACAAGCTCTATAAAATGCCTCCATATCTGACATCTTTGTGATTAATCAAATATAAATAAAAGGGAGATTATTAAAAAAATGACGATCTAGAAGAGATTCTTTGATTAGCACCACTTCCAAACAATCAACAAGTTTTGAGTTAGACGAGACCTAGAAATGCTGTTTGTATCTTAGTTAACAGCTGGGCCAACTAACAGTTCTTTATCTGCATGGCAGCAAATTAAATATTTAGCAAAGCATGCCCTTAGTCTACTTTATTGCACCCAAAGATGACAGTGTAGGAAGGCAGGGCATTTGCTTTACTTTAGCCCTAAGCCCGTTTAGAACATGCAGATAAATTGAGTATCTCATTCTTTCTGTCAATGTTTAGTGAACAAAGAAAAAAAAAAATATATATGCACTCAAACCATTACATTATTCTTTATAATACAGTCTTTATTGTATTGTGGTTCTTTTTTCCTTTTACAATTCTTTGTTTCATCTTTCGGAAAACCAGTGAATGCACATTAGAAGGCACAGAAAAATGGAGAAACCTATTAAGTAAATCCCCCAATATTTTCAAATTCTGCAAGTAAATCAGTATGCCACCAGACAAAACAAGCAAAGTCAGAAGAATTGTGTAGCCCAGCCCATTAGCGAATCAGAGTCATACAGATAACATGCTGTGAGCACAAAATCTGATTCTTTTACAGCGAATCTCAATTTTTCTGTATTTTAGCACAGAAGAGAACTCTGGAGGGAGCTATAAGCTTGCCATAAAGAGCAGCACTACGAGAGACAGATGGGGGAAGACTGGTTGAACAGATTTTATTTCTTTGAAACCAAGAGGATTATATAAGCTACCCGATGGCTCTAGAATACTTTTTAGTATAAATGTAAATACTGGATAAGAAGGCTTAGTGATGACGCTTAACATGTGAGCAGCACAATTATTTACATTATATGCAACTCAGTCTATTTCATATACTTACAACACATTTATTTCAGTAATTAGTCACATACATCTGAAGGATACCTTTAATAAATTCTATGTATTTGCTCTGGGGTTTTATCACCTTGCAGCTGTACATGCCATAACAGTCAATGGTTTTATCCTTTCAAAACTGAACATGACAATTTCCTGACTTGTGAGGGAATAAGGTTTTTTCTTGCTACAATCACAAAATTTTAGTACTTAGCCTCATATTTGGACTCAGTTTAGTCAATGTTTAAACACTTTACTCCAAGACAATGCTAAACCAAGCCCACATCTGAAAGTCATGGGTATTCCTCAGACCCACCAGGTGACTGACTCCCTATTTGACCTACTGCTTCCACAGAGCCTAAACTTACTCATTTGTGCACACCTTAAAGTAACCCAATCTGGGAAAAAAGGATGTTCACAGAAGCTCTGTTGTGATCCAGAAACAAGATGGCAACACATCTATGCTTTATCCAGAGGACTGCAAACAATTAGGCATTTCATGAACATGCCTAAGACTTAAACTGATTGTTTCTGTCAAAAACACCCCACATACCAACCCCTGACACATCTCCCTGCCACTGCTTTTATATCAGCTCTAGCAGTAGCTTGACCACAGAGTAAGATGGATCAGTTCATTCATTTAACTGAGCTCAAAATTAAATAAATAAAGGATTAGTTTAAGTTGGATTAAAGAGAAAATCACAGATGTTGGAGAGGGCAGGAATGAGCAGCCAGCATGGAGGGCAGGGCCTTCCCTTCTTCACAACAGCAGGCTAAATGATGATTGGATTTAAATCAAATGTGAAATTGCAGGGAGAGGGACACACAACACACAGACACAATCATCAGGATCAGATCCATTCAAAATCACATCTGGAAGAGCAGCATCTGTATGTGTGAACCAATGCTTTTACAAAATTGCCTATATAGCCTAAACAATTACATAAAAGTAGGATGTAAGGGATTTTTTTTCTAGTATTGGTTTACCATTTTATACTGGACAGTCACTAAACAAGCAAACACCAAAAAAATAAAATACAAAGAGAATAATCTGTCCAAGTCTAGACTGGACATTAGGAAGCATTTATTTACCAAGAGAGTGGTCAAACACTGAACAGACTTCCTAGAGAGGTGGTCGATGTGCTAAGCCTGCTAGTGTTTAAGAGGCATTTGCACAATGCCCTTAATAACATGCTTTAACTTCTGGTCAGCCCTGAAGTGGCCAGGCAGTTGGATCTAGATGGTTGCAGATCCCTTCCAACTGAACTATTCCATTTTGATTCTGTTCCCCCTTCTCACCTCAGAGCCTTAATCATTGGGCTACACTCTGCTCCTGAAATGCTCTCCTCCTTGGCTGCGTAACAGCACAGCTTCAACACAAGGAAAGGATGCCCCAGCCGCTCCGAGTCTGGGCTGATGCTGGGGGCAGAGAAGGAAGGGATTTTTCCTTTCCTGAGAAAGGAAAGATGCTCATTGCCATCCCTTCAGGCTGAGGAAGATCTAGAATCTCTTTCTAGGCAGCTGGTTTACCTACTTAGGTTTCCTTTAGTGCAGGGAAGTATTATCACCTTATACAGTGGCCTTGATTTTAGCAGCAAGTGTTGCTCACTTGGGCATCAGTGCCCTTCAAAGCAATCACGCTCCGATTATTAAGCAGACAGAAAAGCAAGCACCTTAAGTCAGGAGGAGGCAAGAGATTTGGACGCTGCTCTGCTCAGCTTTTCCACTGCATGGCAGCTTTCCAGCCTAAACATGTGGACTTCTTAGATTGTCTAGCTCTTCCCACTGATTTTGCTGATAGGTAACTTCAGTATCAATGCCTTAATACTTAATTTTCAGACCTTGAAAATATGTATGGAGAACATTTAAACAGGTGCCTTACTTTTCAGTGACCAAATACTGAAAAGGACTAAATACATCACAACACCAAAACAATGCCAACCTGTGAAACAACTGCCCTTTAAGTTTTCTCTGGCCCTTCTTTCTCATCTCATTTCTCTTCTTCACTCCTCCTCCCTAAAGAGGGAAAATTTTTTTCTTAGATATCCAGGAATTTTGAAAAACCTTGTGTGATGTCTTTGTTTCATCCACACTCACTCCATCTCACTTCAAAACCATTAGAAAACACCTGATTTCATGTCTAATCTTCTTTAAGAAATAGTAGATGGAGAACAAACTTGATGCATGACTATATTACTTCAACGCATGAAAAAGCTGAGACTTTTTAGTATATGAAATAGGATACACAAACACAAGAGAGAACAAGTGATCCCACCTAAATCTGATGGAAAGGAAGTGATCTGACAGACACAAGACTAAACTGCTGTTTTCACAGAAGCTTGTTACAGGCTGTTCCTGAGAAACTGGGAAGAACTTATTCTGATCATTAACATCTACCTAATTTTAGAGCTTGATTGAAATGTCTCTAGAAGCATTAGCTCATAAATAGAAGAAAACATCAGACAGCAGCAGGGACAACTGAACTGCACATGAGACAACTCATGACCACAGTTTACAGAACATGTAGAAATACTAAAAATCAGTTACGGTTTACTGTAAAATGATCAAGTTTAAGGAACAGCAATTCAAGTGCTGTTTCACATGTAATTCAGTCATCCTTTTTAAGGCATTCAGGGTGGAGGTGAGACACTCAGGCAGGACTCCAGCACTCTGCCTTTAATCCACCTGTACATTGGTCAGGCTGTTGAATTCACTTCACTGGGTGTTAGGACACACCTGAAAGATAACACTTCACTTTGTCAGTGCTCCTAAGTGCATGTAAGAAGATGATATAATCCAGCCTGAGTGACATTTTCTTAGCAGATACCATCTGCTGTGTTTCCATTAAAAAGATATTATATAACAATATATTTAACCTTCTGTAGTTTATATTTAGTTTTTCATGAAAGGACTTTGACAGAAAGCCCGGGAGCCTGTGAAAACAGAAGAAACTGTGTTGGTTAATTTCTATACCCAAGTGGGATGAAACATAATAATGCTAGACAACGGAGAAAAGATTAATTTATGGGCTAGCAAACACTAGCTATTGTGAAGGACACTAAAAACAAGGCACAGGAAGCACAGGGAGAAAAATGCCCTTGGAGAAAATAAGGAGCTACATGAGGAAGAGCTTTAAGGTGTAGCCATCCATCAATGTCTACAGAAAGTTGGAGTGATAGCCTTTCACCAGATAATTACCGATTAATCCTTTTTTGCCATTGTTAGCAAGCATTAAAAAGGTAATGACATAATGGGCTCAGAGCCCAACAGCATAAGATCTGCATCTCCTGGGGGTGAATCAAAGATTGCACAGTGTTACAATTACTTTTTCATTATGAGATTAATAGCACTTTGTTGAAACAATCTCAATTGTGCCTTAACAGACGTTCTCAGATGCATTATTCAAATGCTCTGTCAGCTACTTAACATCCCTAGATTAGCAACCTTTTTTCTCCCCTATCAATTTCCTACCAGGTCAAAGCCAAATAGACCTGCAGGGTACCAAACTCTCAAAGAAGAGCAAAACCTTTTTGCTCAGTAGAGCGGCAGGTGACTGATATTCCAACAAAGGGCAGCCTGGTAAAAAACAAAGATATTTGTGTTCAATTTGCAGTAATTACAGCCAGTCAAAAAAAAATATAGTTTAGACTTATGGCAGTCAAGAGCACCCACTTAAGAATAGGCAGGAGCACACAGATAGCGACTCATCTGCTGAGGAACATCCTACTACATGAGAAAGCAGTTTTCATAAGCATTTATGAAAATCAAATAAAGTAACAACCTAAGTGTTTTTTTAAACCATTCTGAAAGATGGCATTTACAAGTCCAAAACAAAAGTTCAAAATAAAAATTACCTAAGCAATTTATTTTCTGGACAGAACTCAATGCAACAATTTATCACTTCTCTAAAATAGAATAGCCTGAAAAACTGTTTTGGAACAAAGAAAAAAAAGGATTTCAGACAGATAACCTATTTTTCATAGGTCAATAACACCCCTCCAATTACCTTGAGTAAGAGATATGTTTCTACAGCTTATATCTTGAACTAGTAATGATTGCACTCCCCAGTTACGCTCCCCTGATAACTGATTTAAAGCTGATTTTTTGCATTTATAAAAAGGATACGAGGATAATGATTTTGTTAGAAATTATGCCCTAACTGCAATCTTAAAAGAACTTACAGAAAGTCTTCTGCCTTTAAGCTTTTACAAGGTCTTCTCTCTCTACTGACCTCAGCAAGGCCAGGCAGCTGCTTAAGTTCAGCACCCTGTCAAACTGGAACAATTATACTTTCTACTGCCAAGAAGCTCCAACTGTGACAAACAGCATGATATACTGTCTATTAAGACCTTGACTGCGTAAGAGTGTCTACACCTCGTACAAAATGACCTTATGTTATAAATATTTCAAGTTGTTCTAGAAAGTTGTATTTTCAAAGGTTACAGAAAAGGAAAGCAGCTACGATAAAACCAGTGCAATGTGTTCCAAAAGTGCTGCATTTACAGCTGTTTGGTTTTCACTTTCATCTCCAATCCCTTCTGTAAGTTTGGTGGGCTAAATTTAAAGGAGTCTTATTGGATGAATATATTAAAAAAAAAAAAATAATCTTTGGCTGTTTTTACTATACAGCAATGAAAGACTTGCTTGTTACATTTGACTACTGAGACTACAGAAATTTTTCAGGACTCAAAACTGCAAATATTCCTAACCTCAAGTATTTGCCCGTCTATGAGGCTGAAGTCTATAACGCTGAGCATTTTCACAAATAAACTTACTCTAGGAAAGAGCATTGTAAATCTGTGCACTAAACTGATCCTCTGACACTGGAGGGAACAAAAGCAGACTCCAGAAAGCTCACTTAAGCTAAAGGAAGAGAACCTCTTTCTAGGTTGTTTAATCTCTTCAGCACAATTCAAATACAGTTGGAACAACAGCAGCATTTTTCAATTAAACACTGTTTAACTGTTTTCAGTCACTGGAGGAGATTCTTTTCTTCTGTACAGACAGCTGTAGGAGGTGGGTTGTAATAAGGGAAACAAAGAAACTGATACCTTCGCTTACAGTATAAATAAATAAAACTGTCACAGATAGATTTAGAAAGATCACATAAACAGAACATTAAAAAAATGCAAAGAAAAGAGTTAAATGCAGTCAGAGGTGTACGTGCAAAGCTAATTTTGACCGTTTGAGTGGGATTTGTCTCAATTTTAGACATCTCTGACAGAGATGAGCTGGTTGCCCTGGGCTTCTTTGTACCCACTGGAGAGCAAAAAGACCCTTTTTAGGAATGATTCACTGAACTTATTTTAGATGTCAACTGTACAAACGAGATGAACTACTCCCTATAGGTCCCTAAATCCTCCTCCCACCGCCCCAATCCCACCTGTCAAGTATGTCCAGGAGACTAATATGCACATACAGTGCAGACATCTGATCAGGAGGGGGGATGGACAGAGGGGACACAGCAGACACCCCACCCACACTGCTACCACCCACCACTTCATCTCACTTTAGTGCTCAGTTTTGAGTTGTTTTGTGGTGTTTTTTTTTTCCCCTCCATGCATTGTAAAATTCTTAGTATTGAATTTCCTGGGCACTTCATTCCTTCAGATTCTGATATGCTACCCCTGTTGTAAGAGGTAGCAAAACCTTCATCAAATTGACATAAACACAAGTTACGACACTAAGTAGTACTACAATATCTCATACATATTCCATACGACAAAGAATTCAAACTCATTCATCAGAGCAGGATGCTCTTCATTTTAATTATGATCTACAATATAGGGTCCTGCTGTCAGTGAAAAACTGAACAACGTTAGAAAATGACACTTACAAACTTAGTTAATATATAATAAAACCGTTTAGTAGCACTGGTTGAGGAAAATAAACATTTTCATGGTCTCAACTATTTCTATTCTTTCATTGATTTTCTTTCCCTACCTGTATTCTTCTGTGAATTGTTGTTACTTCCTTGTCTTATAGTTCTTCACCTTACTTTCCTCATCATTTCTATCTTACAAAACTTTGCTAGACACTTTTCCCATCTATTTTATCACACCGAATGGCTGTTTATCATTTAATACTAATATCAAGTATTAGCTCTCTGGCTTGGAACTAACTTCTCTAATGAGATTAGCTTAGACAGAAGAGTTACTTTTTGCAGAGAGGATGGAACAATGGCTCTAGGAGGCAATTTACATCAAAAAAAATTCATGAGTTGTTATAACAGCTACATGTCTTTTGGCACAGATAGGGAGAAGAATTCCCAGAAGAGGGAGAAGGTTTGTTTTTTAAAAAAATTAAACCTAATTTCTGCAGAATCAGAGCATGTAAGTACCAAAGCTATACACACATATTAAGTAGACACCTTTACATTGATAAAATAAGCAGGGAGGAATTCTTCCAGGTTTACAATACACAACCTGGTTTTATCCCTGACTTGTTCCAATATGGCTATGCTTCTCTGCTGTATCAACCATGCACACAAGTTATTTATTTTTCCTAAGTATTTCAGTGTGATCAGAAAGTGCTCTACCACTGAGCACAGCAGTGGTATAGTGTATCCCACCTTTCTAACAGAGGAATCACATTAGATGTCTACTGCCAACTGCACTTTCTACTTACCATTATTTTAGCTAAGAGGTTCTAAAAATTCATTTAAATGACTACAGTTTCCCCTCATTCCAAAAGCAAATAAATATTTTTGCCGAAACATCATTTAGCCTTTCAACAAAACAGAGAAGTTAATCAAAGAATCAAGCTTCAAAATAAAAACTGTAAATGGGGTACACAGTGTCTATTCTGAAGCCAAATTCAGATCTGTCTGGATAACAAACCAAAAATAAAGCAAAAACCAGAACAAACAAAAGTGGATAAAGCAATCAAAAAGCTGATCAATTTATCAGTTTGTCTGCGCTTCCCTCATCTGTTTGAAGAAAAAAAAAATTCATGATCTTTACTCTCTAGGAAAACTCCCAGAAAACAGTGGCAATTTCTCCTCAATCAAAAAGCTGATTAATTTATCAATTTGTCTGCACTTCCCTCATCTGTTTGAAGGAAAAAATTCATGATATTTACTCTCTAGCAAAACTCCCAGAAAACAGTGGCAATTTCTCCCAGAAAACAATCATTTTTTGGCAATGTTCTGTACCACATCTGCAGCAAACAAGCAGGAGGGAAATCCTGGAATTCAGATCTATTTAAGATTTAGGGGGTATTTTTGCACTTCTGTTATAATCCACTGGCTTTTTTTATTTTGATTTTTAATTTATAATCTGAAACTATTTAGATAAAACAATTGTGAGGAAGATAATAAGGAAAAGATATTACCCACACTGAAATATAAGAAATTGATCTTTAAGATATTCGGGAAGCAGCAACATGTTATTTTGAAATGAAAATCCAGATCAAACTATTTCAATCGCTCTGAGAAACAAGACCCTCTTCAAAAAAAAAAGTACATTTTCTTAAAAAGGAATTGAATTACCACTGCTGTGAAGGACCACAAGAATCACTAAGAACATCCATTGAAAAAAAAAAAAGAGAAAACAGTAAAATAACAAATTTTAAAATTCTGTTGTAAATAGTTTGTATTAACTGGAAGAATCAATTTAAATATAGCCAATTTTTAAAAGGAATAGGACTGATTTTATAAGCCACTATTTTCATTAACAGAGTAATAGGCCATTACCAACAAACTTACAGTTCAAAATATGGGAACCCCACGACTACATGGTTTTTACATTTAGGGAGAGTCCAAGTAGAACTGAGAAGCCAATATAAAATCATAGTTACAACCACATACAGAATGGAAGGTCACAACATTTGGATGCAAGGGGTGTTACCACAGAGTGATTGGTTCACTGAACAACAAACTTGTGTAAGACATTTATTATAAAGACTAGAAAAGAATCAACAGAATAAGTCGCTTACCAATATCAATATATTTTGGGTCCAAAGGGGTGCCAATAGAATTGCAGAGAACCAGCACATACTGTATGGAAATAAAAGCAAATGTCATTACTACAATATTTTTTGTATATTAGTAAACTCTACAAGGTTTTCTGTGAAGGTTTATCTCTCAACACACATTTTACACAATCTAATGCTGATCAGCAACAGAAAACAGAGGGACCATGACTGCAGTAAATATAAAGCAGCATAAGCATGACAGTAATGAGTAGTTGCCAATTAACACTATAAACAAAGCCAAGCACAAAACAGGAAAATGACCAGCTGTTTAAAGCGAAGGAGCAAATCTACCAGACAAAATGCAGTATGCTGGATGTACCATCAGACACACCTGACTTTTTAAACTATATTAATACAGACATAATGGAAACAATATATGTGTGTATTATTATAGTTTATATTAATTCTTCTCTGGTATGTTCTTCCAACATTCATTCTAACCGATTTCTCTTTTATGCCCTTTTTACTTATTTCTGAGACTCTTAGTCAGTAGATCAGAGACTGCCAAGGGGTAATGGAGTAACAGTATCTGAGACAGAAGCTACATGAGCTACACAGGCTGGTGCCAGGACAAGGGAGTTTGGGTTGTCTGACTTGAACAAAGGAGAAAGTTCAAGCCATGCTATCAGTATCAACATTAAGTTCTTCGTAACTTACTGATGTTCACATCTGCTTGCAATACCTTTCAACTGAAATGAGTCTTTTTTGCCCAATCGGCTTGTGCTGTACATTTTGTCATCTTGAAATCACAATTCTAATGACTGAAATCTATTGCAAAACAAATCTGTTTTTCAGAAAGCAACTCTAATGAACTGCTACCCAAAGAATAAGCTTGTTCACTTCATTTCCTAAAAGCTGACTCCCCACAGTGTTAATAATTACACTGGAGCCACCTGAAAAAAAAACCACTGAAAGATGCTTATTATCTGTAATTTTCAGCTGCTACAATTAAATCTCTTATTTATGCTCAAGCAAGTTACACTAAGTCTCTCCACTGTTTGCTTCCTCTTTTAAAAATAAAACCCAGCAAAATATCATTTTATTGTACCCAATTTCACCATATGGTTTTGGCCATGTATGCCATATTTCCACTCCATATGACAGTACACCATTTATTGCACAACTAAGCAAAATGGCACTGAAGCATTTTTTTTTACCGTTGCACCAATTGACTCCATCTCATGCTCCTCCTTTGTAAGCAACGTACAAGTGATATAGAAAATAATTCAGAAGTGAATGCAGTAAGAAAAAACATGTAACGGTTACCATAACACTAACTGAACATATATTAACCAAAGAATACATTTATCATATGATATCATTTATCATAGCATTTTATCAAAATAAATAAATAAACAAACAAATGGAGCAGTTTGTAGTAACACCTGATTTATATCACCTAAAAAATTTCCCTTATTTTTTCCTCCACTTCTGACCAATTAAATATTTGTTACTATTCTGATGCTCTCCTGCTTTTAGTTTCTCTCTTTGGAGAACTGTTCTATATATTTTCTAAATAAACATTGCTCTTGAAGGCTGCAGTTTTCCTTAAGTTACTAATGGCTACAAGTAGTTAAAATATAGCGCCAATTAATCAGTTCTGCAAATTTTTGCTGTTACTTTGTTGCTTGTTGGGGTTCTTTGCTATTAAACATTGGGCCCATTAAAGTGCCAGGCTGTCAAATGACAACTGAGTGACACACTCTGAGACCGACTCAGAATTTTATTAGAATTTAATCTTATTCTGGCTGTAAAGCACTAACATGAGGAACAGAGCATTTCAAGTGAAAACTAAAAGAAAGACTTTACCTGAGGTTGATTTTCATCTGCTTTAGTTGCTAAAACACAGAAGTCTCCATAAGTTGTTATGGAAATCAAGCTCTTGACATACTTCACATACTTCTCGTTGTTTTTTGTGTCCCAAAAGACCACACAGTATTCTGGACGGTCAGGCCGGGTATACGCATAAACAACTGTATTGGAACAGTAACCCCACTGCCAAGAGAGACAATTTTGATAAAACCTATCAGAAATTCAATAATAAAGAATTCAATAATAAATTGTTCACAGCCATGAAAGAAAATGTTTATTTCATATACACAATCAGTATTCAATATTCTTTACCTGTCAAGTGATAAACAGATTTATTAAAAGTACATGAACACAGCTCTGGTAATAAGTTATTTGCAGAACTTTTGCCAGTTTTGGCAAAAGAAGACTTCCCATTATTATGCAGAATAATCTATGACAGTCAGAACTTGAGGATCAACCTCAAAACGTGACAAGATCTCACTTCCCCTTGTTTCTTCCTTGTTCAGCAGGTCCACAGAAATACCCACTGTGATGATGGTTTTTGCCATGAAAATGCTTCCTCTATGACTATGGATTTGGAAACCCAAAGTTAATTTCCCAGGGGAAATATAATAAACACCTCAAATTGTTTGTTTTTTTTAAACAATCCGCTCCTGAAGCGGATAACAAGCCATTATAATAGAGCACTATAATAACTCACATCACCTCTTCCATATTAGTAAGATGAAAAAAGCCTTCCCTTTCCCCCAAAAGAATATTATTCATGTAACAAGGAGGAGAAAGGGCAAAAAGGCCAAAGAAGAAATGGAATATCCAAACACTGCGAAAACCATGAAGGCGTATTTTATTGCGTTCAACTGATTTAATTAAATTATAGAAATTGATAATGAAAACCCTTTCTAACAGAGCCAAATCAAAAGATATGTCAGAAAGGAGGTAAAGCTGACAGACAAACAAGATGTAAAAAGCAAACCACTTAAGGATGATGGTGCAATTGTAGAAAAACTAATAGAATTCTCTGCATCAGCATTTACTGGAAAAGAGGAGAAAGCTTGTTAGAGAGCTTGCCAGAAGGGTTCCCACACGCTACAGGGAATGAAAACAAGACGATAAACTAAAGTATCATCAAAAGAACTTTTGGAATAGATGTCTAAACTGAATGGTAATAAATTGTCAGAACCCAATGGTTTTCACTCAAGTAGAATTCTATGGGAATTGAAACACAATGCTCTGGAGTTTAGCCAGAAGAACAGGAGTGAGCAGATGTAAAAAGCATTATGATTCTGGGAATCGTAAATCAGTAAATCCAGCTTTCACACAATGTAGAAATGTTAAAAAAATAGTAATATAAAAAATAATGGAATTAGCTGGGCATGGATAAATGTAACACACTTGATAGCTATCATGTTTTTAGCCCTGGAAGTTTTACCTCACTCATTTATTATTTCCTTTCCGAGAGGTACCAGGCATGCCAATGAACATGAGCCAACTGATACAATCTACTTAAATTTTCAAGAGAATCAAGCTCATTTCAGGTACAGGAAGAAAAATAAAAGGATTGGAGTAAAGGTAGTTTTTGACAACTGAGAGCACTGCCCACAGGATCCTTCCCAGAGATCCAAACTGGAACTTACACTATTCTGAATATTCAAAATGAGAGGAGTAAGTTATGACGTAACAAGTCAATAAACTGTAAATCACATTTGTCAAATCTGCAACTGCTTTCAAGATGTGGCAAAGGACCTGAGAATGCTGGATAACAAGGTTATAAAGTAAAATCCAAAGTATATTTGAACAAGGTAATATACATTACTAAAAGAAATGTAACTAGAGACATAGTTTCTAAATTAGCATTACAACTCCAAAAGATACCATTTAAACTACAAGTATTTGAAAAAACATCAGCTCAATTCATCGTTTTTACTATCATATTATAATTTTGGACCGTCTTCCTCTTATTATGGTAATACTTGAAAAATAAAGGGAACTTGATTATTCAGTAGATTGGTAATGTGATACTAACACTTCATTCCAGGTCATTAATTCCAATCCAGCCTATGTTAATGACAGCTTTGAAACACTACAGTTTAATGACTGTCACCTTTTAGAATATCTATTTCCTAAAAGGGAGTTACTGGTATTATCAGAAAGAACATAGAGGTAGGAATGTGTATTATTTATTGAACGACAACATATACCATTCACCATAAAAATACTTAACATGGAACCTGATTCTACTACCAACAGGTTAAAAGTTTATTTGCTGCAGAAAGAAACTAATTTGAGCACATCTTTTTTTCACTTTAAATATGGAAAAGGCAAATAAAAAAAAAAAAAAGAGAGCGCTTACACATGCAGTCTCTAAACTAAGGTTTCAAAATATTTTTCATTTGCAAACTCTGCCAGATCTTGAAATAAACTCATCAGTATCTATGAGACCATGTGTAAGAAAAAGCAATAGGCCTGTGTTCCAGCTGTTACACATTTCCCAGAATAAACATTAGGTAGCATTTCCTGCTAGACTAATTTCCAGCTCAAATTTCCAAAATCCTTTCCAGCAGATTTACAACAAACTATTTGAGATCGCTTCCTAACAGATTTGTGTTTATAACTCCCTGACCAATTATTTTTCACAACCAAGTGGAACAATACATTTCAATATAGCTGGAGTGTGTTCCTCCCATCACACATAAGCTCGCTCTCTCTAATCACAGTGGTTACATGCTGATGATTAAAGAGCATATCCTGTGCTGAGAAAAAAAGTATACAATACTGTATACTGGACAGTAATCACTATTTTTGTTAAACTGTACATTTAAGTGAAATAGTCCTAACTCTTTAAAAAAACCAAGCAAACAAAAAAGCCCTTCATATGGTAGACAAGATAAAAACATTATTTTAGAATTGCTGAATGCAATGCACACTTGTAAAAAGCATATTGAGAATTGAAATATAAGCAGGAAGTACACTTATCAGGTTGCATTCACTTCTACTGTTCATGCATGTTGCTACACAGCTCTCCTGGTTCAAACCAATAACTCACCACCAAAAAATGACAGTAAAAGCAAGGTTCAAACAATTCCCATTGTATCACTTACCCACTCAGCTTAACCAAACAGCAATGAAAACTCTGGAACCATACTTACATGACAGCCTCAATTACTACCAAATTCAGACTCATGCTCAATTCCGTTAATATTAACAATAATATAATATTAACTTTTCCTTATTATGAAAATAAAATCACAATTTCATTATAAAAGTAACGGTTAAGTCATTACATCACCAAGACAGACGCTCACATTCCACTAAAACTTCAAGTCAGTCGTGCTGATCAAACAGTAATCATAAGTTAAGCATCGATTTCTGTATTAGAGAAAGCTGATTTTTTAACCCATTCAGATAGAGAATAAATAACAGAAAACTTATTAATACGTTTAAGTGTCACATTACTACATACCTTGTAATCTGGACGAATATTTGCAAAATATATGTAAGAATCAACAGCTAGCGCAATTTTCAGCCCACTTCCCTCCCAAGACAAGGCAGATATCTGTTTGCCAGGAACTTTCAGTGTGCGCAAATGCTTGGTTAAAACAAAGAAAGGAAAATATTCTGAATTCATCATTGGAAAACTACTCCAAAGTACATAAACAACAGTTTTGATAGTTGATGAAAACCAAACATAGATCTTCTTTACACTACTTCATAATGACTCCCAAACTATGATACACGTGCCAACAAAGCAGGAGATATTTAACATGCATTGCCATGAAGTGTTCTTTTGCCTCAATTCTTTTTTGTCAGAGAGATAGGAAAAATGGGACTTGGTGATAGTCAAACTTACAAAAATAAATAATAGATGGAGAATGACAGTATAAACTACTGTCACTAGTGACTTTAGTCACTACTAAAATAAACACAACAATAGTACTGATACCTGACATACCTCAGAAGTTTCATTTATGCTGGAAGTGTATTTCAGTTGATGTACAATATCCTTAGAACAGCTATATGTTTTCATTTGTTTAAACTATCAGCTGTAGTTATGTCAAGAGCATACAATGAATCAGCTGCAGAGGTGCACAATCTGCAGTGGGGCAAAGGACATTTTCCTCCTCCCTACTCCCTTTCAAAAAAGTCTAAGAAAGGCAGTTAGACATCCATTTACAACTGAGGAGCAAGCAAAGAAATACATTTCCACCTTTCTTTTATATCTTTATTTTGCTGTAGAATTTGAAGGAACAAAGCAAACAATTGGAAAAAAATTTTTTTTTTCAAAAACTGTAACTTCAGTCTCACAAAGCACTTGTTTGTGGGAAGGTTCTTGTTTGCAAATTATACAGATTTATGCAATAAAGATACATTAATCTACTGTTATTGTAAGATTCTGAATAAACTTAGGCTTTAAAAAAAAACACAAGTTCTACTGAGCAGAACACATGCATACATCTAACTTTCCTTTTGAGGGCATAGCTTTGTGCCTAAATGAACTGTTATCAATGAACATACACAGTTTAGTACCTCTTTCATGCCTTTGATCAGGTGTAAATACCAAGTCCAAATACTGGTTACACATTATTCACAGAAGATACCATCTTTCAAAAAGTTAAAAGTTTTACCTGAACATCAGAACTAGTACAAAACAATTCTAAATTCTAAAGAATTTACTTCTTAACGCTAGAGACAGAATCTAGGACACCTGTGATGAAGGACATTAGGAACCAGAGATGTAACGTTATCACCAAAACCTTTGGTTCTGCTTAATACTTTCAACTAAGGAAACCCCTGCAGATGATGCTGGATCTCAAACCCCTTTCACAGCACAGCTCACAGCTTCATCTTTACCACAGTCACCCTCAGGGCTGATGAGCACTTCCTCTGTGCAAGGGACAAACTTCCTTACACTCTGATACCTAACACTAACTTGCTAGGCAGGGGTAGCATGATGAACAAAAACACATAGGAACGTTGTCTCTCAAATGTTGAACATTTAACATCTTATAAACATGACAGGTAGTTCAAAAAACATTTACAAAAAAATATCCCAAACAGATGGAGATTAGATCCCCAAATGAAGATTAGAAACAGTTTGCCTTTTCTGAGGTTTCTAAGCCATTGCTTTTACTGTTACCAGATGCCATTTACTCAGTTTTACTGATTCGATAAAAATAGAGGGGAATATTCACTGTCTTACTTTGCACTCCTGATCTAGAGACACCTGGGTCTCTTGCACAGCCAGTGGAGAAAGACAAGTACTTCCAGATTGGATACACAGACTGCTGCCTAAGTGCTCCAACCCCCTTAGCGACTGCAGTCTGAACTCACCTATCCAAGTTAGGTGTTCTAAGTCAGATGCTATACTTATTCCATCATTTAGTATTTTATGAGATGCACTCAGATTTTCATGCTGGCCACTAGATGTTCTAAAAGGGTACCTGGTCCTGTGTCATCTTTCCAGATCCAGGTGGATATCCTAGACACCTTAGAGCATGTTAAACACACTCAACACCTACATTTCGGCATCCAAATTCCACCAGTAACAACCAATTAGACAAAACATACTAAGATTAAAAAAAAAAAAAAAACAGAAACATTTAAGTCACATAAATATATTAAATATTTTTACCTCACCAAACGGAGTATAGAACTGCACAATGTTTACATCTTTATCTTGAGAAGTTGCTTTTAGGGAGCCTGCCACCGCCAATACGCTTCCACAGTGGTTCCACTGAATGCATACAACATTCATACCAGTGTCAATCAAAACAGGATCTAGATTTTGAGAAATAAACATTAAGAACATAAACACAAGTAGACTTTTTGGGTGACGAGTAGGTCAGTAATTTAACACCACACATTTTGTACCTACTGTGGTCATTCTCATCCCTCATTATCTGGCATCTTCCGTTGTCGTAACAGACAGCAAGACAAGGACAATCTGGTTCAATGTAGCCTTCTGTGCCGTGGTACCAATGTATTCCTGCAATGCTGAATGCTCCAGTCAAGTTCACCAAACAGTTCAGTTTCATTTTCACCTAGACAAGAATGGTTAGTTATTTGAAGTCATCTACAACATGCTATTTAGGGGAATAATTTACATCTCTACTGATAGCTTGCAAAAGACCAGATGTCTATGCAAATTTTTTTTCCTGTCCCAAGAAAAAATTTTCACATTCTTAAAATGTTAAGAGTTTGAAAAACCTCCTTACTCAAAGCCACATCAGGCATATGAAAACTATGTATTTTAACTACAAAGAAGCACTTTAATGTTGGCGTTTTAATTCTTTGAAAAGTAACTTAAAGCCAAAGAAAACAAACAAACAAAAACCCCACCATATACATATTCACACACACACAAGGAACCTCACTGCAACTTTGCAAAAATAACAATAATTTCAATTCATTCCTGGCCACAGAATTTTTTTGAAAAGAAACCTTTTGTCAGCTTTATCTTAATAAGTCTCTTGAATAATATATATTAAAAAAAACCCCAACAAACAAACCCACAGAAAAAATAAGTGTCCAAGTTAGAACACCAATTAAGATGTTTACTTTTGTAAAAATTAGCCCTATACATCTGGAAACACAGGCAAGGGCTTTTTCTGAAAAATAAGAGTGCACCTGGATCACTTCGAGGAGGGCTACCAGGTAACTTATGGAGGAAGGGAAAGGGGGGAGCACACAGCCACGTGTAGGGTTGATAAAAGGTTAGGGAGGCAGAGACAGGAAGCAGGGGGAGCGACAACAACTTATTTCAAGAATTTCAGTAATTTACAGCACATGGTAGAAAGCCTATGACTCACACAGTAGGAAGAAAGAAAGATCCAGTGAGGGGTTAAACAAAAGAAAATGGGAAAGGTAACAGGTACTTTCTTAGGGAAGGGAAGGAAAGGCAAGAAGGAGAAAATTCACCATAATAGGCATCTAAAAGTCAAGAACATGGTTCCAGCTACATTGCACTTCTCAAAGGCAGCATTGTACTTCTGTTTAGCATTTTGTCATATTCATATTTCAAAATTTCAAATAAGTAAATAAAAATAAGTAAACTGAAACTGTAGGAATGCAATAATATTATATTTACTTCCGTTCTTTTTTTCCACTTATTACCAGGTTCTCTGAAGCATGTAACATTTCTTAAGTAATAAAGAACGACAAGATCAACAGGAAAATAAACTACTGCTTTATTCTAAAAGCACAGTAGTATTTTTAAGATGAGCTTAATTTCATTTAATTAGTATCACCACACATATTTTTACATTTCCAGTAATTATTGCAAGGCAAAAAGTGATATTCATTTGTGTGTGATATTCATTTAGCTACCAAGAAAGGAATATTTATATTAAAAAGCTGCAGCTGCATAAATCTTGAATAAAAACTTTGTGCACAAGACCTTGTCTAGTTCTCAGTACTGAAGTCCACCAACTAAACAAACATGAAATAAATTAAAAGGAAGTAAGTTTTTAGATACCCATTGAAGTTAATACCTTTATTATACCACCATGAACTTACAATAAAATTTCCCTGGCTGTCATAAATGTGAATCTCTCCATTTGCCATTCCAAAAAGTAAAACTTGGCTATCAGAGGACCAGGCCACGTGGCACAGGTGGGTACCTTTCAAGTCTTTTCCCCAGATGCGATTACCTGTAACAGAATATTGATTGTACTTAATAAATATACAATAAAATTAAAAATAGGGTGCAAGTTACCAACATAAAAATTGAAACAGCTGAAGAAAGTAAAAGCAACAATTAGAGAGTAACTATTAATTGTATTTATAATTCTATGATTCGGTCATTTAGCGTACATAATACTGAAAACAAAAGCTTAAATTTTACCATCCACTGATCCAACAATCACAGCTCCATCTTCATATACAATACAAATCTTTTGTCCATCAGCATTCCAGCTCATACTTCGAACAACAGATTTATTTCTGTTGTTAATCATCTCTTCATACCAAGCACCTATTAGTAGTGAATGAAAAAACTGAGTTACACTTCTGATTTAATAATCCTTTAGTGGATTCAAAAATGGTACATGTTAATCACTAAATTCAGAGTAAAATTACTCTCAATTAAAAAGATATTCAAATAGGATGATAATGACATTTCTTAGCAATATGAATTCCTGAAGTCGTTTAAAAAAACAAAAAGACTAAAACATAACACAGACACACAAAAAGTTTATAAAAGTTACCCAAGCAATCAAATTAGCTGTTCAATGAAATAGAGAAACCTGGGAATGGTCTGCTTGTAAGTAAACATGAGAGAGTAGGTTACACATGACTCCATACTGTAACATACAACAAAAAGCTACAGGAGCAGTAAGCTTTGTAAAGGAAGTAAAAACAAAGTTTTCTGCCCTTTCAGTAAAACTCTAGCCAAACTATGCTACGGTGTCCCCCAAAGTACATAGACAATAATTATTGTGAAACCCAGTGTTCAGATGTGAGCTAGTTATTTCCAAAAAGAACCTGACAAATGAAGAATTGGAGAGGGGAGCCAAAGTCCAGAGGGGCCCTACAGGAAAAGATCTGTGCATACGTAATTTCAGACTGACAAGAATACACTAGGAAACATAAACGGAGGGAACAACTGCCTTTGATAGGAATATGTACTAAATAATTTACTGGTTCTTTTCCAAAACTAAGAGATGATTTATGTGACAGTAGCCACCACTTATCAGGCAGAAAGACTAATGAAGTGATATTCTTGATTCCTGAAATGAGAAGCTGAACTCTTATTTGTCTCCATCTTTCATTAAACAAAAAAAAACAGGAGAAAAAGAAAACCCTTTCTTTTGTTTTTCTTCCCCACATATGTTGGAAAGTGGTTAACTCGACTGAGAGGTATTCTGGCTTTCAAATGAATTTAAGTGTACCAAAGAAGTATAAGTATGTGTGAAAAGGTCAAAACCAATAAAAGCCAATTCCCGTAATACACTGGTTAGTCATGTTAGTTCATTGTCTTAATTAAACATTTCTAAAGATTGTTTTTATGAAAGTATTTAATTGATTTTCCAAGCAGGTTTGCTAAGTTCTTGTAGTTCTAACAGCATGGCTGTGCTTTGCAGAACTAATTAAATATTACGATACCCAGAACAGAACCTACACAAAGAAGCACTGCTTCTTTTTTTTTTGTTGTTCAATATACTATTTTCCTCCAAGGGAATAAAGTAACAGAGACAAGAAAATAAGAAATTTAGAACAGTTTACCAAGCATATGGCTAAGAACTGATATTTTCTCCTAAGGTAGTTCTGCAGGACAAATGCCTCTTTATAAGCAACTATACTATGAAAAGTGTAGACAAATATTACAATAAAAACTTGGAAAGTGTCTTAATCTACTTAGAGCTTTACAGTCTGCAAAATAAAAAGTCTGAAAACTAATTGTAAAAATGGCTGAAAAAAAAGAAAAAAGAAAAGAAACAAGACTTCTCACAGCACGAAATACTATCCCATCTCAAATTTGTCTTGTAAAATACCTTTATACAACATCCACACAATGATGAGTCCATTTTGGTCACTGGTAGTCAGTTTTTGATACTGTTCATTCCACGTCACCACTTGCACAGAACCTAGAAAATTATACACATTTTGTTTTGTTTTCTTGGGTTTTTTTTACACCATTTAAATAAGTTAATAAAACCACCACATCGTTAATCAATCTGGAACATTTCAGAAACGTGCACTGCCAAGTTTGATTTAGTTTTAGGCATCTTTCACTCGTTTCCTCTCAAAGTTCTGCTAAACCACTCATTTTGCTTCCATATTCACCCACTTGAGTAACATCCTCTCCAAATTCTGCTCAGAACATTGCTTCAGTACGCAAAACCCAAATCACAGTTTTGTGGTTTCTGACCACCTCTGACATATTACTCTGGGAAGCTGACAAAATTTCACTCTCGTAAGAAGTTTTGGTTTTTACTTACTCTTAGTAGTTGATCCTCGATAGTGCTGTACTTTTAAAACAAAATCTCCCTCACAATTAACAAAAAGAGCACTCTATACACAATTCCTTCAGACCCTCAAGTGTCATATGGGATCCTACCCATAAATATTTGACTTGACTTGAAACATCTTGAAACCATTTCTAAGAGGCACCTTATTTCCTCAGTTCAACACTGGATATGAATTTGGCCACTTCAAGCATCACATTTTCATGCCCTCACCACTAGTCATCCATTTCCTCTGTATCCTTTCCATTTTTCAGCATTCCAATCATGATTTTTATCAACAGATGCAATCAAACACATGCTAAACATTGTGTATTTTTGAAGGTAATAGCAATGTAGTTCAAATTTGAAGGCATCCGTTCAAAATATTCACTAAATCAATTCCTCACAACTCATTTTTTCAATCATCCCTAACAGGCCCCTAAAAGAACCTGACTGTTGGCTTCAACTGCAAATTCTCATAAAAAGACCATGTCTTTAAATAAAGTAAGGACTTTAGCATTCTCTTCATATCCCACTGTCCATGGATGATGGCCAAGTAACATTTATCATGAGAGAGTTTCATTCCTCCCTGTCTAATTTCCCTGACTTTTTTACTTTCACATACCATCTTTTTCCAGCATGTTTTCTAACCTCTTGAAACTTTGTCTGTATACTATTCTGCAGTCTACATACATACCGAACCTCTTGAAACTTTGTATACTATTCTGCAGTCTACATACATACCCATTCTGTGGTTTGTCAATAAAGGAGAAAAGAAGATATATTTAAGACAGAGATCAGCTTTACTGAACTAACTTCAATTTCTGCAGAAGAAAATGTAAAGCTGCTGTAACATAAAACCAAATCTCATAGACATTATCAAAAAATCCCCAGGTTTATTACTAGAAAAAATGCTTAAGGCAGCTTTTAGTCTCACTCCTCACTTTAACTTATAGTAGAGAGTTTAAAATTGTATATATACAGTGTAAGAGAAAATTATTAAAAAAAAAACCAACACTAGAACATCGCTGTTTCTTTAAGTCAGCAATTCCAGCACTAACTGCCTATCAATTTAGCTCTTCTGTTATAAAGCATTCTTTATCTGTCATCTACCAAGGCAGTGTGTGAATAAATGTATGGAAGCAAACGTATCATGATCTTTTATGTAAATACCTAAAAATACATTCCAGTCCCATGCAACTGATTAGCACTTCCAGATTAACCATAGTGAAGTCAGAGGTAACAAGTACTATACCAGTAGCACTGCACAATTTAAAACAAAACAAAACAAACCCCTCTGTAATATAACACATACAATAGCATCATCCACTTAAACAGAAATCAATACTTCCTTCGCAGGGTAATGACTGGGGACCAAATAATATGCAAAAAGCAAAACCTGAGGTAATACAAAACACAAGTTAGGCTGTAATGTCAAAGTTCACGGACATAACCTTGCAAAATCCATAAGCAAATTTTAAATTGTAGGCAGGCAGAGCAGAGCTTGGTTTGTGGAGCACGCATTCTGCATCCCATATCAGCCAGGAGAAGGGAGGTGAGCTACATCACTTTGACTCTCAACCCAGTAATTCATTGACAGATCATGAAAGATTGATTGTGGGTCTTTCATCAGGTAACTTGGTAAAAATAGAAGCTAAGCTGTTACATACCCGAGTTGAATACTGATAATCTTTATTTCAGTCTTACAATAAAAAGTTATAGCAAAATTACTGTATCAACTTCACAAAATCATGTATTTTTTTATTCTAATCAAAAGTACATTAAATGTAAAGACACTTACCACTATGACCTTCAAGAGTCTGATTCACAGAAAGATTGCTGGGAGCTGCAAGTCCCTTAATTTTTGCTTCATCTAAAAATAACAAAAATAGCTATAAAATCAACTTAATAAAGCATACATGTTACTGTGTCTCTATCAGTGCTGCAGCCCTAATCAGCATTTACACAAAGTTATTCACCTAAAAGTAAGTAAATTGTAACTGCAGGATGAATTTTCTGCTTCTCAAGTTCAGTAAGTTTGCTATTCACAGCTATCATCCAAATTCATATACTTTTTATGGTCTAGCAGTTTTCCAGGAAAAAAAACAACAAAACCAAACACAACAACAACAACAAAAACCATGGCTATCACATTTCATTACATGCAGGAAAAGGTTTAAATGAATTTGAAAATATATTACATTTTACTTTCCTTGGAACATTATTTATATTTTAAAAAAATACACAGCTTTCTCCCTAAAACAATGAAGATGGTAGACAGCATTCAAAATCAAACAAAATCAAGAAACAAGTAAGTTTCAAAATAAACTAGAAGTCTATACAAAAAGTACAAGAATGGAATGTATGCTCGGAAAAAAACCCAAGAAATACTGAAGAAAACTTCAGCAGACATAGCAGGTAGACAAATTACATGTGTGTCATGTAAGACAAGCTGGAGGAAAACAGTGTTCAAAAGAAAGTGACAGAACATTCGATGTCTATGCAAATACATAACTATCTATGCACAGATTTAAAACATATGCAATATAGTCAAGTAACTTGTGGAAAAGTTATGCTTTCAGAATTCTGAAGTGTTGTGGATTTTGTTCTTAATTAAAAAAAAAAAAGGCTCATTTACCTGTCTGTGTTTCTAATTTCAAAACTTTCAGTAACCCATCCTCTCCACCACAGGCTATGAAACCTTGATCCTTATTCCAGGAAATACATTTTAATCTAACATTACCAGGAATTGCAATCTGAAAAAGAAATATTTTGCATCTCTACATAGTTGTAAGAATCATGCTTTATTTTAAAATACTCTATTTGAACACCTCAAAGACACCTATGATAGCACACAAATTAAACTTATTTCTACCAACAGATCAGTACATGCAAAAAGAGACAGAAGACAAATTGAATTGCAAGCACTAGTGAAACTGTGCAACACAACACTTGAGAAAAGGGAAATCTGACATCTGACATACGTAGTAAAAAATAGTATCAGGACATCAAGGGTGTGCAGAGAAAGTGCCATGAGCAACAGGTGAGTAGGATAACAAAGTGCACAGGGCTTTGCCACGAGCTGGCCTCCAGCAGAAGAGCTATACCCAAAGTCTCCTGGGGGAGCAGTTGTTTAGGAGCCCATTAAAGAGCAAGGAAACCCTAAGCCCCAAACCCAGGCAGAGGGGGAGCTGGCAGGACAGAGCTGAGCAGCGAGCAGGGACCAGGCCCACGGCCCTACCACCGGAGCCAGCAGAGCTGCAGCAGCCGCGGGCAGCTGGAGGGAGCCCTGAGGGCCCACTCAGCCCCCCCCCCCCCCGGGCCCCCCCGCTCCCAATTCCCGGGGGCTCCTGGATGGAGGGAGCGGTGTGAGGGGAGGGGAGCGGTGTGAGGGGAGGGGGACGGATCCTTCGCCTGCCCCGAGGGCTGCCTGCCTGCCCGCCCTTCCTCCCCGCCTCTCCTACTGTCCTCCGTGCCCCGGGAGCACCTTCTTGCAGAGGTAGATGAACATCCTGGCGGAGCGGGCGAAGGGGTGCCGACCCACGCCGCTCCCCTCAGGGCGGCGCGGCCTCCCTGGCAAACGCGTCACCCTGGCAACGGCCGCCGGAAGTTGGCTCTACTTCCGGGAGCGCGAGAAGGAGCCCGCCCCTCGCGGCGGCGGTTGGGGCGCGCGGGCTCCCTGAGGTAAATGGCGGCGGTGGTCAAGGCCCCAGTCGGCGGGCCTCGCACCCGCTCCTTCACAGGGTGCTGCCGGCACCCACAGCCAAGTCTGGTCAGTCAGTCACACACACAGATGAATAACGCCTTGATTCGGTGGGTCAAAGGCGGTAAGCAAGCCGGGTGGCTGCTCTTATAAAGCTCTTGGACACTGAGGGCCGGGGGAAGGGTCAAGCCCTGGGTGTGTGCCCACAGGAGGAGTGTAGGGGCCTTCGGGAGCAGCGGGGCTCTGCAGCACTGACGCCAAGCTAGGTTGGACCTAGCTGCAAAATAAAGCTGTTTTGTAGCCGATTGACAGGAAAGGGAGATGTACAGTCTGTCCTGTGTCTTCTGCATCCTGCTCTAAAAACTCACCGCCTTGATGTGGGAGGAATAGAAGTGCCGTGTCTCCAAGGGCATCCCCCTCACTTTCATGGCGGTTAAGTACTCCACAGTGCAATTAGCCACAACACAAACACTAAAATACAAGCGATTTGTTCAATGTCGATGTGTGAGCTGATGCAGGCAGGACGCAGGAACAACCACAAAACCATGGATTAAGGGCAAAGAACAAATTTAATGTCAACACCTCGTGGATCGGGGAACCTCTAAAGCAGCACCCAAGCAGAGACAGGCAAGCAGGGGACGCAGGCACCACAGAGTGAGAGTCCTTAATAGCACGAGAGTCCTTGTTAGCAAGGGAGTGAGGGAGCGAGAGAGCTCCCACTTGCTGCTTGGGCCTGTATGTCAAGGATTCTTCTGGCAGGCAGAGTTTTCTGCTGTGCTTTGATCTCTTCAACAGCAGGGCAAGAATCCCAGGCATGGTTGATAAGGTGCCCCTGAGTCCACCCCAGGCCTATGTTATCTAAGTGCAGATGTTCTACTTGTTGAGCGCACAAAAGTAAGCAACAATTAGTGTAAAATATGTGTTTTCCAGCATCCCACATGCGAGTCACTTGAGCATATTTACAGTCCTCCTCGCCAATCTTCCGTTAGTTTCCCACAGTCAAAGACTATGGTGAAGCCAAGTTCTCAGACCTGTGTCTTGTCAAATTTAGCGCGTTCCCTCTGCTCAGAGAAGCTAGCTGTAAATGTAGAGAAATAGAACCAGCCAAAGGTCATTGTCACATCATTTTATTGAAGTTACGTGAATGTGTATCAGTGAGGAGCACTGGACATCCAGCTATTTGATTGATGCCAATTTAGAAGCACATATGTAAGACAGAACTATAAAGCAAAGCTGGCTGAACCCCTGTAAGCATCTTGGAGCTGAATAAGATAGCTAAAGGTAATTAGAAGGTGCTTGTCAGGCAGTTGGACTAGATGATTGTTGTAGGTCCCTTCCAATTGAAATATTAGATCTATTATATTCTCATTTTAAGCAGAATAAAAATAATTTTAGAATACTATCCAAAAGATCAAATTTAGTTCTTTTCACAACAGTTCTCTGGAAGTTCTACTGCCCCAATAATTAAAACAGCATACTTACTTATTCCGTATCAACAAGTACATATTTCTTTAAAATAAAGATGTTCAGGCAATAGAACATGCTGGTATGTCCTATTTTTAAGAAATTGCTTATATCCTTGGAATTTTATCTGGTGCTCACAAAGTGAGAAAAGATAATTACTCAGAGGAGTTGAATGTAAATACTATCATTTTTAATGTAAAACGGAGTTACAAATACTAATGCATGGAACAAAGCCTGCCCAGCTGACAGCTTGCAAGACACATCTGGCCTCCAGGACAATTTTCCACTATTGTATAGAATTATACATCTCGTCTGACAACTGGCCTTAGTGTAAATGGGACTGATGTCATCCACTCCCAGTTGCCAAGAAGTTGAAAAGTCTTGCATTATATTTACAACTTGTTTATTCTTACCAATTATGGAGGCCAAGGCATGCTTCTGGCCCTATAAATCCTTTTATAATACCCATGTCTAAGCAGAGGACATGAAAGTAAGCAAAGAAAAGTGCTGGATGTAAAACTCCATGACTTAGAGAAAAAATATGCATACACAGCACTGTATGGAAGCAAGTGTAGCATAGCTAGGTTGTCCCACACTAACTTTAATTGAACTATAGCAAATTAATATCACAAAATATCAACCACAGACCAATCCGTCAGTCTTGGAGAGTTTATAGTCTCATTTTTAGCAGTGTCCCATGTTCACCTGTGCTAGTTAGCGTTATATTCTAACTTAACATTCCTGTATAGATATATCTGAAGTTTCACTCGCACGTGCAGTGAACATAACTGAACTTCTGCCCACTGATTTTCCTTCCAATTGTTTGTGTCTATTATCTGCAGAGTATGAAGCAAGCACAGATGTCATTATAGTATCTTTTCGGCATACCAGCTACTGATACAGAATTTTGTGTAATTATATTGCAAAGCTCTACGAAATATGTTGGAAAAGAATAATAATCATAGTTTTCATTCCATCTTCAGATGTATTTAAATATAGTTTCTAAAGCATTTGGACGATTACAAATGTCAAGTGTGCAAAATGAGTGGGTTTCTTTAACAATTAAATTTTTTAATTGTTAGCTTGTTTTATCCTACAAGCTCAATTGACACAAGTAGCCCCAGTAAAGTCCGTGATATGACAACAGGAATGACTGACTAATAACGTAAGTAACTTTTGCAGGATAAAAGCCTTAAATTGGAGGACATCTTTCATACTTCTGAGTGTTAAACAACATTATTAATGCTTGAAATTACTATTAAACCTTTTATCTGTATTAACAAGGGCTTGTAGGTTTTAAAATCAAATGGTTCTTTTTACAACTGTGTGACTTGGAGATAGTGTCCTGTTTAATTATGTGAATTTTTTCCATTTATGCCTCCTGTATCTTTGAGGTTTTGCTCCCTTGTTTTTGTTAAACACTATTTCATAACACACATCCTTTAAGCTGTATACAAAAAAACCTTCCAACATCCGTGTGCTGATAATACTTTATTTTATTAAAATAAGTTACAACACCCCAAATTACTTTCCCATTTAATGGACAGATGACATAGGCACATTTTTTACTCTGCCTTGCCATTTCACAGTTTTATATAATGTGATATACTGTATCCATTCATTTTTTTCTGTATTTACTTTTAAATAAGTGAATAAAAACACAGTTACTGCAGAAAAGCAATACCTGCTGTACTACTTGTAGAAAAGTTACTGCAGAAAAGCAATACCTGCTGTACTACTTGTAGTATGAACTGAAGCACAGCAGGTACAGGTAGCTTTATGGTTATGAAGTGACAGTACATGAAGATCCTCAGAGTAACTGCATTTTCAAGACTGCTGTCTTCCTGAAGTCTTCTTGACATTAGTCAATAATAACAAACCGACTGCTGTTTTGTAAGCTGTGCAACATGATAAAGCTTGCTGAACACAATAAAAAGGTTTGCTTCTGAAAGATTATTTTAGAATTAAGTAGATTGACAGCTCAGACAACCTGCTGTCTGCTTTGATATGCCTGCAGCTTCTCAGACACTTCATCTAGTGGTCAGTTGTTAAGGACAATATGTAATCTTTCTCATTGCTGCATTTTCAACAAACAGTCTGTTTTCTAAATGAGGTAAAGGCATGCTTGAACCAGAGATTTCAAAACATTTTAGAGATCTGTCAAGGTCTAGCAACTTGCCAAATGATCTCAACAACCCTAATTTCTTAGAAGGAGTTGGACCAAATGATGTTCAGAGCTGAGGTGATTTTCTCTGCTGCTTTTTCCAAGTTGTCTTGAAGGATGCTAGGGATGCAAATTCCACACCAAAGAATAACTTTGAAAGAAAGTCTCAATTCTCTGTAATAAAATATATTCATAACTTCAAACCACCACATTTTCTTGTTTAACATTAGCTCTTTCAGGCAGAAAGATTGTTCTCTGAAGGATGTGCTACTATTGACATGACAGGGTTAATTATCTTGGTGTTCAGTTTTAACTACTTCGATTCCTGGAATTATATATTATAATGCAATACTTAGACTCTTGGAATTATAATCCAAGGAAAATCAGAGTCTTCCCTTCACCTTTCCCAGGCAGATAAACTGAACTCCAGGCATGCTGCAAGAAGAGGGATTCGCAATTACACCTTATAAAAATAACCTTGAATTTTTTCAAGAACTGGGAAAGTCTTGTGTCCTTCACAGAAGCTTTCATTTGTCTTTCAGAAATTTTGGTGAACTGAAAAATTCATTTATCTGTATAAACAATAACTTAACATATAAAACTTAGTAGTGACCTGCTTTGCTCTCCTTCTTTCATTAATTCTAAATACCCCGTTTTTCCTTGATTTTGAAGATGCTGGGATCAGGATGACAACCACAGAAGTAGTGCTCCCCTAAATCAATTCCTATTTGAACAAGAGCATCTTTTACAGGAAAAAAAAAAAAGCGTGGAGTCTCAAAAATTTCTAGTGAGGAAAACCTTGGTAAATTGTCCCAGTGATCAACAGCTCGCACTTCTAAAAATTGTGCCTTATGTTGAATCACAGCTTGCCCAACTTTAACGTCCATTTATTAATCCCTGCCATGCCATCTGAGGGCATTTATTCTAGGACTCAGGTTTGCTGTGGTACCACAGAGTTCACCACTTTCTCATTTTTTGTTTGTTTTTTCTCTCCTACTTGTTTGTGAAATGTCTAATCCAGGGACTGACCACATTTCTCTTCGCTGCCACAGGCATCGCAGTGCAACAAATGAAGCCGGCAAATTCCAGCGCCACCAGCCAGCCTGCACCTCAGGTGTCCCTCGGATCCGAGGCTTACCCCGTGCCTCCAGCCTCAGCACCCTGCCTCACAGCTCTCCCATCCTAATAGATCCCAGCAGCTGGATGTTAATAGGCTAGCACCTTTTCACGGAGAAGAAGAAGGTGCGTGAAAATTCCTTGGGACAGTGCCTGTCTACAGAGCTGGGATGCAGAGGAATAACTGCAGCAAGGGTCAGACTGTTGTCACGCTGCCTGTTTTCGGTGACTTGAAAATTTTGGGACATACACACACTACTAATGGTAGGGTTCAAAACTGAGCATTTGCTGCGACAGTAAAATCATCTGGCAGGAAGGCCAATGGTATCTTGGGTTGCATAGGGAAGAGTGTAGCCAGCAGGTCAAGGGAAGTCATTCTCCCCCTCTACTCTGCACTGGTGAGGCCACAACTAGAGTACTGCGTCCAGTTCTGGGCTCCCCAGTTCAAGAGGGACAGGGAACTACTAGAAAGAGTCCAGCGAAGGGCAACAAAGATGATTCAAGGATTGGAGCATCTCCCTTATGAGGAGAGACCGAGAGAGCTGGGACTCTTTAGTCTGGAGAAGAGAAGGCTGAGGGGAGACCTTATCAATGCCTACAAGTATCTCAAGGGAGGGTTGAAGGAGGAGGGAGCCAGACTCTTTTCAGTGGTTCCCAGTGAGAGGACGAGGGGCAACGGGCACAAGTTGGAACATAAGAGGTTCCACTCAAATATGAGGAGAAACTTCTTCACGGTGAGGGTGACAAAGCCCTGGGACAGGCTGCCCAGGGAGGGTGTGGAGTCCCCTTCCTTGGAGATTTTCAAGACCCACCTGGATGCAGTCCTGAGTAACATGCTCGAGCTCTAGGCAATCCTGCTTCAGCAGGGGAGTTGGACTAGATTATCTCTATGGTCCCTTCCAACTCTAAAATTCAGTGAAATTCAGTGAAATTACAAACAAAGCAGTGCTTGATGTTCAACATAGCACCTAGGTGCCGTGGGCATGTGCATTTTATCTGTATCTCGATACTAAAGCCCTTCATGGGATGTGGAAACATAATGGTATTTGCAACAACCAAGATTTTGCTCCAATACATTTCTAAAATTACCAGGAAAATACATTCTCTTTTGAGGTATGTTTCTTCCCTGCCTACCATTAAAGCAGTTGCTTCTAAAATACCGGTAAAGAGCTGAATGCAGAAGGTCATGTAAGAAAAAGGATATATTTTGTGGACAGAGCTTCAAGACTTGAGGTCACTGAGTCCTGCAGGGCAGCTATGGCTTCACACTTACAGGATTCTTCAGTTATAAGACTGCTCGTTATGGCTCCTAAGTGAGAAAACAGAATATTTATGACAATCATTGAACATTTAAGATGCTTGATTCTGCAATGGGAGTTGAACTCATGCTGTGAGACTACAGCAAGCTGCAACCCAGGGCAGCCAGGCAGGAGGGATGGCAATGAACAGGGGTCTGTCATCAGCCAGAGATATGAATGTCATAGTCTGAAAACAGGACACGCAAGAGAAAGCTTGACTCTAACTGAGGAGGAGCCAGATCTGGGAGTTCCTCACCTGCTTACCTGCATCCTCTGCACTCTTTAAATTAGACCATTATTGGATTACATACAAAAAGAGGTGAAGACCAACAAGCCTCCCCTATCAATTCTAATTGCTAGACTAAAGTGAATCTTTCCTTCACTTGTTCTCTCTCCCTCTCATTTAGAATATCCCCCACCCCAAGAGGCAGGGTACCCTCGGAATAAAAATGAGTGCCATGCAGGCTGTGATGAACCTGCAGTCCAGTTCTCTGTCTTGTGAGTAGTACTTTGACCATCAGACTGTCCACACAGGACACTGGCGTCACTGTAAACAGACTGTATTTAAGACCATGACTAACTTGTTGGGCTTCTCTTCAGAAGAATCATAGTGCCATAGAATAGCTTGGGTTAGAAGGGACATTTAAAGGTCAACTAGTCCAACCCCACTGCCATAGGCAGGGACATCTTTTACTAGACCAGGTTTCTCAAAGCCCCATCCAATCTGTCCTTGAACACTTCCAGGGATGGGGCATCCACAACTTCTCTGGGCAACCTGTTCCAGTATCTCACCACTTTCATAGTAAAGGATTTCTTCTTCATACCTAAATAGAATCTAAAGCTATCTATCCAAAACCAAGGTTTCTGCCCTGTCAAAGCTGGTTTGTAATGGCATTTTGGGTACTTAACCACTCCCAAACACAGCACTTCTGAGTTTTTTTTACATTGCTTGCAAAAGCAAGAGCAGCAGATTATTAAATTACTCTTCTATGTACATAGCTGATCACTGCTAAACAAATTATGTGAACATTATAACAGCATTGTAATAGAAATGTTATACTTTGATACAATTCCTCTTTTTTCCTGAATTGTTTTGGTTTCTCTTTTTGTGTTATGACATTGATATCTTCATTTTGCAAGGAAACTGATGGCTGCTTGTATTATAGATAATGACTAAAATATATCCATTTCTAAAGGTTGTTCATTCAGTGTTTCACTGAAAGAATCTATGAACAGATTCACTTCTGGCAGCATAGAAATTCATTTGTCTTAGAGCCAATGTTGAAACTGTTGTCTCCTTGACTCCACTGAACCCATATTCGTCCAGTTCCCTTTTTTGGAACGCTCTGCCAGCTTTATGGTGCGTGTACAAAGAAGAGCTGTTTGAGATTCAGCTGGAGGAAGGCCAGTTCAAAATATCACACCAACATGGTTGGTTTCCAACCAACTGCCAGTTAATTTTTTTATGTTTGCATTTAAACTCTCCAATGACAGATACAGATCCTCCTTGGATGATGTCTGTTTTAACGAAATTACTTTTCCAACCAACTTTGGAAACCACCCAAGGGTACCATGAAGTCTTCTACAGCCCTTCTGTGAAATGTAGAGTCTTGCAGTATTTGGTATGCAAAATTCTGGACACTCCCGTTGCCACTGGGATGCCCAACAAGTCGTACAAAGCACACTAGGGTTGTGTTTTTATACTGCATTTGTGTTTTAAGTCCAGACCTACAAAAAAATTACTATTTTTGCAGATGGTGTTTGGCTATATCCATGTATTTTATAACTTTGCTCTTACACAAGGTCCTTAGCCACTTGATGGCAAGTTATCCCTGCTCTGAACCAGAGATCCGACTAGGTACCTCTTGAGGTCCTTTCCAACCCAACTTTACTTATGATTCTCCATCAAATGGTGCGGAGGTTCTGCCAGCAGTTGATGCCTTTATTGCCCATGTGGAGGGAAAGCAGTTGGTGAGTTCATGCCTGCCCCACTCAGCTTGGAGGAGTGGACAAGAACATACGGTGTAGCATTGCAGTAGCTCTTCTGACACCAGTTCCATTTACCTCTGACTCCCCACCATCCTTCACATTTTGGTACACAGTTGCGTCTCATGCCCTGGAGAGAGATGCCACAGAACCCTGCCTTGACAGTTCCCCACAATTATTCCCATTTCATAAGGAAATGTGGATTATAACTGATTATTTTTTTTTTAAATACAGTGAAGTCCTTAAATGTGTGGTGATAAGTAAGAGTCGACTGCAGTTTTAAATACAATAACTGCTAAAACTAAACAAGAAGGATGAAACTAATTTTTTTTAAATACAGTGAAGTCCTTTAATGTGTGGTGATAAGTAAGAGTCAACTGCAGTTTTAAATACAGTATCTGCTAAAACTAAACAAGAAGGATGAAACTAGCTCAAAATATTAGTGGACGCAGTGAGAAAAGAATGAGAAGGCTTTATACTTCCAGGGAGTTTGTGAGTTCATAGAATGTTTCTCAAACAGATTAAAAGGATTTAACAGATTTAAAAGAGGTACTTCAATAGATACATTCAGGGGAAAAAAAACCCAAACATTAAATAATTACTTGAGCATGTTTTCTCCTCTGGATTTAAGGTTAAGCCTTCATAGCAGTTGCAGGTATACGATCCACCTGCTCACAGCCATGGCTTCCTGGTGCTCATACTACACTTCCTACAGAATGCATTTTGGAGAAAGTTGTCCAAAAAAAAGATAACTTTTTTTTAAGGCTTCCCAATGGCAATCTTTTTCCGTACTGGGAGCCTATCCTATGTGGATCTTACCAGGAACTACTGAGATGTGTAACTGATCTCACCCTGGGGCAGCGATATGAACTAATGGCCTTACTGGGGTCTCCCTTGGTCCTTATTTTGTACAGTCCACGCTCACTCTGACCACAGCTGCCTAAACCCACCAGATGTGAAGTGCCAGATCACCTCCAAAGGCGTGCTAGGAAAAGTTTCCAGCACACAATAACTTTACAGTAAGGAGACCAGGAAGAAAAGAAATATTTTTTTTTTAAAATCACATTTTTACTATAACACTAAGTTACCTGAGAAACTAAAGAAAGAAACAGCAACATGGAATTCAGGCTGGAGGGAAGGACACCACCTCAAATTGTCCCCTGCACAGTGGCACACAGTTTCCACAGTACTGCAAAGTGTGTGACTACGTGACTAACCTCAGCTCCTCTCTCTTCAGGTATTTCTCAGTTCTAGGTTTGCTGAATATTGCATATTATTTTTAAATAGAGTGAAGGCCTTAGTTATAAGATCATAGAATCATAGAATCATAGAATTGCCCAGGCCAGAAGGGACCTCCAAAGGTGAGAAACTAAAGAAAGAAACAGCAACATGGAATTCAGGCTGGAGGGAAGGACACCACCTCAAATTGTCCCCTGCACAGTGGCACACAGTTTCCACAGTACTGCAAAGTGTGTGACTACGTGACTAACCTCAGCTCCTCTCTCTTCAGGTATTTCTCAGTTCTAGGTTTGCTGAATATTGCATATTATTTTTAAGTAGAGTGAAGGCCTTAGTTATAAGATGATAAAGAAAGACCAAATGGTAAGCAGTTATTAGCATTGTTGCATATAAAGTGCTTTAGGTCTCTGAATGTTGCTTGAAGTAGAAAAAGCAGAGTGATATAGAATTGTCTTGTAACACTTGAATGCATGTGAAAGTTTCTCAAACAGATCCAAATGCATTAACCTGCTACTGAGAGCAATTCCAGTACATGTCCTTAGCTGGGGAGTGCTTTAGGTCTCTGAATGTTGCTTGAAGTAGAAAAAGCAGAGTGATATAGAATTGTCTTGTAACACTTGAATGCATGTGAAAGTTTCTCAAACAGATCCAAATGCATTAACCTGCTACTGAGAGCAATTCCAGTACATGTCCTTAGCTGGGGAGAGTGTGGGAAATAGGGAACAGCAATCTGCTCTTACTTGAGCAAGTCTTCTTGTCTGGGTTCAGGGTGTAGCCTTGGTGGCAGTCACAGGTGTAGAAGAGATCATCTCTCACACAGACTTGCTCGCAGTCGTGCCTCCCAGGTGCACACATGTCCATAGCTGAGGAAGGCATCAGAGAAGAGAAGAATATTAATTCATACCCAAACCTCAGTTTGGTTGATGTTAATAATTCCCATTTGCAAACATATCTTCATTTGGATTCAAACCAGGTTGTAGCCAGCATGTATTACCCGTACGGGGTATACAGAGTGTGTTTTTATCTGGCTATCCACGTCAATTAATACGATTTTTGGAACACTGGCAACACCTTTTTTTGCAATTGTAACAAATTGCAGAAGGAACTGAACCAGCAGTGACCCAATTACAAAATAATTATCCAAAGGAATTTCAGAGAACAAATAGCTGGATTTTAAGAGAGTATTTGGCATTATTTCAGCTCTAATTGAGTTGGGTAAGACACTGTTCTGTGGAGTAAAAAGACCATAAACAGAAGAGTATACATGGCTGCAAAAAAAAAAAGAGACGTGGCACCCGCTGCCAGTTACAAAGTGGGCACTTGATGTGTGAGGCTGATGTTTTCTGCCAAATTTAACACGTCAACTCTGAAGGCCAAGCTGAGAAGGAGTTCCTATATTTGGATATCTTTGCAGTAAGGAGGTTCAGTCAGGCATAGGCAAAGAAAGACAGAAGATTAAGAAAAAGAGAGAAAGAAAGAAAGAAAGAAAGATAAAAAGAGAGAGAGAAATAAAAAAAGAGAGAAATAAAGAGAGAAATAGAGAAAGGACCACCTCCTGGACCTGAACTGTTTTTATTATAGACCTGGATGGTTGAGAAATCAGCAGCCTATTGCAAAATGAGATTTAAAAGAGAAAAAAAGCAAGCATGTTAGGGAAATAATCTTAAAGAGAGAGAGAAATAAAGAGAGAAATAGAGAAAGGACCACCTCCTGGACCTGAACTGTTTTTATTATAGACCTGGATGGTTGAGAAATCAGCAGCCTATTGCAAAATGAGATTTAAAAGAGAAAAAAAGCAAGCATGTTAGGGAAATAATCTGAAATTTGATTATGCAGGGGGAATCAGTGCTATGAAAGGAGGTTCAGGATTGGGCTCCTAAAGGGAATGCTTAACTGAATTCACAGTCCCTCATAGATCTTTAATGCATCTGTATAATGCCAGGGGAGAATTAATCTTAGGAACTGTATTTATAAAATCAGCTCCTAAACTAGGCAGGAAGTAATACTGAGGCCCTTCAGCTTCACCTCTTGGAGATGCGAAACCCATGACTTAACTGGAGAGATTTGTCTGGGAGCCTCCTGGAACGGGAAGCCGAGGTTCAGTGCTTTGTCACACAAAATGTAGTAAGGAAAGGGGTTATGACGAAAGTAAAAAAAAAGAGTTTTGTGTAAACAAAGCATCAGTGAGACATCCAAGAAATGAGTGAAGCTCAAATCCTAAATAAATGAAAAGGGTAGAGAATGCATCTTAATTTGTAGGTACTATATATTTATATATACATTCTTAAGTACTGGCTACATCTATGCTCCTGTTCGCCGCATGAGGCCAAAACTGGGAAAGAATATTTCCCTCCATCCTCTAGAGCTCTAAGGCTGGAATATTTATTATAGTCCCAGCACATCCACCAGAAAGAGTGATCACTCTCATGATGGTATAGACTGTAACCTCTCTCCCAGCACAGTCCTTGCTCTCCTTCATCTCACTCCCTTGTGCTGCTTTGCTGAAGAGTTTTCTGACAAGGTACTACACATCACATGTTCCCACCAAATATGTTATCCTTCTCCTCTCTCAGGTGGATATGGCAATTTGTGCTCCGTGGGTGTGAAAATGCTGCAAAGTCCTCAGGGAAATGCCACGTGGCATTTTAATTATACCAATTACAAGCTTCACACAACTGTTGAAGAGTCACGGGTCTCAAATTATTACTGGACACACAAAGAAATAAAGTTGCACTGTGTTTTCAGTGCAGAAACTCTTGCATAATTTATCAGAAAAATAACATAAATTAACCTGATTTTTAAAAGCTACATGCTTTTAGCTGAACACAATACCTCCTAGAGTACTGCGTCCAGTTCTGGGCTCCCCAGTTCAAGAGGGACAGGGAACTACTAGAAAGAGTCCAGCGAAGGGCAACAAAGATGATTCAAGGATTGGAGCATCTCCCTGATGAGGAGAGACTGAGAGAGCTGGGACTCTTTAGTCTGGAGAAGAGAAGGCTGAGGGGAGACCTTATCAATGCCTACAAGTATCTCAAGGGAGGGTTGAAGGAGGAGGGAGCCAGACTCTTTTCAGTGGTTCCCAGTGAGAGGACAAGGGGCAACGGGCACAAGTTGGAACATAAGAGGTTCCACTCAAATATGAGGAGAAACTTCTTCACGGTGAGGGTGACAGAGCCCTGGAACAGGCTGCCCAGGGAGGGTGTGGAGTCCCCTTCCTTGGAGATTTTCAAGACCCACCTGGATGCAGTCCTGAGTAACATGCTCTAGCTCTAGGCAATCCTGCTTCGGCAGGGGAGTTGGACTAGATGATCTCTATGGTCCCTTCCAACTCTAAAATTCAGTGAAATTCAGTGTAATTCAGTGAAATTCAGTGAAATCAGGTCTTACCTGAGCAAGTCTTCTTATCCGGATTCAGAGCGTAGCCTTCAAAGCAGTCACAGCTGTAGGATCCATCATTGCTCAGACAGACTTGTGCACAGTCGTGCCTTCCAGGTGTGCACATGTCCATGGCTGCGGTCAACCGTGTTTGAGAAAAGAAACCTCTTAATGCTTCAGCATTTCTAAAAACAATTTAATTAGGATTCAACCAGTGCCCTACTACATTATTACATTATGCTGCAGACAACTGAATTCAGTTACTAATTATTTAATGGAGGAAGCAGATATTGGGACTGCAAGACATTACTGTACCACATCTCACTCAATTCTGATTTTCCTCAGCAATTCTAGCAGTCCTGGATATCCCCAGGAAGGATGAAGCTGAAACACCATACTGAGATGAGCAATAACCTGCCACGTGCCCAGGCAGAACTTGTTTCTTGCGGTATTAGCAGTAACTGTGGTGAATCCAGCTTTAACTCTGTACTTTCATCCATGAGCTGAAAGCAGGCACAAAAAGCCAGGCACGATATGTAGAAATACTATTAAGTGGCAAAGAGATATAAAGCCTCGTGAGAACACAAACAAACAAAAAAGCAGAAGCACTAGAAGATTATGTTCTCTCTTCAGAAATAAGCAGAAATAAGGAGTGAAAACTTCAGTGAGAAGAACGCTTATGAGCTCTGAAAGGGAGGGATGCACTTACTAGTTATAAAATAGCTACCCTAAGGCTGGTGCTGCTTCAAACTTCTGGATTTAAAGAAACAATCCGGAAAAGTATTTGGAGGGTAGGAAAGAAACTGCTGCCAGTGAAAGACTGGGGTTGCTATATAGCAGAGCCCTGCACAACGTTGGGAGCAGTAAAAACCCCTGAGTTTCAACAGAAGAGACAGAGAGGACGTGAGAAAATCATCAAGTTTTAAGTTCTCTATGGCCTCATGGCACTCAGTCTCCAGTGGAGACACAGTACTGGCAGGCATCTCTAAAATAGGTTCATCCTCTCCCAGGGGATAAGTAATGTTCATGAAGTACTGTGAATACCATAGCATGGTAGGTAAGTGCCAAACTGCATTTTTTTAATCAAAACATTTAAAGAAAAATGCAATTTTATTGTTATTGGAACCAAGGGGAAAGGCTACAGGTGACTTCTCATTTTAAGAGTTGATGTCTGTAAGCAATTTTTCAACAAGAAATAATGAGGGTAACTCAGAGAAAACATGTCTCTGTGAGTTTCATGTATTATTAATTCTTACCTGAGCAAGTCTTCTTATCTGGATTCAGGGTGTAGCCTTCGTAGCACTCACAGACGTAGGACCCGTTGTTACTCACACAGATCTGATCACACTCGTGCCTTCCAGGTGTACACATGTCCACAGCTGCAAGAGCCGTGTCAGAGAAACCATTCATTGTTAATACAAAGCAGTTTGGGACGGAGTGCATGTTCACATTTTTGAATATATTTTTATTTGGAATCGGCTCAAAAATGTCAATAGTAACTGAAGGAATTAGAATAAGAGGTAGGAGAAAATATCTATGCAGTGTCTACATCTGAAGACTGTGTTTTGGCATCTGGCCCTAATGCATGGATCTGTAGGCATAATAAAAAGGATGGTGATGGAATCAAACTATTTCTCATCATTACTTGCAGGTGACTTTTATGTATTATTTATGATTAGATTTATTATTATTGAAGGAGACAGAGAAGTTCACTGTTTCAACAGAAGTACACGAGTAGCTTCTCAAATCCCATTACGGTGTTCAAAAGTGATTTATTTTTTTCCTAGTTAAAAACATTTACCAAAGGAGCAATACCTGAGCAGGTTCTCTTATCCGGGTTGAGAGTGTAGCCTTCGTAGCAGTCACAAAGGTAGGAGCCCCCGTTACTCACACAGACCTGCTCACAGTCGTGGGTCCCAAGCGCACACACATTCGCAGCTACAAAGGGCATTTACAGAAAAGGCATTTAATCCCAAAGGAAAGAAACAGTCATTAATAATTTATTATGTTTACAAAAGTTCATCTTGCACCGTTTGCTGGATTAGGAGTAATAAATGTCAGTGCGGTGTCACTATCACTAAAGCTACTGGCATCTTTTGCATCATTCTGTAGCCAGAAGAAGGAGGTCGTAAATGACACTGGAACAACTGCACTGAAATAACTCACCACCTGAGGTAGCAGAAAGACAAGATGAATTGAAAAGGGTGCAACAGGGAGAGATTTTAAGCCTTCAGTAACATTCCACTGGAAATGAGAACTCGGCAATGAAAAGGACCTTCTGGCTTTTTGTATCCAGTCCCTTTCTATTACAGACAACAAGCTCAAATAATCCCAGGAGACCAGGAGGAAGAGAAAAATGATTCAGAGGCAGCAGGGCAACACACTGTCTTCTCAGGGATGAGAAGAGTGTCTGTGTAATGATGGTCCAGGTGCATCAGCCAGCAAAGAAACCCACCAGTGCAAGATGGGTATGTGAGGGCTGAAGCTGCCTTGGTCCATCAGGTTTAAACAGTCAAGACTAAAAGAGGATATGGAGAAATGTTTCTACAGTAAAGTAGCTTTACGGGCACGTGAACCTCCTCATTGAAGGACAGTACAGAAATAATGTCTGGAGAAGCTGAAACTACAAACTACAATGAGATTCGATTTTCAGGGACCAGCTAAATGCCCAGCAGACAATAAGGCTACTTCATCAGTCTGAGAAAACAGAAAGCAGTGACATGAAAAGCAGCGTGATGGATGGCAGCTGATAGAAGTGTGGCAGGCAAAATGACTGTCGCAATGCTGGGCTGTCCCTGCAATGCACTGTGTGTGCTGACAGTCATTTCCTTCACAGATGGTCTAACTACATAATTAACTTCTGACCAAGTCTTCTCAAGTGTATTTAGCTTTGGATCTGCTGCTTCTTTGGTCGCCTCAAGATGCCCTGTTTCTCTCCACAAACTGTGAAGCAAACCTAGCTACTCACTTAAACTGTGATGATTTTTAGAGGACTAAATTTAGATGAGATGAAAAAGGGAAGAGGAGAGAGAAGGCAGGGGGTGAGGAGAGAAGAAAAAAAAGGTGGAGGAAAAAGGTGGGAAAGCAGAAAGGAAGAAAAGAGGAGAAAATAAAAGGGAAAAAAAAGAGAAAAATGGAAAGACAAGTTTGCTATTACCTGAGATGTTATTCACATGCGTAGTTACAATGTGGTTATTGATTACTGGTAAGATCAAACTCCAAAGCAATAGTGGTGAGACAAGAAATGAGAAGTTGTGGATGTCCCACCCCTCGAAATGTTCAAGGCCAGGCTGGATGAGGCTTTGAGCAACCTGGTCTAGTGGGAGATGTCCCTGCCATGGCAGGGGAGTTGAAACTCTACAATCTTTAAGGTTCCTTCCAACTCAAACCATTCTATGATTCTATGAAGCAAGAGGGTAGAAGAAAAAAAAGGTGGAGGAAAAAGGTGGTGAGGAGAGAAGAAAAAAAAGGTGGAGGAAAAAGGTGGGAAAGGAGAAAGAAAGGAGGAGAAAATGAAAGGGGAAAAAAAGAGAAAAATGGAAAGACAAGTTTGCAGAAAGGAAGAAAAGAGGAGAAAATAAAAGGGAAAAAAAAGAGAAAAATGGAAAGACAAGTTTGTTATTACCTGAGATGTTATTCACATGCATAGTTACAATGTGGTTATTGATTACTGGTAAGATCAAACTCCAAAGCAATAGTGGTGAGACAAGAAATGAGAAGTTGTGGATGTCCCATCCCTGGAAATGTTCAAAGCCAGGCTGGATGGGGCTTTGAGCAACCTTGTCTAGTGGGAGGTGTCCCTGCCCATGGCAGGGGAGTTGGAACTTGATGATCTTTAAGGTCCCTTCCAACCCAAACCCTTCTATGATTCTATGAAGCAAGAATGTTTGAATCTTCGCATGTACTTCTGAAGACAAGGCAACATTGCCCATTTTCTGAAACATGGAAGTTTTAGATGTGCCCTACTAAGGCTGATAGAAAGTGTGTCTTATATTTCCATTGGCAAAACCAAATCTCAAACCAAGACAGCATCTTTTCATTCTGCTACACCCTCTTATTGATTACTGGTAAGATCAAACTCCAAAGCAATAGTGGTGAGACAAGAAATGAGAAGTTGTGGATGTCCCACCCCTCGAAATGTTCAAGGCCAGGCTGGATGAGGCTTTGAGCAACCTGGTCTAGTGGGAGATGTCCCTGCCATGGCAGGGGAGTTGAAACTCTACAATCTTTAAGGTTCCTTCCAACTCAAACCATTCTATGATTCTATGAAGCAAGAATGTTTGAATCTTCACATGTACTTCTGAAGACAAGGCAACATTGCCCATTTTCTGAAACATGGAAGTTTTAGATGTGCCCTACTAAGGCTGATAGAAAGTGTGTCTTATATTTCCATTGGCAAAACCAAATCTCAAACCAAGACAGCATCTTTTCATTCTGCTACACCCTCGGGAATAAGAGGATTCATCTCCACGACTTACGAAAAAAATCTGCGGGTGACATTTTCAACCATAACTGAGAAGCTCAGATTGAACTGGTCAGATTTTTGTGGTAGGAAAGTCAAGCTTCCACTGGCTTGGACACCAATTCAAGGCTAAGATTTTCCATCCCCAGGATGGTCTCATGTTGAATGATGCTCTCAATGCATCAAGAACTTGATCTTAGCCAACTATTCTGCCCCTGAACATTAGTTTTCCTGTTTTCAGTTCACCCTACAAACAAATTTATTTGCCTTTGGCCAAAGCGAAGAAAATCCTAATTGTCACTGGTGAGTCTAGATTTCTGACCAAGAAGCAGTCTGGAGCTGGAAAAGACCCAGTTTACCCACACTGTCTTACAAAGCCCTCTTAGATTCATTTGGTTCATAGGAACCCTTTGAAAAACTGTTCTCTTTACCCCACATTTGGCCATGAATCCCACATATTCTGGCTAACTGCATGTAGGAAACTCAGAAGTGTGTATGTGTGAGCCCTCTTTGGTTTATCCTCCAGCTTCACAGGGGAATAATTCCTATGCTTTCACACAATAAACAGTAGGTTTACTCTAAGGAACAAGAGATTTTTCTTTGGTGCTACAAAAGGACTTGCTTTGGCGAGAACATCGGTGGAAAACTAGTGCTATGTTCACAGCTCACATACCTGTCCAGGTAGGTGGGCACTTGGACACACTTCCAGATACCAGAGAGAGGATGTGGTCACATCAGCGACACAGCGTGATGTCGAGCCAAACCTCAAGGCATTTCCTATGTTAATTATTGGGCAAAGTGTCCTGCCTACAGATGGTCCTACACATTTATTTCATACTTAGAAAAAAAAAGGTCTATTCACTCTAAACGTATTCCAAACGTATGCTGGTAATTTTTAGTAAGGCTCTGAAATAACAAACTAACACATTGCCAACCAAGTGCCCAAGGCAACGGCTGTTATTTTAATTCTCTTTAAATGTTCTTTACACCTGATTTTACCCATTACTTGCTGGAGAATTATTTTACAAGTAATTTCCTTGAAATTTACTAGAAAAACCTACTTTTTTAATTGCCAAAAAGTCATTGTTTGATTTTTGTGAGTAGGGCTGTGTCATACCTACCTATAGGCATTTCTAAATACTCCAGATAGGTGACCTTTTTGTTTCTGTAAATGACAGTAAGAACCCACACTGGCCTAGCATCGTTATTGGAGTTCTAGTCCAAACCAAACATACATCCAGCATTTTTCCAAGCCCAGCCTGGGGAGAGCGAAGCTAATTCAAACCATCCCACAGTTCCCTGTCTAAATCAAGGTGCAGAGAAACACAGAAAGGTGTGACTTTGGAATAATGGAAAAGCCCAGCAATGGCAGCTCAGAAAGAAAGCCTATCCTGAGATGACCTGCCGTTCTGTTCAGGCACTTCTTCATCCTGCAACAAATTTCTCAAGCTAGCGTGGCGGTTCCCACACCACACTGATTTTCTGACTCTGAATCTATAAGGAACTCTTTGGAGCCACCCTTCCACCCTTCCACCCTTCCAGCGTGCGCTCTCGGCAAGTCAGAAAATGTCTGTAGCCGAGTGCCAGCCAGGTTGCCCTGCTTTCTCTCGCACTAAATGGGACCAACTGCACAAGGAGGTCCACTGAAACCAGGTCTGTAACCTGCATGGTAAGGTCACTATTCAAAACGAAAGGTCATTACTTGGCCTCCACTGAATAAAAGGGATGGCTTGTTTGCCTAACGGGTGGCAAAGGAAATATTTAAATGTGATACATAACACTTCTGAAAACCTTCTTTCTTAGGGAGCAGAACCACAGGAGAAGCCAAAATGAGCCAAATTACACTACCCTCTTGGACCGACCACCTTACCACAGAAAGTCTCTCTGAATTTGGATGTCAGCTTTTCGATCACACCATAGGTCTCCACATAAAAGACGTGTTCATCCAGTGGCTCGCTGGCCATTATCCTCAGGGACTGCATGTCTGCCCTGTCTACCCCGACGGCGTAGATCTCGATGCCAGCTGCCCGGGCGCTCGCTGCCACGTCTTGAACCTGGTCTTGCGGTCGTCCATCTGTCACAACAATGACCACCTTGGGGATATTGAAGGTTGCTGGCCGGGTGCCCATTTCCTCAGTGAAGACTTCATCCATGGCAGTTTGGATGGCGAGGCCGGTCATCGTGCCAGCAGACAAGGGCTCGATGTGAGATACAGCCTCCTTCATAGATGCTCTATCAAAGTAGGTCCGGAGGGGAAACTCTACCTTGACCGTGCTGGCGTAGTTCAGGACTGCCACGCGGGTTGTCCTTTCACCGACGTCCAAGGTATCGATCATTTCTGACAAAAAGACTTTCACTTTCTCAAACTCCTCAGGTCGGACACTACGGGAGCTGTCGATGATGAAGACGAGGTCTAGGGGCCGGTTCTTGCAGGCAGAGTCTGTCAAGGAGGAAGGAAAACACTTCAGTCATCTCCTGCACGGGACCGGAGCTCGCACCGCGGGGCAGCGAGAGCCGTCGCGGCAAACTACTGCCAGATAAATGTTGGCACTCTGGACTTTTTAGGAAGAGGCTTAAAATTACAGTGAGAGACACATTAGAAATTCTTAAAGATTAACTTTGACAAGGAATAAATAATTGAACACTTCTAAGTATTAAAAGATAGGCCCACATTTGAGCCCACAAAATGTTTAACTATCCTCGAAACAAAGGGTTGTAGTTCACATGTTAGCAGCCAACACACAAGTGTAGCAATAATATATACTTACTTCTTATTTTCAGAAAGCCTCTGAAAGCCATTTTTATAAGCTACAGCAATAAAAAGGTAAAACAACTGACTAGATTACATAGTGAACAGATCCTAATGATATTTTTGAGGATAGAAACAATTTAGATTGCTGCTTAGGAATTATTTCTTGTTTGTAATTCATAATCCAAAATACACAAGAAGAAGAAATAAAGGCCAACAGGAAAAAGATGCAAACGACGCTGTGATAAATGTTTCTGTAAAAGTTGTTATTGTTTAAAGGTTTCCAAAGCAGAGAAATAATTGAATTTATTATTTATGAAGGAATTTTACCTGTGAAAATGAACATTCACACAAATATTTCTAGCTTCTACAATTCCTCACTGACAGAGAAATCTAGACTGGAGCAGAAAAGCCATAGCTCAGATCAGAGACGAGCGTCGCTTCCAGGAAGATGAGAAACAATCGAGAGGGCAACAGCAGGACCCCCGAGCCGTGCGCTCTGTCCCCACACCCTGCCCTCGCCCTGAGGATGCCATCAAGGGATGGATTTGTGCTGCTGGTTTACGGCAAACAAACAGCCCAAAAGCACAGTGTTTCTACAAAAAGAGACATTCCTGCTCAGCAGTTGCATTGCAGAGCAACACGCGGGGTCCTCGGTTTGAATCTACTCCCTGAAGAGCTCTTCTGGGAACCTGACACACCTTTCACAGCTGCTACCAAGTTGGCTTTCACTATTCCCTTCCAGTTAAAAAATAAATAAATAAAAAAATATATATATATAAAAAAATTCTTCACACGTCTCAAAAGTAGAGGCAAAACCCGCACTTTTTTTTTCGATCCATTAAAAAATATTTTTTTCTTGTACAAGATGAAGGGGAAAAAAATCAAATTGCACAGATAGATCTTAGTCCCATCAGGAAACACAGCAGTAGAGTTGGTTTTGCCTTTGGACAGAGTAACGGACTGTGCAAATCTAGGATCCTGACCAGGTATATTCTATATATATATATACTACATTGTATTATTATCTATAATTCTACATGCATCCCGTAACTCAGGTTTTGCATAAGGGATTAGCAGAATGGCTTTGGAAAGCTGAGAAAACGTGAAGAAATATTTGTGGATGCATGGGCGGCGTAAGATATGAAAGAAGAGACACGATGTTTGTCCTACAAAAAAAAAAAACAAACCCAAATCCAAGATCCCAGACTTGTAGGCAGAAGAATTATCTTATTTTAGATTAGGAAAAAGAAAAAAAAAAAGAAAGAAGAAAAACCTGAAACTTTCCAACAGCCTGATCCTTCTGTGAGCCCGAAAGAGATGTTTTGAGGAAAGAACACAGGTGGGGAAGAAGAGTTGTTTAGGTTTTAGAGATCAGCAAGGCCGGTTTTGCATGAAAAAAAAAAAAAAAAAGCGAGTAGTTGGTGCTTCTGCCTCCGAGCGAACGGTGCGCGGCCCCCCCCGCAGCCGCAGCGGGATGTGAGCCCCGGTGCGCGGTGCCCGGCGGAGCCACGGTCCCGGAGCGCATCCCGGGGGGACGCGGCCCCTCGGCGGTACCTGGGGCGGCGGGACGGCGGGACGGGAGCCCCCGGGCCGCGGGGGACAGCAGCAGCAGCAGGGCCATGGCCAGGCAGCAGCCGGGGATGGCGAGCGGTCGCCCCATGGTGCCTCGCCTGCCCCCCCCCTCAAAAGTAGAGGCAAAACCCGCACTTTTTTTTTCGATCCATTAAAAAATATTTTTTTCTTGTACAAGATGAAGGGGAAAAAAATCAAATTGCACAGATAGATCTTAGTCCCATCAGGAAACACAGCAGTAGAGTTGGTTTTGCCTTTGGACAGAGTAACGGACTGTGCAAATCTAGGATCCTGACCAGGTATATTCTATATATATATATACTACATTGTATTATTATCTATAATTCTACATGCATCCCGTAACTCAGGTTTTGCATAAGGGATTAGCAGAATGGCTTTGGAAAGCTGAGAAAACGTGAAGAAATATTTGTGGATGCATGGGCGGCGTAAGATATGAAAGAAGAGACACGATGTTTGTCCTACAAAAAAAAAAAACAAACCCAAATCCAAGATCCCAGACTTGTAGGCAGAAGAATTATCTTATTTTAGATTAGGAAAAAGAAAAAAAAAAAGAAAGAAGAAAAACCTGAAACTTTCCAACAGCCTGATCCTTCTGTGAGCCCGAAAGAGATGTTTTGAGGAAAGAACACAGGTGGGGAAGAAGAGTTGTTTAGGTTTTAGAGATCAGCAAGGCCGGTTTTGCATGAAAAAAAAAAAAAAAAAGCGAGTAGTTGGTGCTTCTGCCTCCGAGCGAACGGTGCGCGGCCCCCCCCGCAGCCGCAGCGGGATGTGAGCCCCGGTGCGCGGTGCCCGGCGGAGCCACGGTCCCGGAGCGCATCCCGGGGGGACGCGGCCCCTCGGCGGTACCTGGGGCGGCGGGACGGCGGGGAGGGAGCCCCCGGGCCGCGGGGGACAGCAGCAGCAGCAGGGCCATGGCCAGGCAGCAGCCGGGGATGGCGAGCGGTCGCCCCATGGTGCCTCGACTGCCCCCCCCCTCCCTCCCCGCGCCGGTTTTAAAGCTGGCGGCAGCGATGGGGGGGGCAGGAGGTGGGGGGGCGGAGCGGGCTGGCACCGGCTCCCCCCGCCGCCTCCTCCCCGGGCACAGAATCACAGAATTTCACTGAATTTCACTGAATTTTAGAGTTGGAAGGGACCATAGAGACCATCTAGTCCAACTCCCTTGCTGAAGCAGGATTGCCTAGAGCTAGAGCATGTTACTCAGGAC
>NW_015091064.1:9846035-9862185 GCF_001431845.1 Calidris pugnax
ATTTAACTCCATTCACCACCACTCTCTGGGCCCAGCCCTCCAGCCAGTTTTTAACCCAGCAGAGGGTATTCCCATCCAAGCCATGGGCAGCCAGTTTCTCCAGGAGGATACTGTGGGAGACTGTATCAAAGGCTTTGCTGAAGTCCAGATAAACAACATCCACAGCCTTTCCTTCATCCAGCAAGCGGGTCACTTTGTCATAGAAGGAGATCAGGTTTGTCAAGCAGGACCTGCCCCTCGTGAACCCGTGCTGGCTGGGCCAGATCGCATGGGTGTCCTTCATGCGTTGCATGATGGCTCCCAGGATGATCTGTTCTATGATCTTCCCAGGCACCGAGGTCAGGCTGACAGGCCTGGAGTTCTCTGGATCATCCTTACGGCCCTTCTTGTGGATGGGCGTCACAATTGCCAGACGCCAGTCGGCCACGGTGGGGGCTGGGCTGGAGGCCCCGGCGGGAGCCGAGCTGAGCTTCGGGACCTCGCCTCACGGGGAAGGGCTGGGTTCACCCCCCCCCAGCCAGGGGAGCTGAAATACGGACCCTGCCTTTCCTCCCTCCGCGGGCATTAGTCCATCCAGGTCTGCTGGCTCGTCTCCAGGCGTTATTGTGATTGTCCCCCTGTACTCGGCACTGGTGAGGCCTCACCTCGAGTACACGGCGGGGGCTGGGCTGGTGGCCACAGCGGGGGCTGGGCTGAGCTTCGGGACCTCGCCTCACGGGGAAGGGCTGGGTTCACCCCCCCCCAGCCAGGGGAGCTGAAATACGGACCCTGCCTTTCCTCCCTCCGCGGGCATTAGTCCATCCAGGTCTGCTGGCTGCTGTCCAGGTGTAGAGAGGTGGGGGTCAGTCTCTTCTCCCAAGTCACAGGCGACAGGACGAGAGGAAATGGCCTCAAGTTGTGCCAGGGGAGGTTCAGGCTGGATATTAGGAAACATTTTTTCACTGAAAGAGTTATCAGGCATTGGAATGGGCTGCCCAGGGAGGTGGTTGAGGCACCATCCCTGGAGGTGTTCAAAAGACGGGTTGATGTAGTGCTGGGAGGTATGGTTTAGTGATGATGCTCCTTGTTTGTTGTGTGGGTGTCTATTTTTGTCAGTTAGGTTGACGGTTGGACAAGATGATCTTTAAGGTCCCTTCCAACCTAGAAGATTCTGTGATTGTTATCTCCAGGTTCCCCCATTGGTGAAGGATGGAAGGAAGAGGTCACAGCGCGATCACCAAGGCACAAGGAACTGCCCTCCCTGTTGGCATCCAGGTTCCCCCATTCGCGAAGGATGGAAGGAAGAGGTCACAGCACGATCACTAAGGCACAAGGAACTGCCCTCCCTGTTGGCAAACCAGACCCAGGGCGTTTTCTCTGGTCCCCGGCCTTGCAAAGCCAGCAGGATGCTGGGGGAGGCTGTGGCAAGCTCCAAGGGGAAGCCCAGTATAAGGCACCAGTCCACTAGATCTCCAGCACAGCCTTTCAGAAGACACCTTTACCGACCCCACAGTTGACACATTGGAGTGCAGGACCATCTATAGCTCTACACCTCCATAATGGGAAGGGGATGCCCCTGTAGAACAGAAACAAACCACCACATCCTCACACACCACCAGCAGTATGGTCTATTTCAGCAAGTACCATCTTGACTGCAAAGAGGAGGCCGCCATCACCACCACCACAGCCTGCAGATGGAATCAGGCTAGAGGACACACCACCCTTCATGCAGAGGAACCCCACAAAGGGGCCCGGTGTGGTGCAGTGGCTTTCACGACCTCAGGGGGCTGCAGCTCTGGGCACCAGCACATGCACACACCACCCAGATTTCAAGCAGTGCCTTCTGCTGCCAGATACAACTCACCCACCCCGTGGCTGGAGCTCTCTGCCCGTACCCAACACTCCCCGGTTCCTTTGGTGCCCACTGATGGTCAGAGAGCTAACGCAGGAGCAGTCTTTTGACTTCATTCTGTAACACACTGAACCTGGATCTCTCTTTGGGAGTCCAGCTCCAGTGCAGTTCCTCAAAACTTAGAAGCTGCTGAGATACCTGGTGTCTCTAGTGACTGGAAGGACAGGGCACCGCCACAAGGGTGGCACAGGGTGTTTTCAGACCACCACAGTTCACAGTCCTCTCGCAGAGGGCATCTTTGGTATGGAGAAAACTAAGGAACTATTACTGATAGCGTGGTGGTAACAGTGGGCATTTTCAAATGCATCGGGGCAGAAAGGAGGTACCTCCTTGAACAGACTGGAATAACCAACCACCAGTGCACTGCAGCAATCCCTTCTATCTTCCGAAGCAGAAAGCCATTTTTCATTTAGATGTATTAGCAGATCATTAAGTTATCTTTTACTTCTTTCTACACAGGAAGAACAGCAGGAAGTTGTTGTCTGTCGTTGGGGTTTTTGGTTGGTTGGTTTTTGGTGGTTTGTGTTTTGGTTTGTTTTTTTTTTCCAGAACACCATTTCTGAAGTGATGGCACATGTCCAACAACTTTGGCCATTTTCCAATGTAAATAATGTTGTCCTACTGGGCGTCTGTCCTGCTCTTAACGCCTGAGCTCCTCAGACATCAAATCTGCCCCCAGGGCTAGAAGCTTCCAGTACAATTCCCTTTTCCCAGCTTCAGTCTAAGGAGCAACCAGACAAGTAGAAGGCACCCGAGTACTTGAACTGGGAAGGCTGCAATACAAGCCGAGACATTAAAGGGAATCCGTGTTCTCCACCCACGGGAGGACTTTTGCTGAAGAACACAGATCAACCACTGAACAACCTGCAGGAAACCAGAGTTCACTCCACTGCACGTACATGGGACTACCTGCAGCACTGAAGCACTTCAACCCCAACAAACAGATGAACCAAAGCTACTGGTAAACATTTCATAAAAGATTTATTTAAGTATCATTTATCACAAAGAGGAAAATACGTATAAGATTAGAAGCATGCAACCATCTTCCACGTTTCTATTTATTTCTCTTGCATTCCCAGCACGCTGTAATACAACTCCTGTGCCACCTTCACTTCTTCCTGAAAAATATTACGTTTCAAGACATGGGATAACCGAGAAAAAAAACCAAACAAAACCACAATAAAAGGTAAGATAACGTATGAGAAAAGTGCAAAGTAAAAAAAGTCACGTATATACCACATTCAAACCCCTCCCTCTCCAAAAAACGGATAAAGGCAAACTGTCATTTTGCTGCACGATCAGATTGTCTTTATGAACTACTTTACAAAAAAATTAATATAAATTAAGGGCACGATCCTGCAGACACTTATAATTGTAGCTAACTTCAACCATAGATTGGCTCAGTTGGTATTATTAAAAGCCACAAGTTAGTCACACGCATAAGTTCTTGCAGTATAAGGCCCCAAGGCAGTAAAATGTTTAAGAGCATTAAGGAGAACAAAAATTAAAGCAAACAAAATCACTCCCAGATGTGTTTTGCTTAGTAAGTTTATATCAAACGTATTTTAAACAGAACAGTTTGCTCCTAAAGCCCTGAATATTTCTATTACTTAAGCAGTTTTGCAAGATTAAAAGACAAAACCCCCAGGAAGCTGGTACAGATGTTTATTAACATGAAAATTGCTTCAGGCAGGTATGTAGGGAGGTGGAGGTTCCTTCTCAGGCATCTTCACTGCCATTTCATAGGTGGGCAGAACATACTAGAAAGAAGACATTTTGAAGAGATTAATTTAGAAGGTTTTAAAAAGAAAGAAAAACACACACACACAAAAAAAAAAAAAGCCAGCACAAAACCATCCATGCCCCATCAGCAGCCTAATCCTCTGTTGCAGAGAAACATTTTTAAGAAGAACTCAGTGCTGTTTCTGGTCAGCTGGTGAGGAAGCAAAAGAAGGTGTGACAGCAGCTCAGTGCTCTGCTGAACCTAACCCCAGGGCACTCACTTCACCCCACTCTCTCTTGCTTTTGCAAAGCAGCAGGGAAGGTTTTGAGTGGGGCAACCAAAAAGCTTCCCTCCACTACAAGAAAAACATTCAAAGGCTTTTCTCTCCTATTTTACGCACTGTAAGAATGTAACTTAGAAATAACCCCAATCTGTCCAGTCTTTGTTTAGAAAGCTGGACAAAGCTTGTAAACATATATGAATACAGTGCTCTTCTACTTCAAAATTAAACAACGCTGGTTCCTTTCACCTCAAAAAGAAGTTTTACCTGTGGAGGAGCTTCAAAAGCAGGGTACACAGCTATCTCTGGCAAATTTCTGCTGGTGATGTATTTATAGCAGTTCCATACACAGTTAATTAGGTATGCCTGAAAGAAAAGAGATTGCTCTTTTTAAAGATCTCATATGCATTAGCAGATTCAGAAATTAGATACTGGATTGCATTCATATGACAAAAACGAAGCATAAATCAACTTAGTGGATACATATCTGAGGAATGGTTGCTATCTCACAGATTTAGCCACATACCTATTTTGTTCCCCATTTAGCTTTGCCACCAGAGTGACTCAGAGAGGATGAACCACCCAGGTTTTAGCAAAAGAATTCACAGATCCATTCAACTAATCTCTCTATCTGCCCCAGCAGTGCTAATCAAATTAATATGCTTCTGTGGATCTCAGTCCAGGCTCACCGGGAGGAAGAGGAGGAGAAGGAGAGACCAACAGCACAACCCCACTCATCCCTAAGTCAGCACTGCTACTTGTCCAACTACCAGTGGGAAGGAGAAGGGCACCAACACCCAACTGGGGCAGCAAGGAGAAAACAACGAAGTAGCCCGGTCTCTAAGTCAATATTAACTGCTGTAGAAAACTTATACTTTCATGATCTGATGAGGATTACACTTTTTTTTATTAGTAATCTGTATAACATTAACCTCTGAATTTTTCATTGGCAAGTTAGCATGTGGTCATACACAAAATACCAAATTACCCAATCGATACAAAAACATCATCTGTTGTATTAAGACTGCTACTCCCCACAGACATTCCTCTTGGAGAAAGCACAGAAAATGAGTAAAATACTTTTTCATTACTTCTTTTTTTTCCTAAATTCAATCTGAATGCAATAAAGGAATATTGTCATGGCCAATGTATGTTATCAACTCATTTCTCTAATACGCTTTGTCTGCACAAGTGTTTGTTATTCAAATGAATGCCTCGGTGTTTAGATCTTCAAAAGGAAAATAACTGGTAATATCACCCTTCAGCAGGAATAAAGATGCAGCTCGGAATTAACCTTTGTATTTCCTCCTTCCACCATCTTCCCTCCAAAACATGCACCCTGGTTTGTTAGGCACAGTGAGAGATTTTACAAGTTTTGTTTAGAGAATTTGTATGCAGCAACTCAATATTGTTTCATTACAAATATTAAGTTGATCTCCACATATGCAAAAAGATGGTATTTGAAAACTTTGTGCATTCCTACTTCCTACTCGGGAAGGGCAGAGCTGCATAAACACATCCCACTGCATACAAAGAAGTTGGTTGAAGACACCAGCACAGAAAATAGAAGACCTAAATCATCCCGTAATTGAACATCCTGACAATTCTGCTCAAAGTTCTTAACTCAGCATTAGGAAGTCAGCTGAGTTCTAAACTCAGCATTGAGAACTAACTTGGATTGATAGCATCTTAAGTATAGTAACTCATGAAACAGACATATGCTTAAGCTTTAACTTACCTTTAAAATGATAAATAAAGCAAAGAACACCAGCACAATAAACAGGAGACAGCTGGAGTCCAAGGCAAGGAGATCCTCTTTGTAAGGGAAATCCGGCTGGTTAATAAAAACAGGGGAGGGAGAGAAAGGGAGGAGATAAGCATGATCAGTGCACAGTCACAAACATATGACAGAAGGACATCCAAACTTCACACCAAATAAAACAAACTCTCAAACTACTCCCCCAGAAACAACAAAAAGTTCTGTTTCTCTCTAGTTTCTTCTTTATCCTCCCACAAAGCACAGCATTTATCCTGCCTCCGTCCTGCAAGAACAGGTGACTACCGACACAGAAGCCTTGTACTCTCTATGTCCCTACTCACTTCTTGCTAATGCTAATACAGATACCCATTACATTTCATTTTTAACACTGGCAACACAGCATTTGTAGTTATGATCCTCTATTTGATAGCTCTTTAATGACTTAATATTAATTACTTCCTGTCAATCCAGCCAGTAACATACACACACAGAGCAGAAAGGAAGAAAGTTGTCCCCAAACTTTAGACAAGTCAAAACAAAGAGTTTCTGCACATTTCTGACTCTTCTCTTTCCACGACCACAGTAACAAAGCCTCTCTCCAACACTGATCCATTTTTTTTTGTTTATCTCTGTTATAAAAGCACTTCTTTTAACATCTACTTGAACAGATCTAAACACCAGCCAGAAAGAGCCCGTGATCCCTGTTAACTGGCAGCATGTTCTATCCACTGAGTCTTCTCTCAGTTAAAAACAGGCAGTGTTAATGCCAACTCCATTTACAGGTTGCCTAGAAAGTATTGTTGCAAAATGAGAAAAGCCGTAAAGAACATAAAAAGGAAACCTCAGAATCTCAGATTCCATCCCATAATGCTGTAGGACCCTACATCATATTAAATCCTTTCCTGCACACTTTTTCCTCTCCCCTACCGAATGAAGATCTACACATTTTTCACCTGCAGCAGCAAACCTGCTACAGAACCACGTCGCTTAAAGGGTGAGGAACATCTTTGTTTTGAATGCAAATGGAGCAGAGACAGTTGAAAAGCAAGAACTCCCATCACAATCCTTTTTTTTGCTCTCCCTGGCTCTCCTTATTGGGAGACACAACACTTTTGGCCCTTCCACCTCCAATAAGGTCTCATTCTCCCAACCACCCCAGCAGTCATCCCCTACGGATGCTGCAGACCGAGTTCCTCTTTCATATGCACAGGAAGGTAACTGTAGGTCAGTCACTTACCCAATTAAACCAAAGTTTTCATTTCAAATGTAAAATATCAACTTGAGCTGAACACTTACCAACTGCTCCAGGTAATCCTTGATTTTGGGCAAGTAGGTTAGAGAACTGATGGCAACCAGACAACTGAGCACGAAGTCAAAGAGTTGGTAACAGAAAAATGGGATCAGCCAGCCGACACGGTGCTAAGAAAAAAAAAGAGCAGCAGCCTGTAAGGTATTTCATTTAAAAAAAAAACCAAAACAAAACAACAAAAAAACCCCAAATCCCAAGTAGCAAGTTTAAAACCATGTACTGTAAGCATACTTACAGCGATTGCACCGTACACCATCATTGCACTGATTGTGAACATGAGGAGGGAGATGGCAAATAGAACACAGGCATTTTCTGCATTAAAAGAAAAACAATAAGCATCAGTCATTATGAAGTTGTCACACTGCAGCTGACAGGTACACAAGCTCTATCCATTACTGTGATCTGTCTTCACTAAACTGTTTCATCTGTGCAGCAGCAGAATCGAGTAACTCAGAGCTCTCCTAATGGAAAAAGATTTGGTTCAAGAAAATCAGCAGGCGTTTGGAGAAATCCCTCTGCCTTAATCAAAAGGCCCCAATAGAGCTCCGACACACCAATTAGAAGCCTGACACAGTTTGATAGTAATGCAACATAATGATGCTGATTTGCTATATATGTCAGTGCTAAAAAGTATGCGGGTGATTAACTTTATAACTGGAAAGAATTTTAAGTGGAGCTAGCACAGCATCAACCTTTACACTTTAAAATGGTTTGATGATGCAATTCAGTCAGAGGCAGTGGGAGCAGCACTGCTCCTCCGGTAACACTACGGAAAACAGGGAATCACTGGGTGGAAGGTATCCCCTTATTTACAAGAAAAGGCAGTTGAACAGAAGCCAAATGGTAGCAGAATCCAGGACACTCATGGAAACTGAATGATAAAAGATGCTCCTTGTGCATCACAGTTACTGATGACAGCAGCACAGCTGCTTTCCTCAGGTCAGATTATACTTTCTCCTACAGCAAGCACAGTTTACATGTTTTAACACAGAGAAAGCAACCATCTTGAGAGTCTATAGAGGTGGTAAGCTAATGTTTTTAGCAATACTGAAGCCAAACTGTTGTGGTTCCCACTCTTGAAACGGATGCTGATGATCTGAGAATCGTAACTTTCTTGTCTGCAACTGATTTGACAAGATACACTGTAGAGGCACTTACCTGATTCAGAACAAGATAATAATATCTACATACACAGCTGGCATCAAGAAGGAGGCCCTCCCATGTCTGAAATTCACTGTGTTGATCAGAGAGCCCTAAGTGCTCAGCAATAACCAACAAGAGTGGTTTTCTTCTGAAGATTTGTTACAATTTCCACACGCACAATCAAAACTGCAGTATCTCTTCAATCAAAACTGCAGTATCTCTTCATGCACACAAAACCCTCCAGCCCATATTCCAACACAGAAACAAGAATCTCTAAATCAAAAGCATGAGACAGCCATCTTACATGAAAAAATGGAAAAAGAACCTTCAGAAGCATCTCTCGGTCATGTAAGCTTAAGGCTACCAAGTACACCAATGTTTGCTACCAAACATGACATTTTACAGCTATCTGCTGTAATTTTACTTAATACTTTGGCTTTATGAAGTATTTGGTCCTTGTTCCCACTCTCATTTCATTACTAACAAGTGGGAGTTACAGTTACAGGTCAGAACTGACAGATCCGACACTCAAGCCATGGATAACTAATACAGAGATCATTAAACAGAACTCTCAAAATCCAGATTTGTGCTGTACTATTTATCTTCGCTCCAGACTAGATCTGACCCTCCCTAAATTTTAGTGTAATGCAACAGACTTGGACAAGATACATAAGAAGTGCCACACTCCAACATATTTCTGCACATTTAAAAACAAGAAGACCAAAGCAGGTGTACAATTTCACATGCCATGCTACAGTCAGGAAACTTTGTCATTACAGACAAAAGTTTGACACTGATTACACTTGTACACATCACACTCTTCATCTGTAACAACAGAGTGGAAGTAGGTTTCATTCTGCTCGTGATGCTTTCTGTCTCTTCTGTTTCTTCTGCATGTCAAATTTCAAAGATAAATACTTTGGTTTCACTCAAGTACTTGTCATCCCAATTCTTGCCCTGTTCTCAGAAAAATGCCATGGTTTTCCCCTTAGTAAATGCCTACACAATAGCTATAAGCTTTTTCCTTATTTTGATGAGGATCACCAAAAATTAAAAAAAAAAATTATTTAAAAATTGTTTTCTGATTTTTGTTTTACCAACGCAGCAAAGATAGAAAATGTTTATGGAGAAAGCAAATTATAGGTGTACCACGCACACTTCAACAATCAAAGCATTAGAAGGCCAAGAAATCTTTAAAAATCTTATAGTTTAAGATGCTTAGGAGTTGTATGAAATAAAAAGTAATATTCCATATAAGTTTGTTGGTTTTTTTTTATTCTACTTGTAGAAGACCTCGATCCCAGAATAATTAAAGAGAAATTCAAAAAACAAGATAACCATATTTAAAAGCTATATGCATATATTGCACACTAGTGAAAGGCAAATACACTGTGATACTGCATGCTTTATTTTCTATCAGAGCAGAGCAGAGTTATACACCTACCAGCCATCCTCTCAGAAGCGTAGTAATTCCCGATGACTTCATACTGGATATCAACAGTGAGCACTATATTTCGATGAGTCACTTCTACTGTCAACAGGATGCCCATCAACAGGTTCACCACCTGAGAAAGAGCAGAGTTACCTAAAGGTTATTTATACTGCAGCAGCTATGATCTAAGGACACTGTAATATTTCAGTTAGATATAAACTTTGCTTTGCCTCTATGTGATAGGGGGAAAAAAAAGGAAAAAAAAAAGACCCAACTTACAATTATATGATTAAATTTCAAGTCGATTTAGTTAAACCACTACCAAAAAAACCCCAGGAGAACACTGGACACTTGTTAGTTTTAACAAATAACAACTAAATATCTTTGAAAATTAAGAGGATGGATAGGGTTTGCAAGGATTCAAATGACATAATTAAACTGCTGTATGATAAATGTACAGATTCATGAGCTGGAAAACTGGAAACAGTTAAAAGAGGCCAGGAAAAAAAGGTACAAGAACAGACACAGCGAGGAACATTTGGAAAGAGTTTCTGCTTTCCACAACAAATTGAAAGGCAGAATTAATTTAATGCACAAATAAGGTACTGCACCCAACTCTTTCAAACAGTGCTGGGAGCAAGCAATGTAAGGGGGTGCACGAGCACCGCACGGTAAATACTGAGCATGAGGGAAACTTCCACTAGAGCTCTAATCCTCAAATGTAGTTTTGCTGCTTGGCTTCTCCCAGGTTATAGCTTTAATACAAGCAGGGGAGAACCGGCTCCCTCCCCTTCCTAGCTCATTTCTTGAAGTCTCAGCAGTCCTTACCAGAAAGGTTACACACACACAGGTAAAGCTAAAGAAATCGCAAAGACTGAACCCCCAAATTTCTAAGCGTTCAGCACTGACTGTGTGCTTACCAGCCCTTCTCCTTACACCACCACTTAAGACTACTTCTGCTTCCCCATTTTGGTACATCGCAGAAATGCTTTCAGCAAGAGCTCAAAAAGTCAAAAGTAGTTTAAGCCTCTGCAAAATTGCCTTCACAGCATTTACAACCTACTCAAGATTTACAGGGGCATAGTTCCTTTCGCTAATATCTGGAGAGACGAGCCAAAGAAAAATCCTGTGGAACAAAAAAAGAAAAGCCATGATGGTATTTTCAAGCTGCAGTCGTTTTCCAATCAGTATTCAGCACGGCCACCACCACCAGCAGGATCTTTTACAATTAGCCTCAAAAGCAAAAAAAACAACTGGTTTGCAGTTTCTTGCAACTTGAGAGGATTTGCCAGATATGTCTTCATTTACTGGCCTGGTTCCAAGAGTCAATGATAGAACAGTGGCAAGTCTACACACCGTTACTGGCATTTTCAGTAAGGAAAAAAAAAAAAAAAAAGCTTTTGAACATTTAAAAGGAGTTTTAGCTTTAAAGGCTCACAGTTCCTACAAGCCTTCTTTTTTTTAAAGGGTTTTGTTGGGTTCTTTTTTTTTTCTTAGGGTTTAGAGGTGTCTTGATGATAAGGTTGCTTACACTTTCTACCAAAAAGAACCCTTCAGTGAAATCAAAGCTGATCGTTTTGTAGAAATGTTATCATGTCATCGTCTATTACACAAATTCCAGCTACTTTCAGCCACTTGCATCGCCCATTTTATGCCTTGGAACATAAAATATAGTAACTAGCACAGCTGACAGTAAAGAACTAAGTTTAGCCACCAATATTTTCAGCCTTGAAATGAGCATATTTTCCTCCTTGCAAGAGCTTCCCACGGGGCAAACTGTCAAGTTGCTCATCTGTCACTTTCTTAAGTCTTCTATTTTGCTTCACCATTGCTCAAATGTATAGAATACTATATTCTCTCACCACTCCTGTTTTGTCCTTCTCTCCTGTTTTTCTGCTTTCAATGTATTTTCAAGCCTATTTCCTCCTCTCTGTGACTGTACAGACGTATCAACATACACTTCAAAAACTAACTTCCTGCTCTATACTTGTTTGATAAAACCTCTGTCACGGTTCAGATCTCTGGCAGTTGAAACATTGATTTCTACTTCATAAAACACAAAGAGACTTACTGAATTATAGCTAAATCATTTATTGTTTATACACAGTCACCATTTTAACTTAAATAGTGACAAAGTTCAGGACAAAAGACAGTATTACTTCAACACTCAATTTAACTGCTGTGATAGGCTATCTGCCTCCAGATAAAGGGCAAGCAGCTCTTGAATTAATATAGAATATTGAGGAATTTGAATGCCCTGGAATTGCAAGACTGTGATCCTACATCTGTCACTTTATTTCCATACTTTCCATGGTCCTAATTTAGCATACAAAAGTCCTTAGTAATTTCACTAGTTACCGAGTGCAGTTCAAAGTATCAAGGCTTTCTCAATCTGAAATGGTATGCAAGGAAATTAGGAAATCAAAGAGACATTCAAAATCCAATCTATTAGGGTCAGCGAGGCAAAATAAAAATACCAACTCTAAAAAACAAAACAAACCAAAACACAACAACAAACTCAAAACCTCTGCCAGTTAACACCCCCAGGCTTCCAGTACTCCCATTAGTGCTATTTGTATCACAGCACTGAGCAATTCATCATTTTCAACATATGGATTTCAATTACGCGTCACCAATGAGTCTAAACGAGGAGTCCCTTAAAGCACAAAGCCAGAACTCTCACTACTACCACCCTTCTTTCACAGAAGTCTGATAACAGCAAGACCACAGGGCTTGGTTCAGCTTGATAGCCAATGTGACTGGCAGGGAAAGAACAGCCAGCAAGGCATTGTCAGAGCTTAACAGAATATACTCATGGCAAATAAAATCTATGTTCACAAATGGCCTACACGAAGGAGGAGTCAGAAAAACCATAGCAAAGGTAAATCTCAGTGTAACCTGAAGATTAAAACCACCCCACCCCCCCCCAAAAACCCACCAAGGCTGACAAGCCAGCACTCAGTGGATGGTGCATCATTCTCAGGTAACATCTCAGAAATCCCAGCAGTTCCCATCCTAGTCCTTTTTGTTAGGAAGTCAACAAATAATATTAAATGATTACAAAATGCCTGTTCAAATTTTTATTCAAAAGATGGTTCCATTAAAATTAAAAACTTAGTTTTATAGCAGTTTGAGAAGTGTATTTTACTCTTAAAATTGGGAAAACTGAGCTTAATGGAAGCTCAGTATAGCTTATATCAAATTTTAAAATCCAACAGCTTGTATTCAAGTAGAAAGTCAGCAGAAACATTAGCTCCCCATATGATTAGAACTCAAAAGACTGTGAGACTATAACAAGCATTAGCTTTTTAATTAGTGAGTTTTATCTCCATGGTATACATTTAATGCCTCATCATGCAATTGCTTCATCTCTCTGGAGGCCTGAACATGAAGTCTAGGTTTCCCCAAGCACTCTGAGTGACTCAAAGTCTCGGACGTAAATTAGAATTCCTACTTCTCATTTGCTTATTTCCTTTTATGAGTGGGAAAGAAGAGGGAAGCTGCCTTGCACTGCTACTCTTTCTCATCTTCCTCTCACTTTTCCAGCATTTTTCTTTAAACATGTTCCTGAAGAAACAAACCAAGACGGGGTTTTTGCTTTGTTTTTTTATTATACTGAAATAACAAAGCCCGAAAAATAGTAATTTTAGATAGGGTATTTCAGAGCTTCTAGCACTGTCAAGATTAGATAGAGACCAGTCACATTCCTTGGTTTCAGGAAGTCTTGTTTGGTGAACAGATGACTCCAGAGATCATCCTGACCCTCCTGTTAACCAGTAGCAATTGCATCATTCCGACTCCATGGCTGAAGTTTGCTGCCAGAAGGAAAACAGCCACTCCCTCCAAAACAATGCTCTTGCTTTTAGGCTGTTTACTGAACGCTGATCCGATTTTTCACCAGGGCAGTGTTCAATGCTTCCCGTTTCTGGAAAGCGCTGTGCCCAAGATGAAAGTTTACAGGAAGAAACAAACTTCAAAGCCCCCTCATTTGCGGGCATGGAGCTAGGAATGGGAGGTTTCTTTTTCCTTCCTACACAGAACAGTAGTGGGTGTTGCAGAGTAAACCAAACTCCATTAGTTGTGGAACTCAAGAATGAGTCCGCTAAAAATGTTCTTAACTCATCTTTTTGCAAATACAGTTTTATCTACTTATCAGAAAGAGCAGCCCCAGACAGACTGAAACGTGCTTAAAAGATGCCGTTTGAGCACAGCAGACATTTTAGAAGATAACGTCCTTGTTCTCTCCAGGCTCACAGAAGTCCACAACAAGGACAGGGATACAACTGTTCTAGTGAGGAGGTAAATTAATTAGATGCAAGATTTAAGAGTATACAAATAAGCAAGGAATAGGGAAATGCCTGAAGAAGTGGTTACATAAGAATAACGCACATGCATTAAATACCCCAAACTCTTATCTTACTAAAACATCTGGAGTAGATTGCTAAGAGACTCCATTTTCTGTTTGGTATCAAATTCCTTCAGGGCTGCACAGCACGAGAACACAGTGATCCAGCAAATACAAGCTGACCAAGATTTTCAGTAACACAAAGTTATTGTTGAACTAAGCCTTCTCCCCCACCAAAAATCCATCTCCCACGCAAAAAAAAAAAACCAACAACCAACCACAAAACTAAACAAACCAAACAAAAAAACCACCCACACTTAAGTTATTACTATTTGTCCCCCTGTAACTTACAAGCTCAGATTACTATATTGGTTTAGAAATACATCACAAGCTAGTATCTGAAAGACTGAAGTTAGTGATAGACTTAAATGGTGCATTAATTAACAAATCTAAACAACCTGATATATCCTAGGCCATCTATTTCATTTTTTTTAAAGTTAATTAGCAGAAGGATAAGTCTAATTTTCCCCTGTCCAAATTGTACTTTGACTTCAAAAGATAGGAAACATAGTTGAATTCTGCTTTAAAGCATTAGGCAAGACCAGTTAAGACTTCACGGTAAGACCTTATTTCAGCTCAGACAGCTAGCAGTTCTCAGACTTAAAAGAGTTATCGCCTTTTCCCAGCTGACAGCTGGGAAGAACTAGGTAAAAAATTTCAATGCATAATTTAACAAAGTGTTTGATACAGTTTATAGAAAAACACAGCGATGAAGTACTGTGCACGCACCCTACTACCCTGAACTCATCTCTGTTTTTCCCCTGAGCAGCCCGCAGCCACCCGTACCCGGAGCAGTTACACTTTGCCTCAGACACCACTCCACCACCCAAGCCATCAGCCCCATCAACCACCCGTGTGCTTTTCACCAGCCATAAGCACTTCAGGTATTTGCACAGATTCAGCCAGGCAGGTGCTGCATCCAGCCAACAAGATGAAACGGAAGCACAGCAAGAGAGGTAGAAGCTGGAAGTACCACCGAGTCTGTGGCCAGGGACAGCACCTCCCTGCCCAGCTCCTGGGTTTCTAGATACTCCTGCAAGCAGGAAACGAAAGTGGAGAAGGCAGGAAGGTGTGTTTGTTCCATAACAAGGATAAGCATCTCCTCACTGTTAACAATTTATGCTTTTACTTGGGGTACCAGAAGCGTACACTCATCTCCCTCTATTAGTATGGGATAAAACTTATGGAAAGTTTTGCAGGCTTTCAGAAGTCCGATGTTCAATACTGCAATGGACCTTACTTTTCTATTTTACATGAACAGTAGAACTTAATCAACACTAAGACATTATTTTTCCAATTTCCAAAGATCCCTTTCCTAGAGTTTTGTTACATTTCCCACCCCCTCACCTTGCTTTTTCTTCCATTCCTTTCTCCTGCCATTTTATTGTTTGCCTGTAGGTTTATTTCTTTTTTTGTCAATGGAAGGACCAAGATGAAAAAAAAAAAAAAAGATCTCCCTGTACTTTGCCAGAGCAAAATCTCAGAGAGAACTGACGATAAACCATAAACACTCCAAACCTAACCCAACACCTGTAAAAACAGTTTCTCTGCATGGCTCCTTCACATCAAGGCATGAGAATTCAGCATTCTCTATTTGAACGATCTGGGGAAGGGTGAAGGAGAATGCAGGCTTTGGCTACAGGAGAACAGAAAAGCTATGATGTAACGTTTTTAAACTACCCTCACATTTTTACTGCCCACAAGGGTAAAAGGAAGGAAAGATGAGGAAATCACTTAAGAAGAACTCAGTTCCCCTTTAAAGGAACTAAGAGAAGTTAAAGGTCCAGGCCTTAACTTGCTGATTCTGTTTTCACATTTCTACTTTACTTCAAAACTATCTTAATATTTCAGCTTCACCACTAAACTCTCCCTCGGAGAAAAAGCACCCACCCGTCAGAAAACAAGAGGTGTTCGGGAAACCAAACCCCTTTCCATCGCTCCCCAACCACTACGTCGAGAAGCACTTCCCTTCCTCTCAACCTCTCCAACAAGCAGAAGCCCTGCTCCTCCTGAAGACCCCCCACCTTCGCCCTATTCAGGGGAACTACCTCTTGCCACGCTGTCCTCGACAAACGTACCCCAAAATTCCAGCCCCCCCAAGCGTCAGCATCTCCAAGGACACCCCTTCAGTACTGTCTGAAACGTGTAAGAGGGCCCACTCCTCCAATTTAAGGAAGGGGACAGTCACAAACCATCCCCCCCCCCCGC